>NW_024098188.1:0-324491 GCF_016545835.1 Crotalus tigris | reverse complement strand
TTCAAAGGCCTCAATTCTTTGTCGCTCAGCCTTTCCTTTGGTCCAACTTTCACATCCATACATTGCAACTGGGAAAACCATGGCCTAATAATCTGGATAACTTTGAAACCTCTGTAGATTATGCAGGAAATCACATTGGTCCTAGGATTTCCTCCAATTTCATAGACCTTACCTCTACAAGGTTTAGAAAATGTTGTTCTTCCTATCTTCTTTCTGAGGAGATATTAGGAAACACATCCTGGAAAATGCTCCTGGTATCAGCTGTTGTCCCAAGAAGACAGAAGTTTAAAAAAATATTGCCTTTTGATTTTCTCAGGTACAGAAAAATGCACTAAATGTCCAGAGGATCAATATCCAAATGAGGACCGAGTCCAATGTATCCTTAAGATTATAACCTTCCTGTCTTATGAAGAACATATGGGCTTCATCCTTGTCTCTTTTGCCCTCCTCTTGCTGCTAACTACAGGCCTTGTCTTAATCATATTCATCCAATACCGAGAAACTCCCATTGTCAAAGCCAACAACCGGGACCTCTCTTACATCCTCCTGGTCTCCCTCCTGTTTTGCTTCTTGACTCCTCTTGTCTTCATTGGTCAACCAAGAAAAGCCACATGCCTTTTCCGACAAGTGATTTTCAGCATCATATTCTCAGTTGCTATTTCTTCTCTTTTGGCCAAAACGATCACAGTCATGCTCGCTTTCCTGGCCACAAAACCAGGAAATGGAGTGAAGACATGGATGAGGAAGATTTGGTCCATTTCCATCATCCTTTCTTCTGCTGCTGTCCAAATTATCATCTGCTCCATCTGGTTGGGAACTTCTCCCCCATTCCCTGACTCTGACTTCCAGTCGCAGCCTGGAGCGATCATCCTGCAATGCAATGAAGGATCTGTTGTCATGTTTTACATCACCTTCAGCTATCTAGGCTTCCTGGCTGCCATCTGCTTCATATTGGCTTTCCTGGCCAGGAATCTCCCTGGGGTCTTCAACGAAGCCAAGCTGATCACCTTCAGCATGCTGGTCTTCTGCAGTGTCTGGGTAACTTTTGTGCCCACCTATCTGAGCACCAAAGGGAAATACATGGTGGCTGTTCAGGTCTTCTCCATTTTGTCCTCCAGTGCTGATCTGCTGATCTGCATCTTCATCCCCAAGTGCTACATTATCATTCTGAGGCCAGATTTGAATACAAAGAAGCAACTTATGAGCAAGAGAAATGTAGAAATGTGAAACAGAAGAATTTTGACTCTCCAAATTTTCTAAGAGTCCAAACCTCGAATACAGAGCAAAATGTTCATCCATGAGTGGGCAATGATTATGCTTGGAAAAATTAAAGGACAGTTGGACAATAATTTCCTCCATCCTTGTCCAACAATAAAAAATAGCTCTTTTGAGTAGTTGAGTTATCATATCTATCCCGTGCCTTTAGCTGAGCCCTGAAATCCCCACCAAGATATTTTAAACATGATAATTGTACAAAGGGAACCATGCCAGAAACAATTGTGTAATTGCAGGGGCTTTAAACATGCCATTATTTTAGTTGTATGATTGTTTATCTGCAATTGGAGTTCTTTGTCATATTGGATTCAAGATCTCAGCATCATCAGTATAATATTGCATTCTAGCCACCCTGGTTGATTATTACAAATTATTATAAAGATATGGTTGTTATGAAGAAGCAAGTGATTTCTCTTAGTGCAGCTAGAAATGTGGGCACTGGGAGTGTTTAACTGCTGATTCTGCTCAGTTGTTGTGCCTCTTCCTATTGACTCCTACAGTGCATGAAGTAGAATACAAGAATGTTGTAGACATACCTATAGGATTTTTAGAGGTGGCAAGCATGGTGGCAATCTCAGAGGAGATGTCAGCCTCAGTGCCTGCAAGGACAATGAAAAGGTCCTTCTTCTTTCTACAGCTAAAGCTAGGAACATTGGCCTCCCCAGCAGAGAGCAGGTCCAGCACAGCATCCCAAGTCATTCTGGGGTCCAAATAATTGTCATGGAGATTGTAGCCCAGGTAGACATTGGGAAAGAGGTGGAAATGCTGATTGCTCTCTTAAATGCCAGAAGAAGAAGAAGAAGAAGAAGAAGAAGAAGAAGAAGAAGAAGAAGAAGAAGAAGAAGAAGAAGAAGAAGAAGAAGAAGAAGAAGAAGAAGAAGAAGAAGAAGAAGAAGAAGAAGAAGAAGAAGAAGAAGAAGAAGAAGAAGTAGTAGTCATCTTTTCAGCAGTGGGTGGATGCTCTCCTAGTAAAAGCTAATATAAATTAATTAAAATAAAGAGAACCAAGAAGAAATAACAGATAAAAGTTAAAAGTGCAACAAGAAAAGAAAATAGAAAAAAGAATGATATAAAGCTATAGAAATATAAAGAAGCACCACTTAATATTGTTCACAGCAATTAAAGTATATTTTAACCACTGTTTCTAAAGTTGCATTGTAACTCTCTTCTTTCTATAATCTATCATGTACAATCAATAAAACAATAAATAGCAAGTTGATTTTTGTGGGCTTTTTATGGAAAAACGCACTAAGGATGTTTCAGTCACTAATAACATATATTGCCTTTTCTCTAATAAAAGAAATCATTTGGCCATCTCAGCACGTTCTGTCAAATTCACCAACAGTTCCTCCATGGTGGATAGTGTCAAATGTTTCCATCTTTGTACATAATCTCACCATATGAGTCATAAATCTGAAATAATCTTTAATGTCATTTTTCTATCTGTTTATCCATCAATTTTTATGACTTATCCATCAATCATTATCCATCAAGCATTAAGGTTGGACAACCATTTGTCTGAAATGATAAGAGGGTTTCCTGTTTGAGCAGGCAGCTGGACTAGAAGACCTCCAAAGTTCCTTCCAACTCTGATATTATCATTAATCCTAAAAGCAAACATTCTGTTTTGAATTGGATGTCTTACTGCCTTTGACACCAGGTACAGCAAGATTGAATACACTGTGGTCCCCTTTGGGCCATATTTTCTAGATTTATAAATTATTTTTTTCTGACCTCACAAATAAATTCTTGGTTTTCTACCTAGATGATGTTTTGATTTATTTTGACAATGAAATTCAGCACACAGACCATGTATATACAGTTCGTAGTAGTCTGCGAGACAACCATCTCTTTGACAAGCCAGAAAAATGCACCTTTGATCTGTAATGGATAGACTTTTTGGGGTACCATATTTCCACAGGTGGCATCCAGAAAGATATCCAGAAAGAGCAGGCACTAAAAAACTATCAAGCTCTGCACACAGCCAAAAACATGCAACACTTCTTGGGCTTTGCCTTTCCTTCAGCCCATCTTCCCAGGCACAAAAACTCAGAGCACACATTCTTTAATTCTCTACTTGGTGGGTTATATTTAGTCATGAGTTAGTCTTCTTCTACCCCTATCAGTTATTTCCTTTCAGATGCTTTTCTTGTACTGGTGAACATCCCACTTCACTTCATTACTTGGGTTGAATTCCTGCTGTCAGGAATACCTCTATGCACACATAGAAGACATCAACTTCCAACATTAATGATATGTTAGGATTTATGACTTCATCAGAGGAATAGGAAAATCAATAGTTTGATTACAGTCTGAAGATTTTAAGTAAAAGGTTCACATTGATTATTCCAAGATGTAGACTTCTTAGGCATAGATTATCTCTCTTTGCCAAGGTGGTATTATCAAGATTTATTGAATGAAGTGGAACTATAAGAATTCCAGCAACTGAACTGGATCCTATACAGAATCAAAGGATCTATATGTCACACTTGAATACAGGAAGGTAACACAGTGTCAAGGAAAACATTCTAAGTATCTACATTAATACAGAAAGACAATACACACAGTATAAAGTAAATAAAAATAAAAAAATATATCCACTCTATAACTCTCTCCCTATTTATCTAACAATACAATCCATTGGCTTTTACTATCCATCCTCTTGAGTCTGCTCTCATCCAAAAATTGGTACTATTACAACAGATGGGAAATAAAATTTTGCTCCAGGCACAAGGAATTTTAACATCAGCTCCAATATAGGATTAATATATGAAGTTATCATTGAAAAGAAAATCCCAAATAGGCCCTACTCTGAATGTTAGGCAGGGTTGAAGGATATTGATTGCTTCCTTGGCCTTAGAAGACAGGCAGCACTAGAGTTAAGTGACATCAATCTAGAGTGGCACCAAACTTATAGCTCCAAGTCATCTTGCCAGCAGTCTCTGGAGACAAGAGAACTCATTGATGGACAGCAGAAGTCAATTCCATGGGTGTTGAACTATATTTCTCCAATATCATTTTCTGGACATTCCCTGACAGGAAGAAACAATACCTCTACAGAGTCACCAGGGATATATCTGTGACTTTTCACAAAAATGCTTTTCTCCAGATACCCCTGTGTACATGGAGCCCTGGAAAAAGTTGAGAATCCCCAGGGGACAAATTACCTATCATTGTAATTTTCACCATCCCAGTTTTTGAGATACCTTCTGCTACCTCTCCAGCAACTGCCATTGATGTAAACATCAGACGAAGGAACAAGGAAGAAATCTTGCATCAGAAAAAGATAAATTTAACAGGTGACAGTCTGTGTGGGACATACAGATTTGTGCTCTTATTTATTTATTTATTTATTTATTTATTTACGAGACTTATATACCGCTTTAAGTACAAGCACTCTCTAAGCGGTGTACACCAGTAAGCAATGTATATATATATATATTTACATTGCCCCCAACAATCTGGGTCCTCATTTTACCTACCTCGGAAGGATGGAAGGCTGAGTCAACCTTGAGCCGGTGAGATTTGAACCGCTGACCTGCTGAACACAGTCAGCTAAAGTGGCCTGCAGTACTGCACTCTAACTGCTGTGCTCTTGAATGTACCTTTCTCTCCTTTGCATGTGAAACTTGGTTTGTCTCTGTTTGAATCAAGAAAGCTACTGGCATTTCCATCCTGTGACAGTCCTTTGGATTATTCTAACTCTCCTTTAGAAACAGGAAAGAGATTGATTCAGCCTTATGAATTATGGGCCTCCTGCTTCTGCTTCTGGTGCTGCTAGTGACCCAGCCAGTCTCTGGGAAGCTTAGAATGAAGTGCCTGCTGAATATGGACAACCAGGATGTAAAAAAAGGGGTGGGGAAAAATCCAACACCTGGGATCTGGGAAAGAGAGGATGACTGATTGTACCAATGGAGTGGATTGACGAATCAAATTGCCCGGAAGAACTGTGGGGTGGGGCGGCTGCTTGGGAACACTTTAAAACATTGAAGGGTGGGAGAGGATTCCCCAGATCCTGTCTAACATGCCTACAATTAGCTTCTCTTAATAAAAATCCCTGTTGGAAGAGATATTCCAAGAGTTCTGTCTTCTTAAGATGTAAGATTGAGGTGGGTCCTTACAACTACATTAGTTTCTTCTCCCCATCCAATTCTGAATTCAGGACTTGAATACTGACTTTTATTTAAAGTAGTGATTATTGTAGCTTCCCCTGTCCAGCTCATTTCCTTGTTTAATAATCGCTCATTGATATTCAGTGCTTGGTCCTTATAGGAGTAGAAGATGATTGCTTTTTAGAATCGCTTTTCTGGGTCACTTATGAAATATCATCTTCCTTTTATGATAGTTCTACTTTAACAATTGGATTATTTTGCAAACTGGTTATGGCTGATGAAAATTAGTATTGCTACAAATAATGGTGCATTTGTGATTCTTAACTCCATTCCAACTTCTCAACAGTCACAAATATCAAACACTGATGGGTGACTATTATTTGCCTATGGTTTAGGATCAATCTTGGCTTAAGATTCAATAGGCTTGTGAAAAAAAATTAAAAAAGTATTTTGTTATTGTTGTTGATGATGCTGATATTAATATGAAGAGAAGGACAAGGGGGGACATGATAGCAGTATTCCAATATCTCAGGGGCTGCCATAAAGAAGAGGGAATTAAGCTATTTTCCAAAGCACCTGAAGGCAGGACAAGAAGCAACGGGTGGAAACTAATCAAGGAGAGAAGCAACCTAGAACTAAGGACAAACTTCCTGACAGTGAGAACAATTAATCAGTGGAACAGCTTGCCTCCAGAAGCAGTAAATGCTCCAACACTGGAAGTTTTTAAGAAGAGACTGGACAGCCATTTGTCCGAAATGGTGTAGGGTTTTTCTGCCCGAGCAGGGGGTTGGACTAGATGACTTCCAAGGTCCCTTCCAACTTTACTACTATTACTATTACTATTTTTCCACTAGTGTACCTTATGATAAATCAAGAATACTATGCTTTGTTTTCACTATTCAAGTGGTCAACAAAAATCTCCAATTCCTGCATAATCGCACACTTGGTTATAACATCCATGACAACTATTTGAACACACTTTGCACCTCTGATGCTTTGCTGGACATGCTCTCCACTGGAGAGGCCAATGTTCCCAACTCCAGCTGTGGAAGGAAGGAAAAACCTTTGGCTCTTCTTGATGGAACTGATAGGGAGGTCTCCATCCAAACGTACACCTTAGTAGGTACCTATAAAGTCTCACAGGTTTGTGTGTGTATTTCTCTATCTAGTAAAGTCAGTAGGGGGTAGTGGGTGAGTGATAGATCCAGTCATATCTTTCCAATGGAATTCAAGAACTGCTTTTCACATTGTAGGCATCATAGCTGGGGATTGGGATCCACATTGGGGAGGGGGCAAGAACCAAAACACATATCCTCTCATGATATCATCCCCATTGCTTTGGGGGCTTCTACTGCACACTTGTGAAGGTGAATAGAGGCTCTGTGTCCATTGAAAGGATCCTAAGTACAATAGGAAAATGCAGCACTGCTGTCAATCCTCATATTTTATATATATCATTAGCCAAAATAATGATATTTTCAAGAGTGAATAAATCCCACGTTCATGAAAAGAATCCTGATAAATTTAAGTTATCTACTGTTAACAGAATGCATGTGTCTCATGGACTCATAATGTCCACTAGTATTAATCAATCATTTTATCTTTAAAAAGTACAAGCATATTAACCAAATCCATTTTTAACTGTAATGTATTCAAGATAAAATTCATAATAAAACACTTGAAAAGCAATAGAGCCCATGAGGAGGACATTCTACTGGCTGAAATGTCTAGGAGATTCTCCAGGTATAGTTGTCCCAAAGATGCTTTTTTTTTTCAGGAGGCAACTGGACTTTCTTGTGTTTCTTTTGAAGACATTTCACTTCTCATCCAAGAAAGTTATTCAGCTCTGACTAGATGGTGGGGAATGGAAGGATTTATATTGCCTTATATACTGGCTGAAATATTCAAAAAAAATCCCTTCTGATGAGTCTCTCTAGTGGTAAGTTGACTGACAAATATTAATAATATCCAGTTGAGTAGAAGACAGCAATAGTATTTTCTATAGTTTTAAAAAGGGAATAAAATGTAAAATAAATAATATAAATGCTAAGGTCCTCTTGAGTAGAGTTGAGAGTGGGTAGCTGAACAAAGAATTTCTTGTTAAAGAACAGGAAGGCTTTAGGGATAGATTTGGCTGACCAACTACACTTCATGTGTAGTCCTCAATGGAAGCACATCTTCAGGGAGGAAAGCATGCTGTCTTCAAAAGATTGGCCTTTGCCTTAAATGCAGATGGACTGCTGAATTTAGTCCTAATGGGTTTGTTCTATGTTGTGCCATGTGTTTATGTTTTTGTTTCCGCAATGTACAGATCTGCACATGGTTCACTGCATTGTAGTACATATACCTCATTGCTCAGTTTGTGTCTGGGTGTTTTATCCTTGGAGTGAACAAGCTTCTGCCTTAGTGTATTCTTAGGTTTGAAGTGTGTGAGTAAGTTGTGTTGGCTGAAGATCTTCCTTTTCTGTTATTCCTGCAACATATGGAATGACAATGTTGCTTCGTTTATTGTCCTCTTCGTTATCTGTTATAGGGGAACTCCTGTAAGGTCTTTTTTTAAGATTTGATGAAAGCCCACTTGGGATAGCCACACTTCTGAGGGATTCCTTGATGTGTTTTAGTTCTTTTTCTTTCCCATCTTTGCTGGTAGACAGTCCTTCAGTTTGTTGGTGTAGGGTTCTAATGACTCCCATTTTGTTCTCCAATGGGTGATAGGAATCAAAATGTAAATATTGATCTTGGGGGGGGGGTTCTGTAAACTTTAATGTTAAGGCTTCCATCTTCCTTAATGTGTACTCCACAGTCCAGGAAGGTTAGACTATTTTCCTTAACATCTTCCCAGGTGAATTTGATGTATCTCTCCACAGAGCTGATATGTTTGGTGAACGCTTCCATTTCCTGTGTTTTGATCTTGACCCAAGTATCATCCACATACCTATCCCAGTGGGTGGGTGGAATTTCTGTAAAGGAGTCTAGCGCTTTGGTTTCTACCTCTTCCATGTAGAGATTGGCCACACAGTGAACCCATAGCACAGCCATGTTTTTGTCTGTAGAACCATTCATTGTATTTAAAATAGGTAGTGGTCAGGTAGAGGTCCAGCATGGTATATATGTAGTCTGGGCTGAACTTGGTTCTGTTACCTAAGTGCTGTCTTGTAGCAGTCATTTTTTCACTACAATGACAGGGTCTTTATGGATCTTAGTCTAGCATTTATCACACTAAACAGAGATGGACAAATTTGATTTCCCTTAAAATGGAACTCATAGTTTTGGTCCTGATCAAAGCACTTTGTACAAGCACTTGGTTGAGAGGGCAGTTCAGCAGAGCCATAAGAAGAAGGATCAATATTTACCAATGAGTAAGATATAGGTGTATATTTGAACCATTGTTACATTGTCTATACATTAACAACATACTTACACTAATGAATGAACTTTACGTATGCATGCTTAAGACCCTAAATACCTATTGTAACACTTTTATAAACTGACAATATATTAATTTCAACTTGTAATTTGGGTTGTGTAGTTTGTTATGAGGATTTGGTTCCTATTGTCATAATAATTGATTATTAATAAATCAAAATCAAAACTTATGGCCTTTGGAAACTGACATCATAGCAATAGATGGCTATTTGCTGGTAAACCAATAGAGCAAGTAACACCTTTCCTTATCTAGGGGTAGTTTTCTCTGAGAATGAATCTTGGATCTCTAATCATCAAAGGAGCCCACTTAGAGCAAGGTTTGAGTGAATCTGTTCCTTAAACTAAAAACTCATAATTATCCAGCATCCTTGGACTTATTAGAATTATCTCCATGTTCTTATATCAAGCTGATGTATGGAGCTTCAAACTACAAATTACTACTAGAGCAAGCCCAATCACTGCATCTGAGTATATTAGCTTGGGTAAAAGGTCCTTTTATCTTTGTAAAAAATCAGGATTTATTATTTAACATTGATGTTAAATTCAAGCTATGGAAAATGACAGACTTCCAAAATTGTATCTATTAGAAAAGACAAAGTTTCAAGTTAAAACCTCTTGCATTGTAAAATTGACAAATTATATTAGGAACTCTGGTCTCCCTGGAAAAGAAAGTTAAAAAAAATTACTGAACAAAGCACCCAGCATATAGAAGCAGAAAAGGATTGTTACTCATAACTACCCACTTTACAAGAAAGATACCAAGATTAAAGCTTATTTTACAATGTTAGAGATAGTTTATATCCATCCAAAGATGGTGACTAAGGAAGGGGCAGATAAAAGAGGAGAACCTACAGTTGCATAATGGGAGAGAAAGAAACTCAGAAAAGATCCTCCCTAACAGATCGGGTTGAAAAATGGTTGGTTGGAGACTCTACCTTCTGACTTCCAAAATTCTGTTACTACAGCATTATACAATAAAGTAAAATTAGCTCATGTGGTCATGTTTCCTGTCTGGCCTATGACAGGCAAGATTAGTCTGATACCTTTCTTCTTGACAAATCCATTCTTTCTGGTAATCAACCTGTTCTTCTCAAGTTGATTAATACTATTGTTCATTCGTTATTAAATTTGTCAGTTGCTTTAGAATATTTCTTATAATTGACTAATGGGCTACTTTCTCAATATATATTTTCTCACTATATGACTGACAAATTTTGCAGAACTTTTTTTACTTCAAGAGAGCTAATTTCAATAAACTTAGAGAGGGCTTGGGAAGGATTCCATGGATGAGAATCCTCAAGGGGAAAACAACTCAAGAAGCTTGGGAAATTTTGAAAAATGAGATAATAAAAGCCCATTCTAGCACAATAGCAACAAAGAGGAAAAATAACAGCTCTCAAAAGATACCAGCATGGCTGCATAAAGAACTCTCTGACAAATTGAAAGATAAAAAGGACAAGTATAGAAATGGAAAGAGAGGCACATAACTAAGTCAGAATATCAGCAAATAGCCCGAGCCTCCAAAGATGAAGTGAGGAAAGCCAAGGCTCAAAATGAACTAAGGCTTGTGACCAAAGTCAAAGATAACAAAAAAAGCTTCTTTGAACATGTAAAAAACAAGAAAAAAGTGAAGGAAATGATTGGTCCATTAGTGGATGAGAGTGGCAAGAAGGTGACAAGCAACAGGGAGAAAGCAGAACTATTTAACTCATTTTTTTGCATCTGTCTTTACACAAAGGGAAAAAACAGACCAACCTATCGAAAATAATGCCATAAAAAACAGAATAGAAATGCAAGTTAAGATAGGCAAGAAAATGGTAAGTGAGCACCTGTCCAGCCTAGATGAGTTCAAATCGCCAGGACCAGATGGATTACACCCCAAGGTTCTCAAGGAACTGGCAGATGTGATATCAGAACCACTGAGCTATATTTTTTAAAGATCCTTGAGCACTGGAGAACTACCAGAGGACTGGAAAAGAGCTGATGTAGTTCCCATCTACAAAAAAAGGAAAAAAATGGACCCAGGAAATTACAGACCTATCAGCCTGACCTCAATTCCTGGGAAGATCCTGGAAAAGATAATCAAACAACGAATCAACGAACACCTAGAGGCAAACATAGTCATTACTAAAAGCCAACATGGATTTGTTAAAAATAGATCATGCCAGACAAATCTTATTGCATTCTTTGACCAAGTGACAAAATTAGTGGATCAGAGGAATGCTGTGGATATAATTTACTTGGACTTCAGTAAGGCATTTGATAAAGTAGATCATAACCTACTACTCCATAAGATAGAAAAATGTGAGTTAGACAGCACCACCACCAGATGGATTCATAGCTGGCTGACCGGCCGTACTCAGCATGTGGTCCTCAATGAATCGCATCTACATGGAGCGAAGCGTGTAGTGGGGTGCCCCAGGCTTCTGTTCTGGGCCCAGTGCTCTTCAATATCTATATCAATGATTTGGACGAGGGGATAGATGGGGAACTCATCAAATTTGCAGATGACACCAAGCTGGCAGGAATAGCCAACACGCCAGAAGACAGGCTTAAGATACAGAAGGATCTGGACAGACTTGAACACTGGGTGCTATCTAACAAAATGAAATTCAATAATGAAAAAAGCAAAGCCCAACCCAGCACAATACCACTGAAAAGGAGTATCAAGAAA
This sequence comes from Crotalus tigris, assembly GCF_016545835.1. Lineage (NCBI taxonomy): Eukaryota > Metazoa > Chordata > Lepidosauria > Squamata > Viperidae > Crotalus > Crotalus tigris. The sequence continues at coordinate 313,004 of NW_024098188.1, read as the reverse complement.
TCTAAGAAGAAACCAGCATGGCTGCACAAAGATCTCTCTGATAAACTCAAAGACAAAATGGACAAGTATGAAAAAATGGCAAGAGGGACATGTAACTAAGACAGAATATGAGCAGATAGCCAGAATTGCCAAAGAAGAAGTCAGGAAAGCAAAGGCTCAAAATGAACAAAGACTTGCAACAAAAGTCAAAGATAATTAAAACACTGGGCACTGGGCACTAACTAACAAAATGAAATTCAATGGTGAAAAAAGCAAGGTTCTACATTTAGGCAAGAAAAACCAAATGCACAAGTACAGCATAGGTGGCACCATGTTCAATAGTAGTAATTGTGAGAGGGACCTCGGAGTCCTAGTAGACAATCACCTAAATATGAACCAGCAGTGTGCTGCAGCTGCCAAAAAGGCCAACACAGTGCTAGGCTGCATTAACAGAGCGATAGAATCAAGATCACGTGAAGTATTAATGCCATTCTACAATGCCTTGGTAAGGCCACACTTGGAATACTGCATCCAGTTTTGGTCACCACGATGTAAAAAAGATGTTGAGACTCTAGAAAGAGTACAGAGAAGAGCAAGAAAGATGATTAGGGGACTGGAGGCTAAAGCATATAAGGAACGGTTGCTGGAATTGGGTATGTCTAGTTTAATGAAGAGAAGGAGGGGGGACATGATAGCAGTATTCCAATATCTCAGGGGCTGCCACAAAGAAGAGGGTATCAAGCTATTTTCCAAGGCGCCTGAAGGCAGGACAAGAAGCAATGGGTGGAAATTAAGCAAGGAGAAAAGCAATCTAGAACTAAGGAGAAACTTCCTGACAGAAAAATTAACCAGTGGAACAACCTGCCTCCAGAAGTGGTGAATGCTCCAACGCTGGAGGTTTTGAAGAAGAGATTGGACAGCCATTTGTCTGAAATTGTATAGGGTTTCTTGCCTGAACAGGGGGTTGGACTAGATGACCTTCAAGGTCCCTTCCAACTTTACTATTATTATTATTATTATTATTATATGGATCATCGCACAGTCAGCCAGATGTTCAGACTGGATTTGGCATTTTGTCTACCTATCGAGTCCTTACCCAGGACCTGGGATAGGCAGATGTGGATGTTTGATGGTATTACAGGTAACGTCGCAGGATGGAAGCAGTTCCTAATAAGGCCGCCTTTTGCAATTGACTAATAGCGAATTTGTCAATGCCAATGGTGTTCAAGTGGTGCTCCAGTTGTTTTGGGATTGCACCCAAGGAGCCTATGACTATTGGTACTACCCTTGCTTGCTTTTGCCACAGTCTTTCTATTTCTATTTGTAGGTCTTTGTATTTTGTTATTTTCTCCAGTTCTTTCTCTTCTATTCTGCTATCTCCAGGCACTGCCACGTCCACTATCCAGACTTTTTTGTCTTTCTTATCGACAATTGTTAAGTCTGGGGTGTTATGTTGCAGGTGCTTGTCTGTTTGAATTCTGAAGTCCCAGAGCAGTTTAATTTTATCATTTTCTATGACTTTCTCTATTTTATGATCCCACCAGTTTTTGCTTACAGGCAAATGATATTTTTTGCAAATCTTCCAATGCACCATTGTTGCTACTTTGTCATGCCGCTGCTTGTAATCAGTCTGTGCAATCTTCTTGCAACAGCTTACCAAGTGGTCCACTGTTTCTTCAGCTTCTTTGCATAGGCGGCACTTACTGTCTGTTGCTGTCTTCTCAATTTTGACTTTGTATGCATTTGTCCTTAAGGCTTGGTCTTGTGCAGCCAGAATTAGTCCCTCGGTCTCTTTCTTCAATTTTCCTGCTCTTAGCCATTGCCAGGTTTTATTATTATCTGCTTTCCCAGCTATTTTTTTCATGTATTGGCCATGTAGTGCTTTGTCTTCCCATGCCTCTATTCTGTTCTTCATTTGGTCTTTCTTGTAGGCCAGTTTGGTCTCTCCAGTAGTTAGTAAACCTTCCTGATATACTAATTTCAGTGCATCTTCATCATTGTTCTTCAGATATTCTTCCAAAGCCATTTTTTCTTCTTCAACCATCTGATGTACTTGTAGCATTCCACGCCCACCTATTTGCCTTGGTAGATAAAGTCTATCAATGTCACTGCGTGGATGAAGGGCATGATTCATTGTCATTATTTTTCTGGTCTGCCTATCCATTGCTTTTAGTTCTGCTTGAGTCCAGTCCACTATTCCAGCTGTGTACCTAATGACTGGGATTGCCCAGGTGTTGATTGCCTTTATGGTATTTCCTCCATTGAGTTTGGACTTTAAGATCTTCTTCACTCTCTTGATGTATTCACCTCTAATCTTTTTCTTGACTTCAGTGTGCTTGATGTTGTCAGCTTGAAGGATACCCAAGTATTTGTAGTACTCTTCCTCATCCAGACTCTTAATGTTATTTTCGTGGGGCATCTTGATTCCTTCAGTTTTCACTATTTTTCCTTGTTTGATAGTAAGTGTGGCACATTTGTCCAAGCCAAACTCCATTACAATATCTTGGCTATATATACGGACAGTGTTGAGCAGCGATTCTATTTCAGATGATGTTTTTCCATACAGCTTCAGATCATCCATGTAAAGGAGGTGGGATAGTCTAGCAGATGTTTTTGATGTTTGATAGCCATGTCCTGAGTTATTCAGTATTGTTGACAGAGGAAACAGTGCAATAACAAATAGTAATGGTGATAATGAATCTCCTTGAAATATCCCTCTCTTGATATTAACCTCTCCCAGTTTCTCACCATTGATCTGCAACTGTGTCTTCCATTGTGCCATCGATCTTTGCACAAATTTTCTGATGTTTCTACTGACTCCTGTTATTTCTAGGCACTTTATTATCCAATCATGTGGCAGAGAGTCAAATGCCTTTTTGTAGTCAATCCATGCCACATTCAGGTTGGTCTTCCTTCTCTTGCAGTTTTCCAAGATCATTTTGTCTATTAGGAGTTGATCTTTTGTTCCTCTGCTATTGGGGCGGTTTCCTTTCTGCTCAGGTGGAAAGAGATTGTTTTCAACTAGATGCTGTTGTACTGCATCAGCTACCACACCAGTTAGTAATTTGAAAGTTGTTGGTAAGCAGGTAATTGGCCTGTAGTTACCTGGTGTTGCCCCTTTTGCTGGATTTTTCATTATTAGGTAGGTTTTCCCAGTTGTTAGCCACTTTTCAATTTCTCCTCCTTGTAGTATATTGTTGAACTGCTTGGCAATGAGTGGGTGTATAACAGTTAGATGTTTCAACCAAAACCCATGCAGTTCATCTTCACCTGGTGCTGACCAATTTTTGATTTTCTTTGCTCTTTTTTCTACCATTTTTGTTGTTATTACTAGTTCTTTCATTTCAACTTCTGTTTTATTTGCATCCACCTCTTTTAACCAAGCCGCATCCTTGTTGTATTTCTTTGGGTTATCCCATATCTGCTTCCAGAACTGCACTGTTTCTTCCTTGTCAGGTACTGACTGATTCCTTGCAGTTTCTCCATTGATGGATTGGTAGAAACGTTTCTGATTGGATTGAAATTGGAGGTTCTGCCTATAGTTTGCAATTCGAGCTTCATATCTACTGATTTTCCTGGCTATAGCTGTTATTTGTTGCTTTATTATTTCCAGTGCTTCCTTGATCTTCCTTGTTTCTAAGTGGTATTTCTTGATTAGGTATTCTTTGGTCTTCTTGTTCTTCAGCTTCTTTTCTTTCATCTGTTCTAGCTTGCTTGCATGTGATCTTAACTTGCTGATCTTATTTTCTAGTCTAACCTTCCATTTTTGTGGTGCACTGTTTGTTTGTTTTTCTTCTTTGTTGATTTTGCATCCCAGGTATTCAGTTATAACTGCAGCTGTGCTGTACATTAGTTGGTTTGTTTCTTGCAGTGAATTGGTGCTTATACTTGCTATTGCAGTATTTGCATCTTTTAATGCTTGTGCTAGCTGTTTCTTTGGAACAAGCTTCAATGCAGGTAGCCTTATTCTGTTGTTTTTGTGCTGTTCTAGATGCTCAGTTATTCTTTGTTTCAATTCTTTTATTTCTTTAGTTAGAGGGTTTTGTTCTTCCTGAGGAAGAGGTGCCTGGTTTCCAAATGAGAACAGTTGTATATCTCTGCTGGATTCCTTCACTGCCAACTCCCCCTGGTTTGCCTCTACATTCTGAATTACTTCTGGTAAGGCTTTGATTTCTTTGCCCTGGGTAAACCTTTGCAGTTCGTCCAATTCTGTTTCTGTGAATATTTTATTTCGTGTTATAAATCGGCGTTGATCTGCTAGTCTCTGTTCTGTTATTTCTGATTCTGGATGTTGTTCTTTCCAGAACTGGTGCATTCGTTTTAGATATCCTCGTCTTGTTGGACTTGATCTGTAGTAACAGATCATTATTTCTTTGTTTTCCATCACTGTGTATCTGCGACGGGTAAACACCTTTTCTTCCAGTAGTTCTGCAGCTGCTGGCCCTGGTTGCTCAGCCAACAGTCCTGAGTCCTGTAACCCATTTTTCACCAGATATCCAGGAACTCCAATATCTAGCGCGGACCTTGTTAACCCGGGCGACGTCCGAGCCGGTATGGCATTCTGAAATTTACGTCTCACCATATTTTTTATGGGAGAGACACTCTTTGTCTGACTCCTCTGATGAGACCTGTCCAGTATGGTTGAACCTCTGGCATAGCTCTCATCTTCCTCAGAGTACACAAGCCCCACAACCACGTCAAGGTAGTGCCTCACTGGGGGTATTATTATTATTATTATTATTATTATTATTATTATTATTATTATTATTATTATCTACATTGGCTTCCTGGCTGCCATCTGCTTCTTGGTGGCTTTCCTGGTCAGAAATCTCCCTGGGGCCTTCAATGAAGCCAAGCTGGTCTTCTGCAGTGTCTGGGTCATTTTTGTGCCCACGTAGCTGAGCACCAAAGGGAAATATATGGTAGATGTGCAGGTCTTCTCTATTTTGGCTTCCAGTGGTGGTCTGCTGGGCTGCATCTTCATCCCCAAGTGTTATATTATCATTCTGAGGCCAGACTTGAATATGAAGCAGCTGATGACCAGAAGAAATGTAGAAATTTAAGACAGAAGAATTTCAACTTGAATATGTTGCAACAGGCCAAATCTAGAAAATTGCTCAAAATGATATATCCCAGATATTTGAAACTGCTTGACAGCTGGGTGTAATCAGAACTGATTTTGAGTTTATGGGCTTGGTATTTGCTATGGTCTTTTAAAGTATGGTTGTGCCATTAGTGCACAATCATCAGAAAAGTGAGTTTCTTGAATGAATGCTTGGAGACACTTTGTTGTGTTATTTCAAGCAGTGAAGGTCAAAGAGACAGCTGTCCAATTAGTACCTTATGTACACTCCCTCTTTCAGGGTTTACACACAGCGGCAGAGCTGGGAAGACCAAAGAGGCCCCAGTCCACCAACTGAGTCCACAGAAAATGAAGAGGAATACCAGGTTCCTGTAAATCAGTTTCTGACTGGGTGTGGCAGGAAATCAGATTGCATAATCCATAGCTGCAGATCTCTCAGCTCACTTTTTATTTGATGAGATTTGAAACTTCAAGATATAAAGCTATTTGGTGATTTACATGAATGCAGAAGGGCAACATGAAAAAATTCAATGGAAAAAAAAGTTTTTTAAAAAAATCTATCCATTCCTATAATTTTCTCTTTATTTACCCAAAAATGCAGTCCAGAGGCTGTCACTTTCCTCTGTCTTAGCTCTTATCAAAGAATTGATAAGAAAAGACAGGAGATGAAATTTCATGTGAGGCTGAGGAATTTTAAAATCAGCTCCAGTTTAGAATGAAATCTATTAGAATACAGAATAACAGACTTGGAAGGGATCGTGGAAGTCTAGTCCAACCCCCTACCCAGGCAGGAAAACTATACCATTTCAGACAAATGGTTGTCCAATTTCTTCTTAAAGAATTCCAGTGTTGGAACATTCACAACTTCTGGAGGCAAGTTGTTTCATTGGTTAATTGTTCTCACATCAGGAAAATTACCCTGTGCTCAAAGCAAAGTCAAAGGAAGAATCAGTACATCAAGATTTGGATAGGATGCTGATTCTATTGTGCAGGAAGAAGGGTAGCTGTGTGGATTGCACCTCCCACCCCAACTTAATTCTAAGTTGCTTCTCTCCTTGATTAGTTTCCATTCATTGCTTCTTGTCTTGCCTTCAGGTGCTTTGGAAAATAGCTTGACTCCCTCTTCTTTGTGGCAACCCCTTAGATTTTGGAAGACTGCTACCATGTTTCCCTTTTTGTGCCTCCAAAAGAGGTATCAGGTCTTTTTTTCGGGATAGGACTTACCTCACCTTCGGCACCGACAACCCCACCCAGAAGGTCCACTTCTTCTGGGGCCGAAGTTGTGCAGCTGCATTCGGGCCTGCATTTTGCAATCAGGCCTTTCCAGAAGGCCTAAGCAGGTGAGTACCAAGCTATGGATTTAATTCATAGCCTGATGCTCGGCTGCTGAGGTTTTGCAGAACCGAGCTCTGTGACTGAGAAATGCTGGCCTGGCTGCAGAAGAGGCCTCAGAAGAAGAAATGCACCAGCAAGGAGAGGTCTGGCTATAAGGTAAGTGGGTGCAGGGCAGATGGGGCAGGTCTACCCTCCACCCTCACCTAGCTTGATTTTTAGGTGTGTGCCTCACCCCAAAATTAGGGCTTATTTTTGGGATAGGGTTTATATTAGGCCCACCCCCAAAAATCAAATTAGGGCTTATTGTTGGTGTAGGCCTTACTTTCAGGGAAACACAGTATCATGTCACTCTTAGGACTTCTTTTCATTAAACTAGACATACCCAATTCTAGCAACTGTTCTTTATATGTTTTAGCCTCCAATCACCTAATCATTCTTGTTGCTCTTTGTTGCTCTGAATATATCGAAATTTAAAAAAATTAAAAAAAGATCCTATTCTGAAAATTAGGGAGGGGACAAAAATAATAATAATAATAATAATAATAATAATAATAATAATAATAATTATTATTATTATTATTATTATTAACCCCCAGTGAGGCACTACCTTGACGTGGTTGTGGGGCTTGTGTACTCTGAGGAAGATGAGAGCTATGCCAGAGGTTCAACCATACTGGACAGGTCTCATCAGAGGAGTCAGACAAAGAGTGTCTCTCCCATAAAAAATATGGTGAGACGTAAATTGCAGAATGCCATACCGGCTCGGACGTCGCCCGGGTTAACAAGGTCCGCACTAGATATTGGAGTTCCTGGATATCTGGTGAAAAATGGGTTACAGGACTCAGGACTGTTGGCTGAGCAACCAGGGCCAGCAGCTGCAGAACTACTGGAAGAAAAGGTGTTTACCCGTTGCAGATACACAGTGATGGAAAACAAAGAAATAATGATCTGTTACTACAGATCAAGTCCAACAAGACGAGGATATCTAAAACGAATGCACCAGTTCTGGAAAGAACAACATCCAGAATCAGAAATAACAGAACAGAGACTAGCAGATCAATGCCGATTTATAACACGAAATAAAGTATTCACAGAAACAGAATTGGATGAACTGCAAAGGTTTACCCAGGGCAAAGAAATCAAAGCCTTACCAGAAGTAATTCAGAATGTAGAGGCAAACCAGGGGGAGTTGGCAGTGAAGGAATCCAGTAGAGATATACAACTGTTCTCATTTAGAAACCAGGCACCTCTACCTCAGGAAGAACAAAACCCTCTAACTAAAGAAATAAAAGAATTGAAACAAAGAATAACTGAGCATCTAGAACAGCACAAAAACAACAGAATAAGGCTACCTGCATTGAAGCTTGTTCCAAAGAAACAGCTAGCACAAGCATTAAAAGATGCAAATATTGCAATATCAAGTATAAGCACCCATTCACTGCAAGAAACAAACCAACTAATGTACAGCACAGCTGCAGTTATAACAGAATACCTGGGATGTAAAATCAACAAAAAAGAAAAACAAACAAACAGTGCATCACAAAAATGGAAGGTTAGACTAGAAAATAAGATCAGCAAGTTAAGATCACATGCAAGCAAGCTAGAACAGATGAAAGAAAAGAAGCTGAAGAACAAGAAGACCAAAGAATACTAATCAAGAAATACCACTTAGAAACAAGGAAGATCAAGGAAGCACTGGAAAGAATAAAGCAACAAATAACAGCTATAGCCAGGAAAATCAGTAGATATGAAGCTCGAATTGCAAACTATAGGCAGAACCTCCAATTTCAATCCAATCAGAAACGTTTCTACCAATTCATCAATGGAGAAACTGCAAAGAATCAGTCAGTACCTGACAAGGAAGAAACAGTGCAGTTCTGGAAGCAGATATGGGATAACCCAAAGAAATACAACAAGGATGCGGCTTGGCTAAAAAAGGTGGATGCAAATAAAACAGAAGTTGAAATGAAAGAACTAGTAATAACAACAAAAATGGTAGAAAAAAGAGCAAAGAAAATCAAAAATTGGTCAGCACCAGGTGAAGATGAACTGCATGGGTTTTGGTTGAAACATCTAACTGTTATACACCCACTCATTGCCAAACAGTTCAACAATATACTACAAGGAGGAGAAATTGAAAAGTGGCTAACAACTGGGAAAACCTACCTAATAATGAAAAATCCAGCAAAAGGGGCAACACCAGGTAACTACAGGCCAATTACCTGCTTACCAACAACTTTCAAATTACTAACTGGTGTGGTAGCTGATGCAGTACAACAGCATCTAGTTGAAAACAATCTCTTTCCACCTGAGCAGAAAGGAAACCGCCCCAATAGCAGAGGAACAAAAGATCAACTCCTAATAGACAAAATGATCTTGGAAAACTGCAAGAGAAGGAAGACCAACCTGAATGTGGCATGGATTGACTACAAAAAGGCATTTGACTCTCTGCCACATGATTGGATAATCAAGTGCCTAGAAATAACAGGAGTCAGTAGAAACATCAGAAAATTTGTGCAAAGATCGATGGCACAATGGAAGACACAGTTGCAGATCAATGGTGAGAGGCTGGGAGAGGTTAATATCAAGAGAGGAATATTTCAAGGAGATTCATTATCACCATTACTATTTGTTATTGCACTGTTTCCTCTGTCAACAATACTGAATAACTCAGGACATGGCTATCAAACATCAAAAACATCTGCTAGACTATCCCACCTCCTTTACATGGATGATCTGAAGCTGTATGGAAAAACATCATCTGAAATAGAATCGCTGCTCAACACTGTCCGTATATATAGCCAAGATATTGTAATGGAGTTTGGCTTGGACAAATGTGCCACACTTACTATCAAACAAGGAAAAATAGTGAAAACTGAAGGAATCAAGATGCCCCACGAAAATAACATTAAGAGTCTGGATGAGGAAGAGTACTACAAATACTTGGGTATCCTTCAAGCTGACAACATCAAGCACACTGAAGTCAAGAAAAAGATTAGAGGTGAATACATCAAGAGAGTGAAGAAGATCTTAAAATCCAAACTCAATGGAGGAAATACCATAAAGGCAATCAACACCTGGGCAATCCCAGTCATTAGGTACACAGCTGGAATAGTGGACTGGACTCAAGCAGAACTAAAAGCAATGGATAGGCAGACCAGAAAAATAATGACAATGAATCACGCCCTTCATCCACGCAGTGACATTGATAGACTTTATCTACCAAGGCAAATAGGTGGGCGTGGAATGCTACAAGTACATCAGATGGTTGAAGAAGAAAAAATGGCTTTGGAAGAATATCTGAAGAACAATGATGAAGATGCACTGAAATTAGTATATCAGGAAGGCTTACTAACTACTGGAGAGACCAAACTGGCCTACAAGAAAGACCAAATGAAGAACAGAATAGAGGCATGGGAAGACAAAGCACTACATGGCCAATACATGAAAAAAATAGCTGGGAAAGCAGATAATAATAAAACCTGGCAATGGCTAAGAGCAGGAAAATTGAAGAAAGAGACCGAGGGACTAATTCTGGCTGCACAAGACCAAGCCTTAAGGACAAATGCATACAAAGTCAAAATTGAGAAGACAGCAACAGACAGTAAGTGCCGCCTATGCAAAGAAGCTGAAGAAACAGTGGACCACTTGGTAAGCTGTTGCAAGAAGATTGCACAGACTGATTACAAGCAGCGGCATGACAAAGTAGCAACAATGGTGCATTGGAAGATCTGCAAAAAATATCATTTGCCTGTAAGCAAAAACTGGTGGGATCATAAAATAGAGAAAGTCATAGAAAATGATAAAATTAAACTGCTCTGGGACTTCAGAATTCAAACAGACAAGCACCTGCAACATAACACCCCAGACTTAACAATTGTCGATAAGAAAGACAAAAAAGTCTGGATAGTGGACGTGGCAGTGCCTGGAGACAGCAGAATAGAAGAGAAAGAACTGGAGAAGATAACAAAATACAAAGACCTACAAATAGAAATAGAAAGACTGTGGCAAAAGCAAGCAAGGGTAGTACCAATAGTCATAGGCTCCTTGGGTGCAATCCCAAAACAACTGGAGCACCACTTGAACACCATTGGAATTGACAAATTCGCTATTAGTCAATTGCAAAAGGCGGCCTTATTAGGAACTGCTTCCATCCTGCGACGATATCTGTAATACCATCAAACATCCACATCTGCCTATCCCAGGTCCTGGGTAAGGACTCGATAGGTAGACAAAATGCCAAATCCAGTCTGAACATCTGGCTGACTGTGCGATGATCGATAATAATAATAATAATATAGTTGGAAGGGATCTTGGAGGTCATCTAGCCCAACCCCCTGCTCAGGCAGGAAACCCTATACCATTTCAGACAAATGGCTATCCACAGTGTCTTCTTAAAAACTTCCAGTGTTGGAGCATTCACAGCTTCTGCAGGCAGGGATACTGATTGCCTTCTTAGTGTTAGAAAACAGGCAGCACAAGAATTAAGGGTCACCATCCTAGGGAGTCACCAAATTCCATAACTCTTGGTGACCTTCTCTAACACTCTCAAAAGATAAGACACCATGTTGAAGAACAGCAGAAGTCAGTTCCCTGAACATTAAACTATCTTCCTCCAGGATTATTTTCTGGACATGTCTTGACAGGATGGACTCCAGGAGTGTATCTCTGATTTTTCATTAATATGCTATTCTCCAGCCTCCCCTCTGCACATGGAAGCAATGAATAGCTTCAGGATCCTCAGAGAAGATGCTTCTCACTATAATTATCACTATTCCAGTCACTGAGTCACCTTCTGCTACTTCTCCAGTAATTTCCTTGGATGTCAACAAGGACTGAAGCAACATGGAAGCGACATTGCATCAGAAAAGAATGAAATAAAAAATAAAAAAGGATAAATTCTTCAGGTGACATCTGTATAGCACAGATTTTGGGATAGGCAGGGTCTGTGCTCTTGAATGTACCTTTCTCTCTTTTCAAATGAAGCATTGTTTTTTTTCGGTCTAAGTCAGAAAAGTGAAAATGGTTTGAATTTCTTGCTATTATTTAGAAATAGGAAGAGGATGGATGCAGGTCTATAAATTATGGATCTCTTCCTTCTGCTTCTGATGCTGCTAGTATCTCAACCAGTTTCTGGGAAGTTTAAAATAAAGTGCCCATTAAGTTTCAAGAACCCAGATGGAAAAAATCCGTGGAGCTTTTACAAGTCAGGGGACTATCTCATTAGTATAGTCATCACTGAAACAAAAGTACCTTCTACACCTACCTCTCACCTACTTTTCAATGTGGCTCCTTATACTCATTCTTACTCGTAAGTCATTCAGTGTGATGGAGTTGCATTCCCTCCATTTGCAATTCTAACACTCTTGTTCATTTTTCCTCATTTCATTGTCTGATATATTGCAATATCTGTTTAATTTCTTGGATCATTTTGATTTTCATTGCTTCCCTCATTTGTCTTATTTTGTGAAAGAGGCAAAATTCCAAAGATCAGGCAGCAAAAAGGCTCAAAGAAGTCCAAATTATTTTCCTCTCCCCATCCAATCCTGGGTTCAGCACTTGAATACTGTCTTTTGTTTATAGTAGTGATTGAAAGGGTTGTAGTTGCCTATGTCCAGCCTAGTTCCATATTTTTTTATAAAGGCTCATTGATATTCATTGCCTTATCCTTATAAACATAGACTTGTTTTTAGAATGGCTTTTCTGGACCACTTATGAAAAATCCTCTTTCTTTTATGGTTTTTCTACTTTAATGATTGAATAAGTTTGAATCCTAATTACTGGGCAGATGAAAACTAGAATTGCGACAAATAATGGTCTGTGTGGATGGATATCCATTTCATCTTCTTAATGCTCATAAAGTTAAATGCTGATGGGTGGCTATCATTTGCTTTTGACTTTGGATCCATATTGGCTTAAGAACTCAGAATGTTTGTGGAGACGAAGAGGATTTTGTTCTTTCTGTTGATGATGATGATAATAACATGAATACTTTTTTTTACAGGAGAACACACACAAATCATTTTAAACTGCTAATCCTGATTTTTGCCATTCAAGTGGTCAACAAGAATCCCCAGCTCCTGCACAATCTCACATTAGGTTACAACATCCATGATAACTATATCAACACACTTGCAACTTCTGATGCTGTGCTTGACGTACTCTCTACTGGAGAAGCCAACATTCCCAACTATAGCTGTGGAAGGAAGGACAACCTTTTGGCTCTTGTTGATGGAGCTGAAAGGGATATCTCCATCCAGATATCATCACTAGTAGGCACCTATAAAGTCCCTCAGGTATGTGTGTATGTTACTCCACCGACAGTGAGTGAGGTGATTGTGGGTGAGTAATAGATCCCACAATATTTTGCCTATGGAATACAAGAGCTGCTTTTCACCATGGTTGGTCATTGTTGATATCATGGTTAGGGATTGGGATTCACAAAGGGGAGACGCTATGGACCAAAATACAAATATTCTTTCATGACTCCATCATGACATGCAATTTCTGCTGCACAATTGTGACCAATCAAAGGGTCTTCTATAAAAAGGTTAGTGCAGCTGTGACTAATTTTTCTGGATAATCTTAACCAGTAATGATATTTACAATAGTGAACAAATACATGATTTGTGAAAAGAATCTCAATGATTATCTTACCTACATTTGAAAAAAAAACATATATGTTTTATTGACTTGTTGGAACCATAGTGTAAGGACCCACCCCACTTTGCATCTTAAGAAGACAGAACTCTTGGAATAATTCTTCCAACAGGAATCCTTTATTAAGATAAAATGGTTGCAGGCATGCTAGACAGGACTTGGGGTTCAAGCTCTTCCATTCAAGGTTTTAAGGGGTTCCCCAGTAGTCCCACCCAATCAACCCCCCTTCCAGTGATAGTTTCAAGTATCACAATTCCACCCCCTTTCTTCTTTCTTCCGTCTGAATGGAGACTTCAGGTAACTACATGAAAGGCAAGTATCCTGCTTTGTTATGATAAGGTTCTCTAGTGCTAACGCTTTGATGTTACAATAAACACACATTCAGCATTCAGCTCTTTGAAGTGTACTGAAGGAAGTGAGGGCCATAAAGCCCCTTTGTTCTCCCCCTTCTCTCCCTCTTATGGCAGAATCCAAAGAAGGCAGAATTGGGAGTTTCTATATTTGATAATTAAAGATGAAATATGATTGGATTCTGACATCCGGCCCCTCTTAAAAAATAAGAGAGATCCACCTGAAAGAAAACACAAGTATAAAATTTAGTTAGGCTTGTTAGGATACTCTGTGTGAAACTTCTTCAATAGCTTCGGGGCTCTGACATGACGTTTATGGACCCACTCATTTTGTGAGGGAGGGAGGTGTTTCCAGGCAACTAGGTACTGAGTTGCTCCATGATATCTCCTAGAGTCAAGGACTTCCTTTATTTCGAAGTGTTGTTCACCCTCCACCATGATTGGGGGTGGTGGTGGGGGGATTTTTGGCCGTAGAGGTGACTGATGCTCTCTTTTCAGCAAGCTGCAATGAAAAATTGGGTGTATTTGCCTGAGATTTTGGGTAATTCTAATTCTACTGTTACTGGATTTATGATTCTTTTAATTGGAAAAGGTCCTATATATTTTGGTCCAAGTTTTTTACAGGGCTGTAGGGACTTTAGGTATTTTGTAGATAAGTACACCATTTCTCCTATAATGAATGGTGTAGGCTCAACCCTTTTTTTATCGGCTTGTGTTTTATATGCCTGCCTAGCTTCATCTAGTGCTTTTCTGACTATTGGCCAGGTGTTTTGTAATTTCTCCATCCATTCTTTCAGCGAGGGGATCGTTGGTTCGTTTGGGGTTAATTCTGGCATGGGGTTGAAACTTTGACCGGTGGCTATTTGAAAAGGAGTGTAACCTGTGCTAGAGTGGACTGCATTATTGTAGGCAACTTCTGCAAAAGGGAGTAAGTCCGCCCACTCGGTCTGCTGGAAACTAAGAAAACATCTTAAATATTGCTTAAGTACGGAGTTCATTTTTTCAGCCCCCCCATTTCCTTGAGGGTGGTGGCTAGATGTCAGTCCCTGAGTGGTTCCTAAGAGGGATAAAAATTCCTTCCAAAATGCAGACGTAAATTGCACCCCCCTGTCAGAGATGATGCGTTGGGGTGCCCCATGCAATCTGTAAATGTGTTGGATGAAAAGTTTTGCTAAGGCTTTTGCAGTGGGAATCTTTTGGCAAGGGATAAAGTGCACCTGTTTGGAAAACAAGTCCGTGACCGTCCAGACCACAGTATTCCCATTGCTTTCTGGCAATTCCACTATAAAATCCATGGCTATTTCTCTCCAGGGGGCTGAGGGACTTGCCACTGTTTGCAATAGTCCTGGCACTTTCCCTTGCAACCTCTTTGCCGTGGCACATTTTGGACAACTGGCTATATAACTTTCAATGTCCTTTTTCATGGATGGCCACCAAAATTGCCGTTTAATTAAATGTAAAGTTTTTACAAATCCAAAATGCCCTGCTGATTTTGTGTCATGGCAAAGGTGCATGAAAGTTACTCTTTGAGTTGTTGGTATATATAACTTTTCCCCTACCCAAGGCAACCCGTCTCTCATTGTGCACACATTTTTGTTTTTCTGGAACCATTCATCTGTTTCCAAGCTTTTTCTGAATTCAATCCCAGTTTGGCTGTCCAGTTGTGGTTTTATTTTGGCTTGGGTTCTTGTGGTTACTGGTGCTGCCAGTTGTGACTCTGCCATTATTGGTCTAGAGTCTGTGGTTCGTGCGCTGTTATATTGGGGCATGCGAGATAGAGCATCTGCCAGGAAGTTCTTTCTTCCTGGTAAATGTTTGAGTTTAAATTGGAATTGGTGAAAATGCTGGGACCAGCGGGCTTGTTTGGGATTGAGTTTCCTGGAAGTTTTCAGGGCTTCTAAATTTTTGTGATCAGTCCACACCTGGAAGGGGATTTTGTTGCCTTCCAGGAACTGTCGCCACGTGAGTAATGCCCAACGTATCCCATAAGCCTCCTTCTCCCATACGGGCCAGCGCTGTTCTGTTTCCGTGAGTTTCTTGGATGTATATGCACAGGGTTGCAATACTGCATCATCATTTTCTTGTAATAGCACAGCCCCCACTGCCACATCACTTGCATCTGCCTGTATTACGAAGGGCTTGTCCATGTCTGGGTGCCTTAGTATTGGTTCGGCAGAAAAAAGTCTCTTTAGTCTCTCAAACGCTGCTTGGCACTCCATTGTCCATGTTAGTGGCTGGCTAGGTTTTACTGAGGATGCTCCCTTCGTTTTTAGTAAGTTAGTGAGGGGCAAGGCTATCTGGGCAAATGAGGGGATGAATTGGCGGTAAAAGTTTGCAAAGCCCAGGAAACTTTGTAGTTGCTTTCTTGTGCGGGGTGGTGCCCAATTTAGTACTGCTTTGACCTTCTCTGGGTCCATTTCAATGCCCTGTGGGGATATGCGATAGCCTAGGTAGTCTATCCTTTCCTGGTGGAATTCGCATTTTGAGAGTTTGGCATATAGGTGAGCGGCTCGCAGCTTCTTTAAAACCGCTCTGACAAGTTTGACGTGTTCTTCTTTTGTTTCAGTAAAGATAAGAATGTCGTCCAAGTAAACAAGGACCCCCTTAAACAGGTGCTCCCTTAGAACGTCATTGATTAATTGCATAAAGACTGCAGGGCCCCCTTGTAATCCAAATGGCAAGACTTTGAATTGATAGCACCCCATGGGGCAGTTAAATGCAGTCTTCCATTCGTCCCCTTCCTTGATTCTCACTCGATAGTAAGCTTCCCTTAAGTCTAGTTTAGAAAAAATTTTCCCTTTCGATAGGTGTGACAGCATGTCTTTCATGAGGGGCAGCGGGTATAGGTTGCTTTCACTGATTGTATTCAGGGCCCTATAATCCACGCATAAACGTAAAGAGCCATCCTTCTTCTCTCTAAAAAGGACCGGGGCAGCCACTTTAGGCTTGGCTGGCTCAATGAAACCTCTCTCCAGGTTTTTTTTTATAAATCTTTCCATTTCCTCCTTCTCCTTTGGGCTCATGGAGTATAATCTGGGCTTCGGGAGTTTTGCCCCAGGCTTGAATTCAATGGTACAGTCTGTGGGTCGGTGGGGGGGAAGCTCATTCGCCCTCTCCTCACTGAAGACTTCAGCAAGGTCCCTATATTCCTCTGGTATTTCTGTTAATCTTTTTTCCTCTCCTATGGATGCTTTTTCTATTCTTGATTCTGGTAGCCTCCCTTGGGGTTTTAAGTCCATAGGGTCCCCCTTCGGGAATTTGATTTCTGTCGTCCTCCAATTTACCCAGGGGTTCCATTTTTTCAACCATTCCATCCCTAGAATCATTGGGCATTCCATACCTGGGGTCACCACAAACGTTAAGTCCTCTTCATGGTTGCCCAGGGAGAGATGTATTGGCAAAGTGGCTAGGGTAGCTGGCACCCCCCCTGCTATGGATCCATCTAGCTGGCCAAATGAGATTGGTTGTTCCAGTCTCCTGGATGGGATGCCCAGATTCCCCACTAGTGTTGGGCTAATGAGGCAGCGGGTACAGCCAGAGTCTATTAAGGCTTTCACCTTCACAGCTTCGGGCATGGGGGGGATTAATATAGTCACTGTTTTGAAGATGGGTGTGATGCATCCACTTACCAGGGGTTCGCCCTCCGAGCTGTCATCTGAGGCATCCACCGGCCCTGTGGTGTAGGCTGGAGTCTTTCCCCTTGGTGAGCAGAGGTGGGGGTTTCTGCAATTTCCATCATTCTCATGGCCGTTTCTTTTGGCTTAGCTGAATACTTTCCGGGTTTGTTGATTGGGGATCTGTCTGGGTTGTGCTGGGGGGCCTTTGAGCGGCATTCTACAGCTCGATGCCCTTCTCTTCCGCACTTGAAACATCCCATTTGCTTCTTGGCTGTATCCGATGATTTCACCGGTTGGTGTGTCAGCTCAGGCGGGGGGCGGCTCCATTGTTTTCCTCGGCGGTGCCTCTTCAATATGTCGATCTCTGCTTCCTCTGCCAAGACGTACCATTCCTCAAGTCGATGTGGGTCCCCTCGGGGCAGGCAAGCATCATATAGATCATAGTTTAGTCCGTCTTTGAAATGGCCAAGGAGGATGTCTTCTGGCCAATTCAGTTTGCTGGCAATGGCCCGGAATTCTTGTGTATACTCAGCCACTGGGCGTTTGCCCTGCCTCATCGTTGTTATTCTTTCACGGGCTTTGCGATCAGCCAGGGGGTCTTCAAATCGTCTTCTCAAAGAGGACATGAAACGGTTGAAGTTACTGAGTTCTGGGGCATTGGAGTCATGCAAGTTCACTACCCAATCCGCAGCTGGTCCATCCAGGGCAGATTGCACGATCCGGATGCGGGCTTTGTCGCTGGGAATATCCTGCCCATATTCCTCCATGTAGCTGAGGACTTGGGTTAGGAAAAACCCCAAGCGTGTTGGCTCCCCTTTGAATTTCACTTCCAACGGTGGACGTCTTGGAATGGATCGGTGCCTCTGTTGTGGGTGGTAGTGCCTTCCGTCCAGATTGCCATCTGTGGTCCGGTAGGGGGTGGGAGCTCCTGGATCAGTAGATGTCCCTGGGGTTGCAGGTTCCACGTCCCCCTCGGTGTCTCTCCCTTTGCGGCTCCAGGAACTGGGGCAGCCGTAGGGTTCAGTATTCTCCTCTCCTAGGGAGCTGAGAGTTCTCTTCATCAGGTCAATAGCTTTCTCTAGGATCCAGTCTGAGTACGGTGCCCAGCTTCCTCCCTCTTCACTTGCGTGCAGGGATTTCTCCATCTCCTGCTTCCATTCTGGTTGCTTGGTCCCCCGTCTCAGGGTCACCTTTCTTGATTCCTTTCCCCACTCACTTTTCTTTCCAACGCCCATCGACCAGCGAGGCTTGTGGTCCTGTGTCTCCACCACTTCTTCTCCTGAGGAATCTGGCCTCTCGGATCCCAACATCTGGCAAGGTTCCAACTGGGTCAGCGGCTCTCTTTCCAGGGAGTTTTCCCCCTCTCTTGCTCCATTGTCTGACATGGTAAATTTTTGCAAAATCCCCCGGCAAGGGTCTTCCTTCCAGGTGGATTAATTTTGCAAGTCCTGTCTAATGTAAGGACCCACCCCACTTTGCATCTTAAGAAGACAGAACTCTTGGAATAATTCTTCCAACAGGAATCCTTTATTAAGAGAAAATGGTTGCAGGCATGCTAGACAGGACTTGGGGTTCAAGCTCTCCATTCAAGGTTTTAAGGGGTTCCCCAGTAGTCCCACCCAATCAACCCCCCTTCCAGTGATAGTTTCAAGTATCACAATTCCACCCCCTTTCTTCTTTCTTCCGTCTGAATGGAGACTTCAGGTAACTACATGAAAGGCAAGTATCCTGCTTTGTTATGATAAGGTTCTCTAGTGCTAACGCTTTGATGTTACAATAAACACACATTCAGCATTCAGCTCTTTGAAGTGTACTGAAGGAAGTGAGGGCCATAAAGCCCCTTTGTTCTCCCCCTTCTCTCCCTCTTATGGCAGAATCCAAAGAAGGCAGAATTGGGAGTTTCTATATTTGATAATTAAAGATGAAATATGATTGGATTCTGACACATAGCATTAATTAATCACTTTATTTAAAAAACCACTGTAAGCGCATTAGCCAACATATCAACTATTTCTTAGCCTAATATTCATAATCAAATTCATCCTAAAAGACCTAAAGAGAAATGGAGCCCCAGGAGAGGATTTTTTGACACAGTATTATGGAGGAAACTGATTGTATTTAAAATGAAACACAGACTGTTGGCCCTAATCAAAGCTTTTTAAAAAATCACTTGTATATGAATGTTCTTTGGGCTCAATGAAGCCATGAGAAGTAGGTAAAAAAAGTTTGAACCATTATAAGTCTGTCTAGATATTAATGACTTACCAAGACTAATGAACGATCCTGAAGTACACACGATTAAGGAGCTAAATACCTATTGTGACATGTCTTTTATTCTGATTGTATGATGTTATTATCATAGTCTTAGGTTGGGTTGCCTAGTCTGCTGAAAAGAGTTGTGCTGCTTGGAAAATGACATTGTAGCCATAAATGGCTATTGGATGGTGAGCCAATAGAATTAACATCTTTCCTTACCAAGAGCTACTTTTATCTAGACTGGATGTTAGCTCCCTCTCTATCAAAGGAGCTTTGATAAAAGGACAGGTGAAAAGCCACCTGTCTGAAATGGTATAGGGGTTGGACTAGAAGACCTCCAAGGTCCATTCCAACTGTATTCTGATTGATTGAAATGATTTAGAACAAGGGCATAATTGAATTTGCTGCTAAACTTTTTTTTTTAAAAAAAAAACATAGTTATCCAGCTTCCTTAGCCCAATGTATTTAACACAACAGTTAACTCCACTGTCCCACTATTGTATAAGAAAAAGAAAGATTAGTATCTTGGACCTCACATAAGACCTATGACATATTGTGATTCGTGTGTGTGTGTGTGTGTGTGTGTGTGTATGGTCAGCATTTGAGAATAACATATAATTTGGTCATTTATTTGAACAATTCAGTTGAATTCTGGATATGTCAGACCGATTGTGATACAGTAATATGATCTGCAGTTTTTTTCTTATTATTTTTTACTTAAGATTTTTTTAAAAAAATTATGCAGGGTCTTGTTAATAATCTGTATTTCATATCCTGTTTCCTGATATTTTTTATTAATTGATCAACCATAAACTATTCTAATATGTTCATGAGAACCAAGTTGTATTAACTGAAGGCTAATATTTTCAATTTGACCTGATTCCAAATATATCATTGCATTCTTCACTGCTTTTTCAGGTCAGTGATGTAACTGTTTCAGAGGCTCTGAGTGATAAAAGACAATTCCCTTTTTTCCACCAGATGCTCCCCAAAGAAGGGATCGTCTACCCACATATTGTCCAAGTTCTCCTTCATTTCAGATGGACCTTGATTGGTCTCTTTACTTCAGACACAGAGAAGGGAGAGAATTTCATGAGGACTTTGACTCCAATGCTTGTCAGGAATGGAATTTGTGTTGTTATATCACAACGATTCTCAGCAACTGGACATACAGCAGCCTTCAGGGATACCCTTTTTAAATGGAGAAAAGTCAATGTCTTTGTGCACTACATAGAATATATTAATGTTTGGGACATAATTCATGCTTTCCAATTAATGTTTGAAGGTCTGCCAGGATCTACTGAAGGAAAAGTCTGGATTGTGGCAACCATTGAGTATTTGATATTGAAACACGAGAGTCTTTACAAATATGTCCATAGTATTTGGACCTTTGGTTTTCAGGAAAAAAAAAGACCAGAGAGTGATACCTTTGAACATGCTTTCTTTGTGAACCCTCAATATGAATATCGGTCTTTTCAGTGTTCTTTCTCAAAACAGGTCTTTTCTGTCAAAGGCCGGAAAAGATGCACCCAGAAAGCACCACTGAAGACTGGGAAGGAAAGGAGGAGAATATGGATCCCTTTTCACCGCCATTTGAACAGTGTCATTCAGGCTCTGGCCCACACCTTGAATGCTGCATATTCCTCCAGATCCAGGAGGAGAAGAAAGGAGGGCAAAGCAAATTTAGAGGCTCCAAAGCTACAGCCATGGCAGGTAGGAGATCTTGACAAGGATCCATCAAACTTAGCTCCTTTGGAAAAGGATTGCAAAGAAGATGGAGGCAGTGGTGGGATTCAGCCAGTTTGCACCACTTCGGCAGAAATGGTAGCTAATTTTTTGTTGCCCGAGCCCAGAATGGACT
Organism: Crotalus tigris; assembly: GCF_016545835.1. Lineage (NCBI taxonomy): Eukaryota > Metazoa > Chordata > Lepidosauria > Squamata > Viperidae > Crotalus > Crotalus tigris. The sequence continues at coordinate 291,863 of NW_024098188.1, read as the reverse complement.
TCTAGAAGTGGCATCCACACAGAGATCCAGTTGTTCATATATTTGAATCCCACCACTGGATGGAGGTGAACCATCTCAATCTCCTTGAGCTACAAAAGGCCAATAGGCTTTTTCAATCTAATCTGTTGGGGCATAATATTCCAAAGAGCAGCGACCATGATAGATATATTTTGATATTAAACACAGCCAATTATAAAGTGACATATGCATTTTAAAATAACTTCCTGTATGTGTGGTTTTCGGTTCAACATCATAGAATTTTACATTCATATATTTGAAGAACACTATCAGGCCATCTAACCTAAATCTGCAAGAAATTGAGTTAATGCTTCTTTGATTGATTGCTTCTTGGTTTCTATTTATTTTGTTTTTTGTTTATTTGTTTGTTGTTTTTGAGCCCAGTTTGATAAATCATCAAGATATGTTTTCAATTTTATATCTGGTTTTTGGTTACATAAGAAACATTACAAATGAAATTTTGTATTTAAAAATTGTGTTAGTTGATCAAAATATAAAATACAAAGGAAAATAAAAAAGTAATGTAAAACTAGGGGAAGGAAAAAAGGAAGAAAAGAAGATGTATAGAAAGGGAAAAAGAAAAAAAAAGTGTTAACTTCCAATTCTTTTTAGCACTGTAGAAGATAATAAATTACCATCTCCACTTTTTACTTTTACAGAATAGTATGTACGAGCCATTTCTATAACAATAAGCCTATATACCGTATATGCCGGAGTACAAGGCGACCCGGCGTATAAGATGACCCCTGTCTTTGTCGCCGAGCCACATTCCTAGAACGTCGTCTTATACGCCAGAAACTACCAGTATTTCTGGCGTAGAAGACGACTTGGCGTATAAGACAACCCCCGTCTTTGGCGCTGATTTTAGCGCTTGCGGAAGTTGCCTTATACGCCGGCATATACGGTACATCAGCAAAAATAAAATCAAAGTTTCATTTTTTTTCCACAAATGAAATCTTAACAAAAGATCTACATTGTATTTGGTATCCCTTCATGCTTATAGAAGCTATTATAGTTTGTCAAGTCCTAGTTGCTCAAAAAACAGAATTTTCTACTGGATTTTTCTCTCTATTAGGAAAAGATGAATATTTTTTCTGGAAGCTAGGTGTTTTTAAAGTAACATCAAAATAACTTTGACTAAGAATTGGTATAAATATTGCAACACAAAATTATATTTTATCAAGTCCCTGTCAATATTAATGACAATATAGAAAAATAGATGACCAAGGACTAATTGTTATTATTATTAATAATAATAATAATAATAATAGTTGGAAGGGACCTTGGAGGTCATCTAGTCCAACCCCCTGCTCAGGCAGGAAACCCTATACCATTTCGGATAAATGGCTGTCCAGTCTCTTTTTAAAAACCTCCAGTATTGGAGCAGTCACGGCTTCTGGAGGCAGGTTGTTAATTGTTCTAACTGTCAGGAAGTATTTTGAAGTCATAACTCATGGGTTTATGAGGAACATTGAAAATCATTTTAGTAAAATTTTTAAGATCAATTTTATAACATTTAATTATCATACCATTCAATCCTCACTTAACCAAGTTTCTAATAATTACATGAGGAAGTACTTTGTTCATTTTTTGTTGTAAATAAGCTATATTACCAGCATTCAATTTATTCAGGAAGTATAATAAGATTAGAAAATATAGTATGGCACAACGCTAGAAAGTGGGACATCATGAATTCAAGTCCCACCTTAACCATAAAAGTCAGCTTGGGGGCTGGCCAGGCAGACATTCTCGTTTCCCATCTGGCTTACCTGAGACAAGATTAGCTTGGCAAATTTCTTCTTGACAAATCCATGCTTACTGGTAATCACTATGGGTTTTTTTTCAATAAATTTATGAATAATGTCTTAATTTTATTCTTCATTCGATTTATTTGTGGTCTATCATAAATTTTCTTTCATAGACAAATTTGGTCAGTTATATTTTGTCAATACATATTTTTTCAATAAATGATTGACAAATTTCTCTGAACCTTTTTCACTTTTGAAGATACTACTAACACTCACAGCTCACAATATTTGTAAGTTAGACAACAGTAGAAGAAAGATTCAAATGTGAAAAGACCACCTGGAATAAGAAACCAGGGTTTCTGCTTTTAAAAATCCTGGATGTTTTTGTTCTAGTTCCATCCGTTTCTGAAGAAGAATGAGTTTTGCAATATTTCCCATCGGAAGCTGTACTTGGGCCAAAATGGAGATGTATCAGCAGATCTGAATGCCATAAGCTGGGTGCTTCTTCCCAAGATGGCTCCCATTGACAAGCAACTGGGGAGTTTTGAAAGGCAGAGACTTATTATCAATCAAGATACCTTGTCATGGCTAAGGTTGTGCAACAAGGTGGGACAAATATTGATGTTCTTCCTTCATTACCAAAAGTCATAGTACCCATTTCAAGTTCACTAAGGCTAATCATTAAGGTGATTGACTTTCACTGAGAATTGAATGTGGGATGTAGAAATCTCATAGTTTTTTAAACTATGCTTGTAAGGCTTCAGTACTATTGACCAAAGTATCCTAATATGCTAGAATTGTTGTTGTTGTTAATTGCGAAGTCGTGTCCGACCCATCGTGACCCCATGGACAATGTTCCTCCAGGTCTTCCTGTCCTCTACCATCTTCTGGAGTCCATTTAAGTTCACACCTACTGCTTCAGTGACTCCATCCAGCCATCTCATTCTCTGTCGTCCCCTTCTTCTATTGCCCTCAATCTTTCCCAGCATTAGGCTCTTCTCCAGTGAGTCCTTCCTTCTCATTAGGTGGCCAAAGTATTTGAGTTTCAACTATGCTAGAATATGGAATAATTTTTAACGCTGATTCAGTTATGTCCAACATGGGATGCTTTTTTCAGGACGTAGGTCATGGCCCTTTTGTATATCCTCTGCAAGCTGGTATCTCTATAAAACTGGTGAGAAACAATCTTAAGTGCCAGGGATTGTGACACTGATTGCCTCAGGTTCACTTGTTCCTTGTTCTCAAATAGCAAAGAAGAAGGCAGTTCTGTTGACAGGTGCCCAGATTCAGATTTGGACTAAATCCAATGAAATTGGATCAATACTGGATAGATGCCCTCTTGGTCACTATAGCAAATAAGCCTCTGGATTCTGACAGGTGGAAACATTGTACCCTGAAAGAGAAGGTCCAGAAGATCCTATCAGCAATGCTTTTAAGGAGTCCAGATATGGTCAGAGTATTTCATTCTTCTCTTTCACCCCAGTGAGATATTGCAATAGCCCTTTTGCTCCTTGGAAGTAGTTCTAAAACTTTCAGTTGACATGAAATCATAGTAACTGTCAGATAATACCCTAACCCAGAAAACTGGAGCACTGGAACATGACTCTTATCCAAAGAAAAGCTCTTCCTCATATTGGAAGTAATGAGGGACAATCTGAAAGCAAATACAAACTTAGATTTCTCCTTTTCCTTGTAAGAGGGCGTTTCATCTGAAAGCACCTTGATTGATATTATTTATCATGACTGTTAACTACCATAAGTCTATCTGAGAAGATACAAAGCTCCAAATTAACTAATAATGCATGTCAGTTTCTTTTCCCATGGCAGTTGGTGTCACCTAATTGTACGTCTTCAACTGAAAGGACTTTGTCTTGGATATCTAGCTGGATTTTCAAAATATCATTTTCTAACTATGGTGTCAGATCCCCCAAGAAATATTTTGCTTCTCTCCCTATAGTTACATGCTTTTGTAACCATTCTTTGGGGCCTGCCATTCTGTTGGGAGGGGGGATGCTTTGAGGATGCTTTGCACTGTGTGGCCATTATGTTCTTCCCCCAGGAGAAGGAATGCGTCATCCTTAACTAAGAGATGGTTTGAGCATGGAGCCAGAGAGAAACAAAAGTGAGAGAGATCTTGAAGAGTGCCCCAAAGGAGCCAGTTACCAAAACAATATGCTGCCTGTGGATTGGCTGGAATTCAAATGGACACTGAGACCCTGGGGGGGGGAGGAGTAATGAATATTGTTTTTAATAAAATACTTGTGCAGGCTTTACCTTAGAACACGCTTTGATTTCCTTGCTATCACTAGCCCCTAATAAAAGTTCCTTTTGAGACAATGCCTTCTTTCAAGAATTCTGCTTTCTTGGGAGGCCCAGATGAGCTAGGTCCTTACAAATGGGCTCATAATCATGTTCATCTCCTGCAGCAAAGATGCTTGAGGGACATGCTCTCATGATCATACCTTTATATCATCTAACTACAGTTCTAGAAACTACAAACTCAGTGTCATGCCTCCATCTGAGCCTGACTTTGAGGATGACATGGAGTTCCCTGTTGAAGCCCAGGAGGGGGTGTCTGTGGCTTTGGAGGACTGTGGGGAGGAGCAGGCTGAAGCAGGCCAGGGCCCTTCAAGTTTGGAACAGGGAAGGCAGAGTTCAGGCGAGGAGCAAGGCCCCTCCCCACCAGATCCCAGAGCAAGGAGAGCAGAGAGGAGGAGGGAACAACAGAGGCAGGCTCACTTGCTCAGGAGGAGAGCGTCACGCCCCACTCCACAAGGCACACCTGGGGAGTAGGATTTAAGGAGACGCTGTGGAGTGGGGCATTTGCCGGGAACAAATGTGAACTCTTGTGATAGTGTGCTCTTGTACCTGGACACTTTGTATTTTGGACCAAGTTTGCTTCCTGCTGATTTCTCCTTGCTGTCTTCGGTGTGCAGTTTGCAGTTCACAGGCAAGCTGGGAGTTGAAAGGATTATACGTTTGCTTGTTATCTGTTTTACTTTAAAGAACCGTGTAAACTTCCCTGACTGTTTTATTGAACTTGTGCCAGCATATGTGGGAGCTGTTGGGTGAACGTTGGCAGTGCTTACAAAGACAATTGTTCTGACCAGCTAATTGCTTTGCCTCTGTTCGGGGCCCTGGGTCATCACACTCAGTTTTAGTTTCATTTCATCAAGAAGGCACCCATATAAATTAAAGAAAAAAATACAAATAAACAAAGAACATCTCTTTAAAATAGACAATCCTAATTTGTAAGGACTGCAAGGGAGACTATTTTAGACTACTTTCAAAGGGGAGCAGCTAATCAATGTTTTATGTACACTTGAAGAAACCTTTGCAGATCCTATCAGCCATAAGTTTCTTTCTTCTTCCCAATTGTATTCTATTTTCAAAAATATAATAGAATAAATATTTAGAATTTTATTCTAAAAGTTAACATGAATACATCATACTTTAAAATCATGCATATATGAAGAATGGAGAAATAAATTTTAATACAGCCATGAGAAGTAATTCATTACTTGTCCCTTAACATTAAATCTTTTTTCAATTCATCCCTTCAGACTTTATTAAATAAAAACTTCTTTTTAAAATGTGATATGCCAGAAGAAAAAGAGAGGAACTAAATGAACAATCTGCCGGTAGTTCTATCTCTTACAAGTGTTTGGAACTAATTCAAGATTTCATATTATCTAAGTGAGACCCAGAGACTACTTAACTAATGTTCATGTCTACATTCATTTTCCATGGATGATTAGTCCTGACATATTGTATTTTCTTTGGCATTCCTTCTTTTTCTGCATAGTCTCTGCCTCAGTCCAAATGTGTGGAAAATTGTTATCCTGGATTTGTCAAGTGGGCTAGAGAAGGAGAGCCAGTTTGCTGCTATGACTGCATTCCTTGTCCCAAGGGGACCATCTCCACTCAGGAAGGTGGGTGATATCAAAGAAAAGGACTGGCAACTGGATTCATCCAGATCCTTTTCATGAAAGTGCAAGTTAAAAGACAAATTGAAGCTCAACTGTTTTCTGAATTCCTTAAAACTAAAGCAATTGTCTTAGCTCCACCTTCTGGAAAGATTATTGCAATACTTTCTACATAGATTTCCCCTTGTGGATCACTGGGAAAGTACAGTTAGTTTTTAGTCAGGTGATGTGGACAGTTATGGATGCATCTCATTGTGTAATATTACCACTGTTCCCAGTAAATATTCCAGCTTATTTGCAGGAGCAGCTTTCTTGGCCAGCAAATTGGATTTCAGAAGATAGACATCATGTGAGTCAAGTATATTAAGAAATGCCATCTAATACTGAGGGACCCAGGAAGTTAGCCTAGAAAGATTAATAGATCCATTATTTACTCCTAGTATTATAGTTGCTATGGAGGATCTGCATATTTGCTGTAAATCATTCAGGGAATAGGGCTTTCCCCAATTTTATAGAAAAAAATTGATATTCTTATCTTATTTTTGTGGAGATGTTAAGAAATGTATCTTAAAAAATGCTGCTGGTATCAGCTGTTATCCCAACTTATTCTTTTAAATATAAAAGGACACAAAGTTTAAGAAATGTTTTATTTTGTTTTTCTCAGATACAGAAAAATGCATCAAATGTCCAGATGATAAATATCCAAATGAGGACAGAGTCCAATGCATCCCCAAAGTTATCTCCTTCTTGTCTTATGATGAACATCTGGGCATCATCCTGGTCTCTTTTGCTGTACTCCTGTTTCTAATCACAGGCTTTGTTTTAATCATATTCATTCAATACCTAGAAACTCCTATTGTCAAAGTCAACAATCGGGACCTCTCTTATATCATCTTAGTCTCCCTCTTGTTTTGCTTTTTGTCTTCTTTTCTCTTCATTGGTCAACCAAAACAAACAACTTGCCTTCTCCAACAAACTGTTTTCAGCAATATCTCCTCAGTTGCCATTTCTTCTCTTTTGGCCAAAACCATCACAGTGGTGCTGGCTTTCCTGGCCACAAAACCAGGAAATCGAATGAAGAGATGGCTGAGGAAAAGCTTGGCCAACACCATCATCCTTTCTTGTTCTGCTGTCCAAATTATCATCTGCTCCATTTGGCTTGGAGTTTCTCCCCCATTCCCTGACTCTGACTTCCACTCTCAGCCTGGAGTGATCATCCTGCAATGCAACGAAAGCTCTGTTGTCATGTTCTACATCACCCTCAGCTATATGGGCTTCTTGGCTGCCATCTGTTTTACTGTGGCTTTCCTGGCCAGGAATCTGCCTGGGGCCTTCAACGAAGCTAAACTGATCACCTTCAGCATGCTTGTCTTCTGCAGTGTCTGGGTGACTTTTGTGCCCACTTACCTGAGCACCAAAGGGAAATACATGGTGGCTGTGCAGGTCTTCTCCATCTTAGCCTCCAGTGCTGGTCTTCTGGGCTGCATCTTCATCCCCAAGTGCTACATTATCATTCTGAGGCCAGACCTGAATACAAAGGAGCAGATTACAACCAGAAGAAATGTAGAAATGTGAAACAGAGGAATGTTGATTCTCAAAAATTTCCAACAGGTGAAACCCGTACATGACTGGGCCAATGATTTTGCTTGAAAAAAATTGTGCTGTCAGAATATAGTGTCCTCAATCCTTGTTCAACAAATTGCAAGATAGCTAGTTACAGTAGCTCGTTTGAGTAGTCAAATTAACTTATCTATCCTGAGCCTTGAAGTGCCCTATCAAGATATTTAATCATAATACTTGTGCAATAGACATCTAAATGATATGCCATGTTTTTAAAAGATGGCAGCATGGTTACATCATGGAGAGTAAAGTTGCTATTAAACTAAGACAAAATGGTAGGAAGAGAGGTGGAGAGGTAAAGATAAGTCATAAAAAAAGACAGGAGAAGGGAAAAGGAGACAAAAGTTTGGAGAAATTAGGAGGAAAACACCAACAAGTGGAGAGGCCTATAGTGAGCTTTTTCTGTTGAGAGAGGACCATTTCCCCCGGAGAGTCCTACCCAAGAGACTGGAGGCCCATCGAAGTGAGTGAGGTGAGTGGAGAGGTGAACCAATTGTGGGCAGCAAAACAAACCAGTGGAGATCAAAGAGATAAGTTGTTGAGTGATTGGGGCCAGCTGCAGAGCAGAGAGGAGAATCAGCTGTGGGGCAGAGAGGAGAATCAGCTGTGGGGCAGCAGAGAGGAGAAAGAGGCAAGCCAGTGAAATAGCAGAGCAGGTAGGAGAGCCAGACATGGAAAGGAAAGCTTATTGTGGACCATCAGTCCTGTTTGCTGGAGGAAACAGCATACTGGAGCAAAAGACCAGCAAACGGGAGCCATGTGGATGCAGAGCAAAGAGCAGTGGCAACACAGCAGGAAGACGAGCCAGCAGCACAGGGCAACACAGTGAATTGCAGCCAAAGAGCAGCACAGAGGAAAGTGTGGAAAGAGACCAGGGAGCAATGGGGGGAATCAGAGGCTGTCATTGGTGGAGCATTGCAGCACAGCAGACCAGCTGACCAGTGACTGAGAACGGCAACAGAACAGCATGGCAGACCAATAATTGAGGGAGCAGCACTGAGAAAAGCAGGGAGAGCTGAATAGCTGTAGAAAAGCAGAGAGTTGAATAACTGACAGGAAAGCAGAGAGAGCTGAATAGCCAGTAGTGGCAGATAAAAAGAAGTAACAAGAGAGGCTAAAAAAAAAAATACAGAACACAAGGCAAAAAATAAAAGCCAAGTAGACAATAGCAAGTATTGAACATATAAAGGCAGAGAAGAAAGTTAGGGAGGAAAGGGATCATGACAGAACATTTCAGGACAGGATAAGAAAGAACTTTGCATCTAAGCCCCACTCAACACTGAAAATCATCAAATTCAACATTTTAAATGAAGTGCTAGAACTTTTATTTTTTTAAACTAGATATCTTCCCCAAAATTTTGAAATTTTTAAATGATCTGTTAGAACATCAAGTTTCTAAATTGGACATTTTCCCTTTTAAAAATCTGTGGTTAAAACCTTCTACACTCTCATTTTAAGTTTTTTTTTCTCATTTTCATTTTGCTCTCATTTTTCTTTTTCTATGTTTTTAATCCACTCATGGAAAAGGAAACTGATGCCTTGTGATCTGCAAAACATATTTCATGCATACATTAATGGCTATAGAAGATCCAAACTATAAATATACTGTAAGGACCTGCCTCAACTAGATCTCCCAAGAAAGCAGAACTCTTGAAACAGGCATTGTCTCAAAAGAAACTTTTATTAGGGACTAGTGATAGCAAGGAAAACAAGGTGAGATCTGAGAAAAAACCCATGCAAGCAGTGTATTAAAAGCAATATTTGTTACTCCTCCCCCCAGGGTCCATTTGAATCCCAGCCAATCCACAGGTGGCATATTGTTTTGGTACCTGGCTCCTTTGGCATGCTCTTCAAGGTCTCTCTTGCTTTCATTTCTCTCTGGCTCCAAGGGCAAACTGTCTCCTAGATAAGGCTGATAAGGAAAGGGCATAATGGCAAGACAGTGCAAAGCATCCCCAAAGCATTCCCCCCCTCCCAACAGAATGGTAGGCCCCCAAGAATGGTTACAAAAGCATGTATACTATAGGAAGAGAAGCAAAACATTTCTTTGGGAATCTGACATGTACCAACTGTAAACTAATTGTGTTATTAGAGGAAAAATTAAAAGGCCTAGAGGTAACTCTAACTACTTTGAAACTCAACCTACAAAATGAGAAAACCCCAAACCTTGTAAGAAAAATGTACCCAAATTGAACATAATAATGATCAAACCCGACCCACTTTGATACAGCTCCACTGGTGCTTAGCAATCAATTTCATAGACTGTCCCTGGAAGAAAACATGCAGGCATCTAAAATAGTAGCAACATTAAATGCTTCTGTGATAGATAGAAAGATAGATAGAAAGATAGATAGATAGATAGATAGATAGATAGATAGATAGATAGATAGATAGATAGATAGATAGAAAAATACCCCAAAACTCCATAGGACAAAAAAGGTGAGTGTTAGTGATAGGAGATTTAATTCTCAAGGGAACAGAATCAGCCATCTGTAGACCAGACAGACCATCTGTAGATCTGTAGATCAGATAGTCAATCCAGAGAGGTATGTTGTCTCCCTGGAGAAAAAAAATCAAAGATGTGGCTGAGAACCTAACCAAAATAATAAAATAGATTACTATTCTTTTGTACTACTACATGTAGGGACAAATGACATGAAAATGGACCTGAAAACAACACCAAGTGCTTACAAACAGCTAGGCAAGAAGGTCAAGGAGTTAGGTACATAAGTAGTTTTTTCATCTTAACTTCCAATGAAAGATCAACATCCAGTAAAAGAACAAAGGATTTTAGAAGTGAACCACTGGCTAAAGGGTTGGTGTCACCAGAAGAACTTTGGATTCCTAGATCATGGACTGCACTACTTCCATGATGGGCTTTTGGCAAGGGACATGCTGTACCTTAAAAAAACTGGGTAGAATATTTTCGGAAAATGCCTGGCTCAACTTATCAGGATGGCTTTAAACTAAAACTGAGGGGGGAGAATGACCAATCTTTAAAATTTACAGGACCTAATTACAAGCAAAACACCCTGGAAAACAAATCAAATAATGAGGTAAGGAAGGATGGGAAAAAACACAAACATCAAATAGGAGACATGGGAAGCATACTCAGAGTCAGACATAAAGTCCTAGCCTATATAAAATTTCTCAAAGTTTGGGGAACAAACAGGGTGAACTAGAATTATTAATACGTGAAGTAGGTATGATATAATTGGAATTACTGAAACTTGGTGGGATGAAACCCATGAATGGAACTGGTAGAAGGATTCAAAATGTTAAAAAAAACCCACAAAAACCACAAAAAACACCCCATAAAAGAGGAGGTGGAGTTCCACTATATGTAAAAGACCACTATATTGCTATACAAATGCACGAGACCAAAGACAAAAACCTAGAATGCGTATGGGCCAATATAAAAGAAAAAAAATGGAATTGCCATAGGTGTATACTACAGGCCACCGAACCAAGCAGAATAAATAGATGTACTTTTTGCTAACCAATTAACAAATATATGTAGGAAACACACTACAGTAGTAATGGGAGACTTCAATTACCCTGACATCAACTGGAAGACTAATTCTGTACCAAATAAAATAGTTTCCTGACCAACCTAGCTGGCAACTTTGTTGTCCAAAAGATAAGGAAGGAACTAGAGGAACAGCCACACTGGACCTAATTCTCATGAACAGAGAAGAAATGAGAGAGAGAGAGTTGAAGCTGCAGGAAACGTGGCTGAGAATGATCATGTCATATTGGAATTCAATATAATGCAAACACAAGCAATAGAATATAATGATACCAGAGTCTTAGATTTTAAAATAGCCAATTTTAACAAACTCCAGGATAACTTGGGAAAGATTCTTTGGATAAAAATCCTGAAGGGGAAAACAAGTCAAGGAGCTTGGTAAACTCTGAAAAATATGATCATAAAAGCCCAACCCAGCACAATACCACTGAAAAGGAATATCAAGAAATCTAAGAAGAAATCAGCACGGCTGCACAAAGATCTCTCTGATAAACTCAAAGACAAAATGGACAAGTATGAAAAAATAGCAAGAGGGACATGTAACTAAGACAGAATATGAGCAGATATCCACAATTGCCAAAGAAGAAGTCAGGAAAGCAAAGGCTCAAAATGAACAAAGACTTGCAACAAAAGTCAAAGATAATTAAAAAAAAAGTTTCTCTCAAAATATAAATAACAAGAAAAAAATCAAGGAAATGGTCGGTCCACTAAAGAGAGAAGACAGCAAGGTAGTAACAGGCAGCAGAGAGAAAGCAGAACTGATTAACTCATTGCCTTCCACTGGGTTGGGGGCGAGAGCTGAGTAGGGCAGGGCATGATGCGATCGACGGAACGTTGAGAAAAAGCAACATGTACTCCAAAATAATAGCTTTCATTTGTTTGCAGCCTGCTATTGTAGAAGGTCTCTGTTGAGGGCATAGGGCTGCAAGGGGTTAGACCCCGCCACCCGCCCGCCCGCACATACACACACACACACACACAGAAACAAACATGTGCGTGGTTCTGGGAGAGGTGAGCTGAGAGCAACGCAAAGGCAACAACAGGGGAGGGGTCAAAATGTGAAGGCTCTGCCCACTGCTGCCTGCCTGCTGCCATCTCTGGGCAGAGCCTCTGGCAGTTTTTTTAAAAAAGCAGGGGAGGGAGGGAGGGAGGGAGGGAGGGAGGGAGGGAGGGAGGGAGGGATAGGCAATTGAGTTGGAAATGCCCCAGTTCAAAGGAGAAAGCAATTTTGTGTTCTGTTTTGTCACAGACAGAACTTTGTTGGCAATCCAGGTTAATATTGTTGGCATTCTTGAACTGTGAGCTCAAACCATTGCGTGGTGTTTGGGTCTCACACCTGAGCTGCCAGCTTTCCAGCTGACAAGCTCAGAGTCCTTAAATGCTGAACCACGGTACCTCCTCCCAAATTTTTACATTACAACCATCAAAAGTTCCCCATTCTGGCCATTTTTTCCTCATTACCCCCAAAAAGCTCTCTGTCAGTTTTTTCTCTAAATAAGCTTATGAAAGAGAACAGTCTAGTTGCTTCTGTGATAGTGCATCGTTTGCATTGTTTTGTGTGATTTCTTTGCCTGCAGTCTAGTTGAGTTTTCTGAAAAAGTGGGGACCCTCTGAGGCTTCCTCGCTCAATGCTCATATACACCTTCTGAAATATCTGATCAGCTCCATCACAACTGAATGCAGCTCCTTCTCCAATGGGTCTTTGCCCATCATTTTACAGATGGAAGTGCTACATGATTGCAGGTCCCTCACTTCCCCTCCATTCTCTGCTGGCTCCTACACAAAGGCCAAAAGACTTGAGCCAGGTCACCCTCATCTCTTTGGAAGTAGAATCAAACATGCAGATTAAGGGGTGAAGGACAGTCAGTTTGCATTCAGAGTACCCCAATGATCTCAAGTCAAAAGGATTTCCAATATGACCACCTCTCTTCCCATGAAAGTCGTCTCACATATTTGTCACTTTCCCAGTCCACAGAATGACCATTGACTTTTACTATTTCCATTGCTTGATATATGTAACCACACCGGGTCCACACCAATGTTCCATAAACCAGCAGGAACCCCTTGTGGAACTTCCTGCAAGATTCCTTAAGTTTGCAAATTTCCCATTGGCCTTCCTCCCAGAGATTCTGACATTTCTTGTTCAGATTTACTTATCTATGTGATCATTGTCCACGTGTGGAATTGGAGGGTATTTCTGGCTGGCCTTCCCCTTTCCTTCCCTGTGTTGATTATTGTCATCCTTGGATTCATGTCTCAGGATGTTTCTTTTCCAATGGAGGAGGAACAGCTATTTATGATTCCTTTCAATTTCACACACTGCCTTTCTTTCACAGCCTCTGGAGGCAGGAGTGGAGGCAGCAGGCCAACTCCCAGCCTTGGCCCACAGCTGGCTTATTTCTTCATTTGAGAAACAATCATTCACCAATCACAGGCTACCTGAGCACTGTTTTGCAATTCCCTCAATATAAAGTATCTCCTTAGGAAATTCATACATTAAGACAGTGTTTCCCAAACTTGACAATTTTAAGGCATGTGGACTTCAACTCCCAGAATTCCACAGCCAGCAATGCTGGCTGTGGAATTCTGGGAGTTGAAGTCCACATGCCTTAAAATTGTCAAGTTTGGGAAACACTGCATTAAGAAATAGGAAAAAGGTAGTTTGAATAGAACCTCAGGGTCAGTCTTTGCTTGACACAGGAAGGTCACTCTCATTCCTTCTAAGCCAAACTCCGCCTTGCTTTCTGAATACCTCCAGTCATTGCTCAGATGGGATGTGAGCATGAGACCACAAATGATCCCCAAATCTCACCAGAAAAAAATGAATGTTTACACACACAGATTGTTGCCTTACATAGCCTCCTAAATGGTGCCATTATTCGGAAGGGGACATGGGATCAATCTCCACCCTACAGGGCACCCTAACTGTTGTCCCTTGGAACAGCAGGAAGATTGTGAATCTTACTGCTGAAACCAGTTTATGTAAAAACAAATACCAACTCCCCACACCAATAATTAAGGATCGCTGCAGTTATTCTTTATTCAATGTAAACTAGAGGAATTTCCCTCCAGAAAATAATGGGAGGAAATCCTACAGACAAAAGGATGCACTCATATTGATATATTTCAGGAAAAGAGGACAAAATAATAGTAGCAGATATGCATATTTAATACAAGATGTAAGCATAAATATTCATAATCAGCAAGACTCGAGTTATTTTCCCACCCATCTACTGTTACTATCCTCAAGAAAGAATGATTGTCTAAATAAAAAGAAACATATCAGTTTCATTGCTGTAGCAGTTTTGGTAAAACGTACTGAGAAACAAGGGTGTGATGATTGCCAAATGCAATCCTTCTGTAGTATTTCCAGCTTGTTAATACTCTCTTACTACTTAAAAAACTAACTTTCTTCACAATACTGTCTGCCAGTTGCCCTTTACTGATTTGAAGCAAACATGTTGCTTCAATAGTGGAAGGAAACCCTATAGACAAAAGGATTCACTCAATATTGATACATTTCAGGGAAGGAGGACAAAATGATAATAATAGATATGCATATTTAATACAAGTTATAAGCATGAATATACATAATTAGTAAGCATCAAGTTATTTTCCCACCCATCTACTGTTACTATCCTCAAGAAAGAGTTTTTGTTGTTGTTAATTGCGAAGTCGTGTCCGACCCATCGCGACCCCATGAACAATGTTCCTCCAGGTCTTCCTGTCCTCTACCATCTTCTGGAGTCCATTTAAGTTCACACCTACTGCTTCAGTGACTCCATCCAGCCATCTCATTCTCTGTCGTCCCCTTCTTCTATTGCCCTCAATCTTTCCCAGCATTAGGCCCTTCTCCAGTGAGTCCTTCCTTCTCATTAGGTGGCCAAAGTATTTGAGTTTCAACTTCAGGATCTGGTCTTCTAAAGAGCAGTCGGGGTTGATCTCTCAAGAAAGAGTTATAGTCTAACTAAAAAGAAATATATCAGTTGCATTTGCCATAGTAGTTTTGGTAAAGTGTACTGAGAAAAAAGGATGTCAAGGTTGCCACATGCAATCCTTCTGTAGTATTTCCAGATTGTCAATATTGTCCCACTACTCCAAGGATTACCTTTCCTCACAATCTTATCTACCAGCTGCCCTTTGGCGAACTGAAGAAAAGAAAAGTTGGCCTAGTCTCCATGGAGAAGAGCTTGGACCATTTTCTAGGTTTGGCCTCTTGGAAAATGTTGAGAGTTGACATTCCCCTGTCTCTACATTGCTACATTTCTTCTGGTCGTAAGCTGCTCCTTTTTATTTAGGTCTGGCCTCAGAATGATTATGTAACATTTTGGGATGAAGATGCAGCCTAGCAGACCAGCACTGGAGGCCAAGATGGAAAAGACCTGAACAGCCACCATGTATTTCCCTTTGGTGCTCAGGTAGGTGGGCAAAAAAGTCACCCAGACACTACAGAAGAGCATCATGCTGAAGGTGATCAGCTTGGCTTCATTGAAGGCCCCAGGGAGATTCCTGCCTAGGAAGGCCACCGTGAAGCAAATGGCAGCTAAGAAGCCCATGTAGCTGAGGGTGATGTAGAACATGACAACAGAGCCTTCGTTGCATTGAAGAATGATCACTCCAGGCTGAGAGTGGAAGTCAGAGTCAGGGAATGGGACAGACACTCCCAGCCAGATGGAGCAGATGATAATTTGGACAGCAGAACAAGAAAGAATAATGGAATTGGCCAAGCTCTTCCCCAACCATCTCTTTGCTCGGTTTCCTGGTTTTGTGGTCAAGAAAGCCAGCACCACTGTGATTGTTTTGGCCAAGAGAGAAGAAATGGCAACGGAGAAGATGATGCTGAAAATTGTCTGTCGGAGAAGGCAGGTGGCTTTCCTTGGTTGACCAATGAAGAGAAAAGAAGACAAGAAGCAAAGCAGGAGGGTGATCAGAAGGATGTAAGAGAGGTCCCGGTTGTTGGCTTTGACAATGGGAGTTTCTTGGTATTTAATGAATATGATTAACACAAACATTGTGGTCAGGAACAACAGCAGGGCAAAAGAGATCAGGATGATGCCCAGATTTTCTTCATAAGACAGGAAGGATATAACTTTTGGGATACATTGGATATGATCCTTATTTGGATACTTATCATCTGGACACTTGGTGCATTTTTCTGTATCTGCAAAACCCCGAAAGAAACATTTCTTTAATATTCTATCTTTTTACTTTTCAAGAAATAACTTCTCTGGAAAATAATTGATACCAGAAGGATTTTCTAAGATGCATCTCTTAACTTCTCCAGAGAAACAAAATAAGAATATATATTTTTTTAAAAAATAGGAAAATAGCAAAAACTAGTTCAGCAAATAATCTGGAGTGGTTACTATCATCATTCATGTAAGGAGGCATACTCATAACTGTACTTATCATCTCATTGTGGACCAGCAATTCCTTCTAGCGATGTTCAAGGGGAGACCTATATAGAATAAATTGCAAAGATCTTTTTAAAGGATGGATCTAAGACAATTCCTTAAGTTTCAAAGAATTCAGATATTTATAAAAATATAAAGGTGGAAAGAGAGATTCAAAATAAAAAGCAGAAGCGATATTTTCTTTGGCTGTAGTAAAAGCTGCCCCAAATTCCATCTCTATCCTGCCCCTCCTTCTTTGGTCTTTTGGCTATTTCTCCTTTTAGGCAAGAAATTGTGTATTTCAAAACAAACAAAAAATATTTCACCTTTAACACATCCTTTAACACTGACTTCCATAACAATGTTCTAGAGGAATCTCACAAATCTGCTTTTTTCTTTGGTGTCACCCACCTTCCTGAGTTGAGATGGTTCCCTCTGGACAAGGAACACAGTCATAGCAACAAATTGGCTCTCCTTCCCGCTTCCTCTTGACAGATCCAGGATGACAACTTTCTACACATTTCGACTGAGGCAAAGGCTAAGGAGACAAAAAAAAAAAAAGGGCAAAGAAAATGCATCTGGTCTAAGCATCCATGAAAAATGGAGGTAGATATGAAGTTTAGTTGAGAAGCAGATTTTAGAATTAAATAACTAGTGGATTCCTCTTTATGGCTGCATTCAGATGCATTCTTCGATTTTTAATATATCCATGATTATAAAGTATGATGAACATATTAAATTTTAGAAAAAAATATTATTATAATATTTTTTATTCTATTAGATTTATTAAAGTACAATAAATCTCTGATGAAGAAAGAAATTTCTGACTAGATGAATCTGGAAAGGTTTCTTCTGGAGTATATAAAACATTGCAAAGCCAATCCCCTCTGATAGTCGTTCAAAACTATTCTTCAATTAAGGTATAAAGGAAAAAATCCTTGCCAATTAGAGCTGTCAACCTTAAAGGAGATGTTCTTTCTTTCTTTATACATTTATTTCTTTAATTGGTTTGGCTTCCATTCTGGAGAACTAAAACTAAAACTGACTGCCTGGTTTCTAGAAGTAGAGTGAGATGAGAGAAGATGAGATGAGATGAGATGGGATGAGATGAGATGAAATTAGATTAGATTAGATCAGATTACCTTTATTGTCATTTTTTACTGTGGGCACAATGGCATTAAAATGAAATTTACTTGCTTGCTCTTAAAATGTATACATATATAACACACATTCAAACATACTATATACAAGATATGTATAGACCTACCCCTTACATATAAGTAACATATAAATATTAATCACTGTCCATCTTGAATACATAATGGAAGGAGGAAGGAGGAGGTGAGGTCATGAGAACATGTCCCTCAAACAGGTTAAATCAGGCATATTTTGTCCCAAAGATGGTTTTCCAAAAGGTAAATAGACTTATTTTTTTTCCTTGAAAATGTTTTGCTTCTCACCCAAGGAGCTTTTTCAATCCTGATTGAATGGTGGGGAATAGAAAGATTTATATTCTTTGCAGTCATCTGGTCATTAACTCACTGAGAGTGATTGAGGCCACTTGGGGGTTTATTTGTACCATCAGAGTCTCCTGAATCAAAGTGCAAATGGATGTGCAACCTTCTTGGGACTGCTGAAAGGAGTGTGTGGTGGATAGATAGGTGATGTTGTATCCCCCCCCCCTCTGTTGAGAGAGGCCTGTTCAGTTTTAATGTAGATGTCTCTTTGACTCCTCTTTCAAACCAGTGAACCCCTTTGTCCAGAATATGAACTTTCCTGTCTTCAAAAGAGTAAACTTTGTCTTTCAGACCTGCATCTTATTTCCCACATGGAAATAAGGACCTCCAACCACTCATGACTATATTTCATCTCATTCAGTCCAAACCTTAGTGCAGAGACTGGTTAAAAGACTCTGAGGCTATTAGCAACACAAATGCCAGCCCTTATGGATTTCTCACCCGTCTGAAGGAGATTCTAAATTATAGAAGACATACAAAAAGACCCATGGTTTGTAACCTAAAGAATAATCATGCAGAATCTGATGTTGAACATGGCTGAATCAATTTAAAAGAATGTTCCATATCATAACCTCTGAGGGACACCTTTGTGAATACTGCAGAAGCCCTCCCCCCCAAGTAATCTAAGAAAAACGTACATTTTCTCCTCCATACATTCAACTCCCAGTGAAGATCATCCATCAGGATGACTAGAATTAACCCACTTGAAATGGGTCCTAATTTTTAGAAAAAAGAGAGAACACCACAATATTTTACCTACCCTTTTGAGCAAATTCAGCCATGAAAGAGACATTCGGTTGATAATAAGTCTCTGTCTTTTAATACTTCCCAGTTTCCTTTTCATCAAATGACTACTGGACAAAACCAAAAAACACTGGATGTCCATATCTGCAGTAACTTCTCCATTTTGGTCCAGGTAGAGCTTCCAATGGGAAAGATTGTAGAATTCATTCTTCTCCAGAAAGGGATGAAACTAGAATTGGAAACATCCAGGAATTTTAAAATTAGAAATCTTTGTTTCTGACACCACCTGATATTTTCATGTATGAATCTTAGTTACCACTAAGTTCATAGGTGAATGAAAATGGTTCAGCAAAATTTGTCAATCACATATTGACAAAATATGTATTGAATTGAAAAGGGAAACTCCTCCCCAGAAACCAAATATTCCCTCCCACCTTCCCATTCTAATGAATCCCCATAAGAATTAAGTAGGAAACTTCCCATCTTTTTCTCCACTAAAACAGTCACCGATCTAAATCTAGAGAGATTATATTTCATTCAGAAAATACAATGTTGCTCATTCAGGAAAACCATTCAGAAAATACTAAACATTGAAGAGATCTCTGAAAGGGCTGAGCTGACCACACAAGAGACAGAAACTGATCATCCAGGCTAGAGCTAAATAGAGCTAAACTTCCCAGTTTCCTTTTCATCAAATGACTGCTGGACAAAACCAAAAAATACTGGATGTCCATATCTGCAGTAACTTCTCCATTTTGGTCCAGGTAGAGCTTCCAATGGGAATGTCAATGTTGCTAACATCGGATGTTTTTGCTTTGACAACAGTTGGAGATGCAACCATTTTTGTTGTTATGTTTTACTCTTAGAGTTAGAGTTAGATGAGGCTGGGGGGAGGAATGTGCATGAGAGTTTAACTAGACATAACAATACTGGACTTAATGTGTGAACCAAGGTTATTGAAATAAGAGATGATAAGAATTGGTGGGCTCAAGAACTGGAGGGAAAGCATTCATTTCAAACTAATTGGAGAATGTGATTTATGACTGTTAATTGGAGGAGGGAATTGTGCTTTGATACTATGTGCTCAAGGGAGGGGAATTCAGTTTTTAGCTTTGATTATGTTAGTGCAGACGCTATGTTTCTCTAATAAAGATTCTTTAAGGTAAACAATGCCTCGAAGTTCTCTGAAGAGTTTATCTCTTGGAACCATGACATAGAAAATCAAAGGCACCCATATACACACTTCTCTTTGCCCTCAAGGATCAATTACAACACTTTACATGACAAAAGGAAAACTTATAGCAAAAGGAAAAATACTTCCCCCAGTTCCGAAAACACAGAAAGAGCCCATCTTCACACCTACACCTAAATACATTGGAACAAAGGACACAAAGCATATTAAAACCCACTAGTCACCACCATTTTTTGCCAGCTGATCCAAGGAACACACCTTGGGGATGTTACTTTTTCCAAAGAGCAGCCTGCTGCTTCTTTCCCAGCTGGAGAAGGAAATGGACCCAAAACGGAATCCACACTCCATCATAGGCTGACATGATGCAATTGCTATATCTCTTCCTCACAAAGGATGAGATCCTGAAGCTGTTTGAAAAGACCAAGGAAATTGCCAGATGGACAGTCATAATAACCACTGGGGATGCCCCAATGAGAGTCGTCTGTCCACTGAATCATCCTGACTGGGGTTATAACTTTGCAACCCACTGGGATGAATATATAATCGGGCCAAAGGGAATTTTTTGGAGGCTTTGCAAGTAATTGGGCACAAGCCATTAAACTAGTCTGAGTTCCAGCATACAATGCAAACAGGGAAGGGGAAATACCAGATGCCTTCTGGATTTGCCTCCTGGAAGTAAGGGTTGCCTCTGCCCTTTTAGATATGAACAACCCCAAAGACCAACAAATCCTAGCCTCTGCCTTTGTAGACCAGTCCGCAGTTGACACAAGGGGCCATTTCCACCACATTGTATTTAACTGGTCTACTTTGGAGATCCTGGAGTTGCGCAGAATTGCCAAGTTCATGTTTGATCAAAGGGAAAAATTGAAGGAGGAAGATAGACAAAGAAAGGAGGAAGACAAAGAAAAAGAGAGGGAAAGAAAGAGAAGGACAGAAAGGAGGGAGGAATTAAAAATATTTGGTAGCTTATGAAACGATCAAAGGCATTCTGGTTTCCAGACTCCAGACTGACAGCCATGATGCTTCCAATATGAAAAAGGGGGAACTTTTTAATAAGAACTGCCCAGATTGTTTTAAGTGCAGAAGTAGGGAAGCTTCCTTTAAGCCTCAAAACCACTATGGCCATAGTTGAGTTTTTTTTCCCTTTTTTGAAGATGGAAACTACATTAGCCCTTCCCCAATCATCTGGTAGTTCCCACTGCTCCAGGATCTTTCTTTCTTTTTTTTAATAAAAAGTTTTTATTTTCCATTTATACAACATAATACAGTTTACAAGATAAAATAAATTCATAATCATTGGTGCCGCTTGCCCATTCCCCCCACTCCGCGTCCACCCTCTCTAATACTTCCCTATTTCCCTCCACTTTCTCTCCTCCCCTCCAACTCTCTTCCCCTCCCCTTCTCCTCTTACCCTCCTACTTCCTCCCTACACCTTCCTCCCCTCTCATCCCTCTCAAACCCAGGAACGCAGCATAGGGGAAATGCCCAAGCAGCACCTCTCTCATAAACTACCATATCTATATTATCATTACCCACCCATTCACCCACCCACCCACCCTCGACCCTCCCCCCTCATTTCCCAGAGCAGAGTACAGGGTTATTAATAAAAAGAAAAATATACAATAAAAAAAGAGAAAAAAAGAAAAAAGGAAAAAAAAACATATTTAGCCCTTAACTCCTCTTAAATTACATCATCATAAACAAATCTTCTACAACATTTACTATAAAGTTTACTCATAAAATAAATGGAACTTTGTAGTCCCATACTTTTTCTGAATATAATCTATCCATCTTCTCCATACAGTAATATATCTTTCTTGTGTATGATCCTCACTGCTCCAGGATCTTTCAAATATATGGTTCAGTGGTTGTGAGATTACATCTGCCAGTTTCTTCAGTACCTTGGGTTGTAAACCCTCTGGTCCTGACAATCTGAACTCACCTAGAGTATGTTACCATCTTCTTGATCATTTTGATTTGCATTCCTAATTTGCATTTTACTTTGGGGGAGGGCTTTTTTTCCTTTTATGTTAAGAGAGATGCAAAAAATGAGTCAAGGAGTTCCGCTTTCTTCTTGCTCCTCATCACCCTGTGGCCATTTTCTCCCATTCATGGATCACTTGTTTCTTTGATTTTTTTTCTTCTTTTTACATGTGGATAGAAGCATTTGTTATTCTTGTTATTTTTTAATATTTGTTGCAAGCCTTCGTTCATTTTGAGCTTTAGCTTTCCTAACTTCATCTTTGCAGATTCAGGCTACTTGCTGATATTCTGTCTTAGTTTTGTATGTGCCCCTCTGTACACTTTTTATACTTGTCCTTTTTGTCTTTCAGTTTATCAGAGAGTTTCTTTGCACAGCTATCTTGATTTCTTTTGAGATCTTTCATTTTTCTTCTTGATTGGTACTGTGCTAGACTGGCCTTTTATAATACTATTTTTCAAAGTTTTCCAAGCTTCATGGATTGTTTTCCCCTTCAAGATTTTCATCCATGGAATCCTTCCCAAGCACTCTCTAAATTTGTTAAAATCAAGTCTCTTAAAGTCCAAGACTCTAATTTGATTTTTTTTTTGTATTCCTTGTGCTTGCATTATGTTTAATTCCTATATTGCATGGTCATTCCCCCCAGCCAAGATTCCTGTAACTTTAACCCTTTTTATCATTATATCTCTGTTAGTGAAAATTAAGCCTGGTATGGCTGACCCTCTAGTTCCCTTCTGACTTTTCCTTCTCTACTATTGAATTGAATTGTGTAGAAAAAAGCCATCAAAAGTTAGAATTGATTAAATTACCCATTGTCTAAGTTTTCTCTCCATTTGCCAGCTTCCTTGCAAAATTGACAAAGGTACTACAGACATGCAGCAGAAAACTCCTGACAATGATAGAATTAGGAGAGTTTTGTTATCAAAAAGAAACTTTTTGTATAAATAGCTGAGCCAACTGTTACTCAGGGCCCTTCATTTGGATCTCTATCCCAAGTGTAAGACTCTATTCTTGCAGGAATAAACAGCTGAAAGTCGCCTTCCTTGTACCAGTGTGATTCATTGGCCAGTCACACCAGGAAAAGAGAATCCAGGTGAGGCTCAGGCCATCAGATGTCCTTGGAATCTCCTTCAAATTTATAAGAGTAAAATTTTACAATGCTAATCACAAACCATACATACAGGAATGTCATTAAAAATGCAAACATCATTTTAAAATTAGTAGTGTTTAATATCAAAATATATCTGATACCAGCTTCTTGGTAAATTATCCCCCAAGCAACTAGATTGAACAAATTTGTTGGCCTTTTGTACCACAAGGAGAATGAAATGGCTCCCCTCCTATTCCTACGGATTCCTTCTCTAAAATAATTTATTTTTCTGAATCCCTGTTGGGACCCCATACCTGCCATGGCTGCAGCCTTGGAGCTTCCAATGTCTCTTGGATCTTCCTTCTCCTCCAGGATCTGGATGAATACGCAGCCTTCAAAGCATGGACCAGAGTCATAAAGATAATGTAAACGGAGTCACTATTTGCAATCCGGATGCTTCCTCTTTTCTTTTGGGTTTCCACTGGAGCTTTTTGGCTGCATCTTTTTCGGGCTTTGGCAGAAAAGACATGCTTTGATAAACTACAGTGAAAAGATTGCTCTACAAACTCTGGATCTAGAGAGAAATAGGGTTCAAAAGCACCATATTTTGGGCTTAATGGTTGCAGAAAATCAAAGCTCCAAATACTATGGATGTAAGTGAGATATTCTTGATGAGCCATTATATATTTTCCCAATGTTGTGGTGATCCAGACTTTCCCTTCAATAGGTCCTGACAAATCTTTAAGTGTTAAATGGAAAGTACGAAATGTGCTTGAAACAATAATATATTCTGTGAAGTGAACAAAAACATTGACTTGTTTCCACATAGAGCTGGAACCCCCCAGGGGTGCTTGATGAAGAGTCATTGGAATTTGTTGTGATATAACAACACAAATTCCATTCCTGACAAGCAAAGGAGGAAAAGTCCTTAGGAAATTTTCTCCCTTTTCTGTTTCTGGAGCAAGGAGACCAATCAAAGTCCATCTGAAATGGAGGAGCAGTTGGACAATTGCTGGGTACTGAAACCCTTCTTTGGGGAGTATCCGGTGAAAAAAAGGGAATTCTCTTTTATCACTCAGAATCTCCGAAGCAATTTTATCCCTGATCTGAAAAACAATGAAAAATGCTGAAATGTGTTTTGATGAACATATTTGAATAGTTTATTTGTTAGTTATTGTTTAAAATATTAAACCCAGAATATTAACAAGGCTGTATATAAAAATGAAATACAAGAAATAAATTAAGTAAATTAGAATAATAATAACAATGCAAATCATATTTCTCCATCACCCCTACAATTTACCACAAATAGAGTCAACTATGGAGATATTAACTTAAATATATTGTTCTAATAAAGGGCAATATTTTATTTAACATTTGAAGGTTTGCTACATCTTTCTCTGCTTCTATATCCAAGATTCTTTGAGTAGCAAGGCTCGGTACTCTCCTTGTTGCTATTCAACATCTACA
Source organism: Crotalus tigris (assembly GCF_016545835.1). Taxonomy (NCBI): domain Eukaryota; kingdom Metazoa; phylum Chordata; class Lepidosauria; order Squamata; family Viperidae; genus Crotalus; species Crotalus tigris. The sequence goes on along the minus strand of NW_024098188.1, from coordinate 267,635 downwards.
TGAAGCCGTTGGGTGAGATCATCCATCACCATGGACTGAGTATCATCAATATACTGATGATATTCAGCTACATATCTCAGCCCACAGTGAGTTAAGCAATGCCGTGACTTCCCTCTCACAGTGCCTAGAGGCTGTTAGAGGCCTGGAGGCTGTTAAGGAAAGGAAAGGAAAGATTTTACTTTCTCTTCTGGCTTATTGGTTATTGGTAATCTTATTGGTTGATGACTTGACTGAGTATGGCTATGATGTCATTTTCTAAAGGCCATAACTTTTGAATTTGATTCATTAATAATCATACAATTATTATGACACTAGAATGTAAGTCTTCTTAACAGTCTACACAACCCACATTGTGAGAATGAGAACAATATATTGCCAGTTTACAGGAAGGCATTACAATAGGTTCTTAGGGCTGTAGGCACGAGTACTTCAGGTTCATTCATTAGTGCAGGTAAATTGTTAATGTCTAGATAGAATAACAATTGTTCAAGTGTGAACCCTTCTGTTACATGTTGATAAGCATAGATCCTCATCACTCCACTGAACCCAAAGCACCCTCTCAAATAAGCGCTTGTAGAAAGGGTCAGTTCCATTTTAAGGGCAACAATTTTCCTCCATAATATTTCTCTGTTTTGTGTGTCGAATTCTGCACTAACATCTATAAAAACCTTAACTGTTTCCCTGACTGACATATTTTGTAATTGTATGATTCAAGAAAAAGTAAACAGTGAATCAATAGCAGATTCCACATTCTCCTCCCTCCCTCCCTTCCTCCCTCCCTCCCTCCCCATCTTATAGCTATAGTTGGTAATCTTTTAATTTTATTGCATTTTTAGTGTTATTACATATGTGTTTTTGTATAGTTTGATCGCTCTTAATATTGTAAGCTGCCCAGAGTCATCTCACAGTGAGATGGGTGGCAAACAAATTTAATAAACAAACAAACAAATAAATAAAGCCTGCTTGTTCTTCAGTTACAACTTCTTTGTTCATCTACTTACTATCAACTCTACTCAAGAGGATTGAGAATTTATTTTAGCCACAATATCTATTTGACGAATGGGACAATATTCACTAGGATGCTTTTTATACCCATTTTATAATGAAAATATTATTGCCATCTTCCCCCCAACTATAGGGGAGTAAATCTACCTGCCAGTTATGGGACTCACAACATGGAATATTCATTGAATAGTTCAGCTGGTAGAACGTATTCTCCACGGGCTTTATTATTCTTCATGCCTTTTATGATGCATTTGATTATGAGTACATTAAAAAGTTGTTGGCTCATAAGCTTGTAGCTTTTTTAATAAAGTGGTTAATTACTGATAGTGATCATTATGAGTCTATAAGACATATGTATGTTTTATCAACAATAGGTAAGACTGAGAATCTTTTCATAAATAAGGGGCTGGTTCAGCATTGAAAAATATCATTGTTTTCCTATGATTATGTAGAAAATGTGAGCTTTCCATCAGTGCTGCATCTTCCTATTGTACAGAATGGCTTTTTGATTGAACAGAGAGCCTTTCCTCACCTTCACAAGTGTGCAACAGGAGCCCTCAAAGCAATGGGGATGGTGTCATGAGAAGATATCTCTGTTTTGCACCATGTTCCCATTCTAATGTTATCTCAATACCCAGCCATGATACCTACAATGACCATAGTGAAAAGCAGGTCATGAATTCCATAGAGAAGATATGGCTGGATCTATCATCCACCCACTACTACCCAACTCACTTTACTAGGTACAAAACACACACACACACACACACACACACACACACACCTGTGGGATTTTGTAGGTGCCTACTAGTGTTGACATCTGGATGGAGATCTCCCTGTCAGCTACATCAAGAAGAGCCAAAAGGTTGTCCTTCCTTCCACAGCTGTAGTTGGGAATATTGGCTTCTCCAGTAGAGAGCATGTCCAGCAAGGCATCTGAAGTGCCAAGTGTGTTCAAGTAGTTGTCATGGATGTTGTACCCAAGTGTCAGATTATTCAGGAGCTGAAGTTTGTGGTTGACCATTTGAGTGGTGAAAATAATGGATTCTTTTTCCCTGTTACCATAAGCTACTCTATTATAAAAAGAACAGTGTTCCAGTTAATATCAGTATAATCAATAGCAATAATTAAATATCTTCTTTCTTCAATTTTATCCCCTTTGTCAACACATGACCCATCAACATTAAATATAAATGAGAAATTAGAAGGGAAATAGTCCTCCACCAAGATTAAGAATCGCAAATCGTCCATTGTTTGTAGCAGTATCATAAGGAAGTGGATATTTCATAAGTGACCAAAAAAATGCCATTCTAAATTTAAATCATCCTCTATTCCTATAAGAATCATCCATTGAATTGAATATCAATCAATGGTTATAAAAATATGGGAATGAATTGGTCAAGGGAACTACAATAATTGCTTCTCTACGTCACAAATTCTTTAACTTGTTGCAGAGAGGAAAATAATGTGGATTTCTTTCAGGTAGTTTTTTATCTCCTGTCTTTGCATTTGTGTCTCTTCCTTGAAGTGTTGTGAAATGCTGTGGACATAATTTACTTGGATTTCAGTAAATATTTGATAAAAAAAGATCACAACCTACTACTTGATAAGATAGAAAATAAGGATTAGGCAGTATCACTACCAGATGGACTCATAACTGGCTGACCAACCACATTCAACATGTTGTCCTTAACGAAACTGTATCTACATGGAGGAAATGAGAAGTGGGGTACCCCAAGGCTTTGTCTTAGGTCCAGTACATTTTAACAACATCACATATAAAGACAGAAGAGGGAGACCATCAAAATCAGAATGATTCAAGAAATTAGTCAGTTCCTGCAATATAGGAGTAAATGGAATAAAAAGACTTACAAGAAAGACTCACTGTAAGGAGCCATGTTGAAATTCAAAATTTCATGTCCCATAGTCAATGCACTGGTGACTATACTAATGAGATGGTCTCCTGGCTTGTAGTAGCTCCATGGTCTTTTTCCATCCAGATGCTCCAAATTCAGTGGGCACTTCATTCTAAGCTTCTCAGAGGCTGGTGGAGATACCAGCAGCACCAGCAGCAGCACCAGCAGGGGATTCATAATTCATGGGGCTGAATCAACCCCCTGTTTCCAAAGAAAAGTTAGATGAACTCAAAGCACTCCACACAATGGAATATCCAGTAGCTTTCCTCTTCCAAAGAGAGACAAGCTGGGCTTCATCTGGAAAGGAGAGATGATGCCTTCACCAGCACAGTCTCTGCCTCTGTCCTAAATCTTACACAAACCATTCAGCATGAGTAGAAGCTTTTATCTTTCTCTTTGATGGAAGATCTATTCCATGTTGCTTCTGTCTGATGTTTACATCAAAGGCAGTCACTGGAGACGTTGCAGTAGATATCTCAAAGTCTGGGATTGTGATAATTACTGTGTGTGATAATTTGACTGGGGCTTCTGAACCTCTTCCAGGTCTCCATGTATAGAGGGGGCAGCTGAAGCAAAGCATGCTTCAGATACATCCCTGGGGACTCTCTTCCACAGTAGTTGTCATCCTTCCTCTCAGGACATGTCCAAAAAGTGGTGCTGGAAGAAGATACTTCAATATCCAGGGAACTGACTTCTGAAATCTTCCACTGTCTCCAGAAACTGCTTGGGAAGATCACCCAGAGCTATAGAGTTTTGTTCCAGTATAGATTTTTGACACTTAACTGTAGCGCTCCCTGTCTTCTTAACACCAAGGAATCACCCTTGAACCCTGCCTAATATTAAAAATGGTTCCTCTTTAGAATTTTCTTTTCTATGAGATCTCCATATATTAGTCCTAAATTAGAAGTGATTTTAAAATTCCTTCCACCTGAGGTGAAGTTTTTATTTTCCATCTGTATTAGAAATATAAATTTTTAGATGAGAGTTGATGAAGAGGAAGGTGACACTATAGACATATCAGCATATCATACCTGAAAACCCTGGCAATGGCCAGGCAACTGAAGGGCAAGAAGACAGGAAAGACAAAAATAAGTACAAAACACTTCTAGACAAGGAGGAAGGGGCGTTGTCTTACCTGAACGCCTTTTCTCAGTATGGAGCAGGCAGACAGAGAAAACCCATTGGTGGATTCTCCATCTCCTGTACTGGAGAAAGGGATAAACCTTCAAGACAGGGAGTGGAGGGCTAAGAGCAAAGTATCTCCTAGAAAACAGCCAGAGATTTCAACCAAAAAGAAGTGCACATCACTTCAAAGAGGGCCGAGAACTATTGTAATGTTTTATATTTTTAAAATCTCTGAATTAAAAAAAATATGTTTTCAAATTTTTAAATTTTATAACAATGCAAAGGATTTTAGAAATGAACCACTGGCTTAAAAACTAGTGTCGTCAAGAGAATTTCAGTTTCCTAGCCCATCTGGCTCATCTTATAATAATAGTAGTAAAGTAAAGTTGGAAGGGACCTTGGAGGTCATCTAGTCCAACCCCCTGGTCGGGCAGGAAACTCTACACCATTTCGGACAAGTGGCTGTCCAGTCTCTTCTTAAAAACTTCCAGTGTTGGAGCATTTACTACTTCTGGAGGCAGGCTGTTCCACTGATTAATTGTTCTCACTGTCAGGAAGTTTCTCCTTAGTTCTAGATTGCTTCTCTCCTTGATTAGTTTCCACCCGTTGCTTCTTGTCCTGCTTCAGGTGCTTTGGAAAATAGCTTAATTCCCTCTTCTTTATGGCAGCCCCTGAGATATTGGAATACTGCTATCATGTCCCCCCTTGTCCTTCTCTTCGTTAAACTAGACCTACCCAATTCTAGCAACCGTTCCTTATATGTTTTAGCCTCCAGTCCCCTAATCATCTTTGTTGCTCTTCTCTGTACTCTTTCTAGAGTCTCAACATCTTTTTTACATCGTGGTGACCAAAACTGGATGCAGTATTCCAAGTGTGGCCTTACCAAGGCATTGAAGAGTGGTATTAATACTTCACGTGATCTTGATTCTATCCCTCTGTTAATGCAGCCTAGCACTGTGTTGGCCCTTTTGGCAGCTGCAGCACACTGCTGGCTCATATTTAAGTGATTGTCCACTAGGACTCCGAGGTCCCTCTCACAGTTACTACTATTGAGCATGGTGCCACCTATGCTGTACTTGTGCATTTGGTTTTTCTTGCCTAAATGTAGAACCTTGCTTTTTTCACCATTGAATTTCATTTTGTTAGTTAGTGCCCAGTGTTCAAGTCTGTCCAGATCCTCCTGTATCCTAAGCCTGTTTTCTGGAGTGTTGGCTATTCCTGCCAGCTTGGTGTCGTCTGCAAATTTGATGAGTTCCCCATCTATCCCCTTGTCCAGATCGTTGATGAAAATGTTGAAGAGCACTGGGCCCAGAACAGAGCCCTGGGGCACCCCACTACACACTTCCCTCCATATAGATGCAGTTCCATTGAGGACCACTCGCTGAGTACGGCCGGTCAGCCAGCTACGGATCCATCTGGTGGTGGTTCTGTCTACACCACATTTTTCTATCTTGTCAAGTAGTAGGTTGTGATCTACTTTATCAAATGCCTTACTGAAGTCCAAGTAAATTATGTCCACAGCATTCCTCTGATCCACTAATTTTGTCACTTGGTCAAAGAATGCAATAAGATTTGTCTGGCATGATCTATTTTTGACAAACCCATGTTGGCTTATCAGAAGGGCTTTAAATTAAAATTGAAGGGGGAGGGTGGCCAATGTTCATCTCCTTTAGAACCCAATTCCAAGCAAAAAGCACTAGATAAGAAATCATATAAAGAGGTAGAGAGTAAAGAGGAAGAAGAAATTAAGGCAAATATATCGTGTCCCAGAATAATGTTGCAGAATCTAATCTGGATCAGTCATGGTTTTTGAAGCTTTTGGACTTGTGCTGCAGCCCATCCTTAGGGAGTAGAATCAAAATCATGTGACGTCCTAATACCACTTTACAAAGCCTTATAAGACCACACTTGGAACACTGCATCCAGTTCTGGTCACCACAATACAAAAAAAGATGTTGGAAAGAGTGCAGAGAAGAATGACAAGATGATAAGGGGCTGGAGGCTAAAAAAACAGTAAGAATGATTACAGGAATTGGGTATGTATAGTCTAATGAAAAAAGGACTAGGAGAGATATGATAGCAGGGTTCCACTATTTCAGGGGCTCCTACAAAGATGAGAGGGTCAAACTATTTTCCAAAGCACCAAAAGGAAAGATAACAATGGATGGAAACTAACCAAGGAGAGAAGCAACCTAGTACAAGGAGAAATTTCCTAATGGTGAGTGCAATTAGGTAATAATAATAATAATAATAATAATAATAATAATAATAATAATAATAATAATAATAATAATGATGATGATGATGATGATGATGATGATGATGATGATGATGATGATAATGCTTGCCTTCAGAAGTTCTGTGTGCTCCATCACTAGAGGCTTTCAAAAAGATACTGAACAAATTTATCTGAAATAGTATACAGTCTCCTGCTCTAGCATCTCCAAAGGCACTTCAACTGTATTATTCTATTCTATGTTCTAAGATGCTTCACACATACAAAGGAAGGGATTGTGAGATTATAGGAAGTCCCCCTCTCCCATGCCATCTTTATTATGCTTCTTCCTTGACCTCCAATGAACTCAGGTGCACCAAATAATTGGAGAAAACTGACATTCCATCTTTATCATTTTTAAGCAAGACCAGGTCTCAGATTTGGGATCACACAGAATACACCAGGATTTGAATGTTTGGGATCACACAGAATACACCAGGATTTAGATTGTGAATCTCACTTCTGGCACCAGTTTCTGTAGAAAAAAACACAGGACCCTGAAAACCCAATAATCAAGGCTCACTGCAGATTATTTATTCAATGTAGACTGGAAGAATTTCCCTAGAAAATATTGGAAGGAAATCCTGCAGACAAAATGATGCACTTATACAGTATTTATATATTTCAGGAAAGGAGGACAAAATGATAATAGTACAAATGTGTATTTAATATGTGTTCTAAGCATGAATATTCATAATTAGCAAACATCAGGTTATTTTCCCACCAATCTAGTGTTACTATCCTCAAGGAAGAGTTATTGTCTAAATAAAAAGAAACATGTCAGTTGCATTGCCATAGCAGTTTTGGTAAAATGTACTGAGAAACAAGGGTGTCATAGCTGCCACATGCAATCCTTTATATTTCCAGCTAATTAATACCCTCCCACTACTCCAAGAACTTGCTTCCCTCACAATCTTAACTTCTCATTGCTGTTTAACAATTTGAAGTAAAAATGTTGGTCTAGAGAACAGCTGGCACCATTTTCTAGGTTTGGCCTGTTGGAACATGTTGCGAGTTGACATTCCTCTTTCACACATTTCTACATTTCTTCTGGTTGTAAGCTGCTCCTTTGTATTCAGGTCTGGCCTCAGAATGATTATGTAGCACTTGGGGATGAAGATGCAGCCCACAAGACCAGCATCGGTGGACAAGATGGAGAAGACCTGCACAGCCACCCTGTGTTTCCCTTCGATGCTCAGGTAGGTGGGCACAAAACTCACCCAGACACTGCAGAAGACCATCATGCTGAAAGTGATCCGCTTGACTTCATTGAAGGCCCCAGGGAGATTCCTGGCCAGGAAAGCCACAGTGAAGCAGATTGCAGGTAGAAAGTCCATGTAGCAGAGGGTGATATAATACATGACAACAGAGCCTTCGTTGCATTGCAGGATGATCAGTCCAGGCTGAGAGTGGAAGTCAGAGTCAGGGAATGGGAGAGACACTCCCAGCCAGATGTAGCAAATGATAATTTGGACAGCAGAACAAAAAAGGGCGATGGAGTTATAGTTCTGATATAACGCTTTGCCACGTTCTCAACTGGGTGTTAAGGAGATGGCCAGAGACCTGGCCAGGCCCTGAGTTCGATCACTACGCTTCTCGGAAAAATGAACTGTCAGCCCACAAGGGATGTGTGCTGTGGGGCAGTCGGTCATCATTCCACCCAGTCTTCACTCCAGGGTGCTGGATTCCTTACATGAGGGGCACCCAGGAATTGTTCGAATGAAGGCTCTAGCCAGAAGCTACTTGTGGTGGCCAGGCCTGGACAAGGACGTTGAGAATCAAGTAAGGAGTTGCCAGGCTTGCCAAGAAACCTGACTGGAGATGCCACAAGCACCAGTGTACCGCTAGGAGATCACACACACCCCATGGTCTCGTGTGCACATTGATTTTGCGGGCACCTTTCAAGGGCAGGTGTTCCTAATTGTAGTAGACAGTTATTCCAAGTGGTTGGAAGTGGCACCGGTCACATCGATGACAACAACTAGGGTCATCTAAGAGTTGTGCCAGCTGTTTTCCACACATGATATGCCAGATATAATCGTGTCCGACAATGGGGCACAATTCACGGCAGGAGAGTTTCAATCTTTCCTCAACGCCAACATGATTTGACACATAACATCCGCTCCATTCCACCCCGTGACCAACGGTCAGGCCGAATGAATAGTCAGGACCACAAAGGAGGTGCTCAAGCGGATGATGACTGGGGACTGGAATCATCACCTGACGAACTTCCTCCTGTGTCAACACACAACTCCCAGTGCAGCAACAGGTCACAGCCAAGCAGAACTAAGGTGGGGCTGTTGGCTCACCACAAAGCTTGACCGACTTTACCCAGACAGAGTAGCAACAGAGACGGCTCAACCAAAGCCCCCCAGGAACTTACAGCTGGGTGAATTGGTCTGGGCCAGGAATTATGGAAGTGGGGCACCTTGAGTGGCAGTTAAGGTAACTAAAATAATGGGACCCTGTCATACGAGGTTATTCTGGAAAATGATCATATGGTCAGAAACCACATTGATCAGCTATGGCATCAGCAGGTCAGGCCAGTCCTGGGTGAGGATCCCGAGGTTTTATCAGACACATAAGAGAACTGTTTTCCTCCGAATTTGCCTATATCACTCATGGCCGCCTCTGGGAAAATGGAGGTACGAAGGGCCGTAGAGCTGCCACCACTCACAGGTGACCTAAATGGCCATCACGACTCTGTTCAAATGGAGATGGACAGTACTCCACTTGAACAGGATTCTCCAATAACATTGCAGGATGTGCGGGCCCTCAGGCTGTCTTAAAGACTATGAATATTGAACAGACTGAGGATGATAACTATCCTAGGGGAAAGGGGTATTATGTACTAAATATATATGAAGTTGTGTTAATCCCTGCTAAAGTGAAACTGACTTAACTCCAACTGCTTGTAAAGCTAAAATGAAATTAACCTTTAGATGACCCTGACTGTTAACTCCAACTGTTTTGGAGGGAAACTTTAAATATTCATATTTGGACAGGTTTTTCAAGTATTGTGATTGGTTAAGGCCCTGTGGGCTTAGAGTATAAATTACAGGCAATTGCCTGCACTCCTCCAGTTCTAGTTTGAGTCAATAAATATTGTTGTAACTATGCTGGTCTGCTCCTTGCCCACTACACAATACTTTCTTCTTTTTTCTTGATTGTTAACTGTTTAGAGTCATCTCTAGCCAAGATGGGCAGAATTTAGATTTAATAAATACATAATAAATAAATAATGACAAAAACCTGAATTGAGCCTAGTAAATGACATTTTTGAAAAATAATAGGTATGTAAAAATCATTTTTTCTATTTTATTTTGACATCAAATGTTCTTTGGTATTCTGGTCTGGCCTAAAGAAAATAATGTAGCATTTGGGACTAAAGATGCAGCCCAGCAATCCAGTACTGGAGGCCAAGATGGAGAAGACCTGAACAGCCACCATGTACTTCCCCTTGGTGCTCAGGTAGGCTGGCACAAAGGACACCCAAACACTGCAGAAGACCAGCATGCTGAAGGAGATCAGCTTGGCTTCATTGAAGGCCCTAGGGAGATACCTGGCCAGGAAAGCCACCGTGAAGCAGACAGCAGACAAGAAGCCCATGTACTTGAGGGCAACATAAAACATGGTGACAGAGCCTTCATTGCATTGTAGGATGATCTCTCTAGATTGGGAATGCATGTCAGAGTCAGGGAATGGGGGGAAAATGCCCAACCAGATGCTGCAGATGACAACTTGAAGGCCAGAGCAAGACAGGACAATGGAGTTGGCCAAGCTCTTCCCCAACCATCTCTGTACTTTATTCCCTGATTTTGTGGCCAGGAAGACTAACACCACTGTAATTGTTTTGGCCAAGATTGAAGAAATGGCAATGGAGAAGACAATGCTGAAGGCTGTTTGCCGGAGGAGGCAGGTCACTCTCCTTGGCCGGCCAATGAACAGGAAGGAGGAGATGGAAAGCAGGAGGGAGACCAGGAGAATGTAGGAGAGGTCCCGGTTATTGGCTTTGACAATTGGTGTTTCCATGAATTTAATGCACATCCTCAAGCCAAAGCCTGTGGTTAAAGAAAGGAACAAGGCAATGGAAGTCAGGATGATCCCCAGATTTTCCTTATAAGAAAGATAGCTTTTAATCTTGGGAATACAGTGAACTTGATTGGTGTTTGGGTGTTGATCTTCTAGACATTTGGTACATTTGTTTGCATCTGAAAAAGAGGAGGATCTCCCTTTAACCTGTCCTTTTAGATAACATTGTTGCTGGTGTGAATGACTGTGTGTAGATGGAGTCAATATTTTTATTTTTTTATTTCCCTCCAGCCAGAATATATTAATATTACTGTTGTATTTTAATGTCACCATTTCATCAATGAACTTGTTCAGAAAGGAGAAGGGAGGGAGGGAAGATTCAAGAAAAGAAGGCATTCTGCCATTTTATCTTTTCACTGCTGAACCTGTTGAAAATTGGAGCCCAGTCTTTTGTCAGTTCTTTAAGGCACCAATGGAATTGAGCTTACAATGGAATTAAGTATATATGAATGATCACTTGGTGTAGATCAGGGGTCTTCAAACTTGACCCTTTTATGACTTATGGACTTCAACACCCAGAATTTCTCAGCCAGGCATATGAAGCCCACAAGTCATAAAAGGGCCAAGTTTGAAGACCCCTGGTATAGATTATACCAGCTGAAGTGGATAAATTGTCCAGTTGCCATGGAACAAAAAAGATTAGATGGAGGTGAAGATGAGGTGCATCCGCTCATCCCTCTTCAGAGTCAGGGGACATTTGGCTTTGAGACTCTCCAAGACTGCTTGGGGCAGCAGAAGCAGCAACATGACTAGTGTTCCTGATGGAGTCTCCAGCCTTGCACCTGTTTTGAAGAAACAACGCTATAAAGAGGTGGGGAAAACCAAAGCCTTCTTTTAAGAGGCTTCCTAATCCAGACAGGGTCCGGCTAAAGCCTCACATCTGAAGGGCAGGAGATCAAATGCAATACCTGACTGTCCTTAAAGCCTCCCCAGGTGCTTTCTTTCTCCAGAGCCATTTCTGTCCCCAAGATGTTCCAGCCCAAAGATATTTGCCAACAAGGCATTGATATAATATCGAGGTGAAAACATGTTGGGTGGCTTTGTGTGAGATCTGCAAGTTTTCCAAAACGTCTTTAGAGATTTAGCATCAAAACAACACCTAAATCACTATGATTTGGATAATGGCACTAAGGAGAGACATCACCTCTCTAAACTCAGTCAACAGCTGGGTGCCCAGTGGGAAGAGCCACAGATGGAGTGAAACTCTGAAAATGAACCAAGGAATGAGACCGAAGGAGAACTTTCTCCCAAACATCCCTTAGATTAGAAAATCTCTTGATATATTTCACCCTCAAGAGAGAATTCCAGCATTAATGTTCATTGCAATCCTCAATATCAATATAGCTGATCCTTATTTGTGGTGGTCTTTGACTGCCTTTGTTAAGAGATGGTTGGCTGATCTTATTCATATGACTACTTCTTTTTTAGATATAATGTGTCCAATCAGAACAGAAACCATGAAAATTACATTTATTGATTATATTCAACAAAAGTGTGACTTCAGGTTCTACTATTGGGATATTTCATTTTTTTAAAAGTAACTATTTTTCTTAATTAGAGAAAAAAACCCTATTCCTTGTGAAGGTGGAACTAAATCATAGAACAAAACAGAACAAATATATGGTCATGGACCAGTGCAAAAAAGAAGAAATGACATCGAAATATGTCTTATCCTTGGAGATAAATTAATAAGTAAAATTAGGATAGCATATTTTAGATTTAAATCCTATGAAACCTGTTGAGTTGATCTAGGGAACTAAACCTATTAAAATCTACCATCTATTAAATTTGTCTGATTTATTTGCTACACTACAGTCCTGGGTTAGGTGCAGGTAAAGTATCACCCAGAGAATGGAGTGCCGAGACTGGAGGCTCCATGCTCCCAGCTTCTATGATGGAGTGTGCTGTGGTGACTCCATATCCTACCTTGCCTCTCCCCCTCCCCCTTTGATGAACTGGGACCATCAGAGTGAAGTTCAAAGTCTGCATTTAAGTTTATTTTTTTTTTTTAAAAAAAAACTCTTTCTTAGCTTTGTTTCTGCTCATGTAAAGGACAAATGGTCCTGATGTTCTCTGGGAGGCAGAAAGGATTCACTTGGATTCTTAAGAACAGCTTTAAGAATGTTAACCCCTGGTTTTGCCAAACTGCCATATTAAGCAAAGTTTGTACAAATTGCTCAAGAGCTTGTGATTGTGCAGAGCCACAGACAAAAGAGTCAGCAGTTTTTCAGTTTAGTTAAGTTTTCCTGGCTAGCCATTTCCTCTTACAGATATTTTTATAGCTTGTCTTCTTCCTTTCCCACTCTAAGACCAAGCTAAGTTTTGCCTACATATTTATCTTACATCTTCCCTTTATGCTATCCTTTCCTGTTTCCCATCCATTATAGTTGCTTTGGTAAGCTTGTTTCTCCACTAAGTAAGTTTCCACTGCAGCAAATAAAATTTCAAATTTCTCTTTCAATATTAAATTTTGAATACCATTCACTTATTCCTATCATTCTAAACTAGACACACCAAATTCCAGCAACTATTCTTTATATGTTTTAGCCTCCAATCTTTGTTGCTCTTCTCTGCACTCTTTCCAGAAGTCAGAAAGTCAGTTTAGCACCTCACCCCACAGAAGCTGGAATTGGGAGCTAAGACAGACTAAGCCACTGATGGAGCTTGATTTGGAACATAATTAAAAGGAAGTTACTGAGAAAGAGTACACCAGAAGAAAGACAAGGTGCATCAAAACCAGTTGTAGCTGTTCAAGCTGCAGTGCCACATCATCCTCACTAACCCTTCTCCACCCAGTACAACCCAGACATTGGGGGAATGGATATATCTATTCACAAAATGCTATGAACAAAATAAAGCTAATACCTTCCTAACTAGCTTTGAGGACACCTGTCAAGCTTTCAGCACTCCAAAGCCCAGGACATGGATAACATGTGTCCTCTGTTGAAAGGCTGTTTAAGCTAAATATTAGCTAACCTTGTGTTTAGGAAAAGGAGGACACTCAACAGTTTAAAAACATGCATATTAATTATTAGTTTATTTATTATATTGTCTGATGATTATCTTGGATTTTAATTTAACTAGTCTAACTTTCTTCATATAAAATAAGATAAGATAACCTTTATTGTTATTTTTTTTTACTATGGGCACAATAACACATATCAGAAATGAAATTTAGTTACCTGCTCTCAAAGTGAACACATACATGACACACACCTAAGCCTATTATATGCAACATATACATACTATATACAACATATGTATAGACCTACACTCCTACATATACATAACATATGAATATTAAAGACTGTCCATGTTGAATATATAATGGAAGGAGGAAGGTTGAGAGTTCACAAGGTTTATACTGTATACCACGAAGCCTCCTCCCAGAAGGTAACATGGAAAACAGGTCATGAAGAAGATGTGTAGTGTCCCAGACAATTTTATGGACACTGCTCAAGCAATGCTTTTGTGCCATGTCCTGGATGGAAGGGAGGGAACTGCCAATGATCTTTTCAGCCATCCTCACCACTCTCTGCACCACCTTCCTGTCTGAAGCAGTGATGCTTCCAAACCAGATTGTGATGCTCTCGATCATCCCGCTGTAGAAAGTGGGAAGGATAGGGGAAGGAAGATGTGCTTGTCTCATGTGATGCAGAAAATGCAGGCACTGCTATGCCTGCTTCACCAGTGTCTCACTGTTGAGCAACCAACCCAGCCTACTTGTTAACTGCACACCCAGGAATTTGATGCTGGTAACCAAAGGTAATATTTCTATTACCTTTCATTTAAATGATCTAAATTATTAAAAATGGTAATGAAGTATATAAACCAATAATAATTGGAATTAATAATTAAATGTTATAAGCATAAGAAACAATTTCACAATCAGTTTCCTAATTTCATCTTTAGATGTTCCCTAGTGTTTAGATCTGGCCTCAGGATGATAATGTAACATTTAGGGAAGAAGATGCAGCCCAGCAATCCAGCACTGGAAGTCAAGATGGAGAAGACCTGCACAGCCACCATGGACTTTCCTTTAGTGCTCAGGTAGGTGGGCAGGAAGGAGACCCAGACGCTACAGAAGACCAGCATGCTGAAGGTGATCAACTTGGCTTCATTGAAGGCCCCAGGCAGATTCCTGGCCAGGAAAGCCACAGTGAAGCAAATGGCAGCCAGGAAACCCATGTAGCCAAGGTCAATATAAAACATGGTGACAGAGCCTTCATTGCATTGAAGGATGATCTCTCCTGGCTGGGAGTGGAAGTCAGAGTCAGGGAAAGGGGGGAAAACTCCCAGCCACATGGCACAGATGAATATTTGAACACCAGAACAAGAAAGGATGATGGAGTTGGCCAAGCTCTTCCCCAACAACCTCTTCACTTGGTTTCCTGGTTTTGTGGCCAGAAAAGCTAGCACCACTGTGATAGTTTTGGCCAAGAGAGAAGAAATGGCAACTGAGAAGACAATGCTGAATATTGTTTGTCGAAGAATACAGGTGGCTTTCCTTGGTTGACCAATGAAGAAAAAGGAGGACAAGAAGCAAAACAGAAGGGAGACCAGGAGGGTGTAGGAGAGATCCCGGTTGTTGGCTTTGACAATGGGAGTTTCTAGATATTTAAGGAATATCATTAAAACAAAACCTGCGCTTAGGAATAAGAGTAGGGCAAAGGAGACAAGGATGATGCCCAGATGTTCTTCATAGGACAGGAAGGTTATTCTTTTGGAGATACATTTGGCTCGGTTCTCATTTGGATATTGATCATCTGGGCACTTGGTGCATTTTTCAGTATCTGAGAAAACAAATTAATATTTATTTTATCGTCCTTGAAATTTCAAAAAAATGTTTGCAAGAGATGTTATACTGAGAGATGGGAAAGCCTTAGTAATGGTATATTCTTACATTCCAGCAAAAAAAACCCACCCCAATGCAGTATATACAACTATTAAAAACAAGAAGAACAAAATAAAATTAAAAGAAGAAATATCTGGTGCCACAAGCTCCCTTCTCTGAAGTAATCCACCAGATTCTTACCTTGCACTGACCTTACCTTATCCCAAATCCCTGGGAGAATTAGGAAGTTTCCAGAAGTTTAAGAGGATGGGGGCCTATTGAATTTCATAGGGAAGTGGGGTCTAATAGGGCAGGAACTTCACCAGAAAAGGCAGGCTAGTGAGGACACATAAACTGGCAATGTTTTAGGGAATAGATCTTTTGCATGAAAACTACATCAGCTCTGGTGGGACAAGCAGATATCCTCAAGGAGAGGAAGCCCTGCAGATACCCTGGTTCTGTCTCATGTAGAGTTTGAAAGATTAATTTAATTGCACCTTGAAAGAAAATGTGACCCTGTGCAGCCTGCAGAATAATGGTTTACTATGGAAGAACATAGGGAGACCCAACACTGTGCATGCCTTTGCATTCTGGATCATCTGTAAATTTAAGGTGTTTTTCAAGAACAACACCATGAATATAGGATAGAAACAAAGAAACTGAAAACTGACAGGAGAAAAAGACCTAATGCTGCCCTTTAAGTGTTTTGTTTGTTTGTTTTTCTAATTTTTTAAAATGTCAGATAATGGACATATGTTTATCCCAAAAATGTTCAACTCATTTATTGGTGATTGACCCACCAGCCATGCTCTCAGTAAATTGCTCTAAAATATTGAACACAGGATAAAAGTTGTCTAACATGGTTGGATCCATAGAGTTCCTCTTGAGAAGGGTTGCTACACTGCCTACTTTGGGGCAGGTGGTACATCCCCCTACAGGAAAAAAATAATTATGTATCCTCAAATTGAGAGTACCTATAGACTATGAGACCTTCTAAAATCCCTTAAAATGTGATTTTTTTTCAACAGTCTTGGGGAATCCCTGGTAAAAGGGGCCTGTGTGCTGGTTGCATGGTAGATAGTATCTTGATCTTAAGGAAGGAATTCAAGAACAAGAACTGAATCTATTATCTAGAAAGTGTTTTTACTGTGTGGAAATAAGAAGATGAAGCAACACACTTCCCTGCTCTCTATTGTAGATTTAGCAACAATTTTATTTATTTATTTATTTGACAATCCCAATCTTTTAATAAATATGACAACTTAATACCTCTGCACTGACCCCTCCCTCCCTTTTTAGTTCATGGGCAATGTAGCAGTTTCTGTTTCTTTCCATAATGGAAGCTTATGTGATTAAAGTTCATAAGCTCAGAGCTAATGTTTTTCTCCCCTTGTCTGACTCCTAAGAACTGCCTCCATTAATTCAGAATCAACCATCTCATAACACAAAATTGCTGTGAATCTCCTACTGAAAAACAATGTCCAGCAGACTCAGTTAGTCTTTGGACTGTCATAAATTACATACAATAACACACATCAGTCCTAAAAGTAGTAGTGCTGGTCTATTAGAAATTTCTTCCTGCAAATGTATGTACTGCATCCTATCTGTGGACTTTTCAAAGAAAATGGTTTGATTGGTTGATTATATGCCACTATGTCAGTGTCAATTTTGAGCACCATATAAATTGATTGATCTTTTATTAGTTCTCCTTTTTCCCCTTCTTTCTGTTCCTTTTATTCCCAACACAGTATATTAGACTTTTTTCCCCTTTCAGAACAACAACTACCTGTATATTCCTTTTTTCTTGGTGTTATGTGTGTATCTCATTATTTAACAACAAAGAAAACTGGAAACATAAGAAAAGGTGGGAAGGAAATATCCATGATGGTTTTATGGTGAATCTTCCATTTGGTTTTCATTTGTTCCTTGAACCCAATATCTCTCCCTCCATTGTTCTTCCCAATTAGATATTTCATCTTATGAAGATTTATGATTTTCATAAAGATTGACTGATTAATTTAAAGATTGATTGATGTCTCTTTTGGCCTATAATGTACAATAAAGTTGGTTTGGGTGAGCAAAACCCATTGATCTAACATCATTCCTCAGATTACAAAGAATTCAGATGGACACATCCAAACTTGCAAATAAAAGAGAGATTTCCTATGTAATCCACAACATTCTTCTTCCTACTGATCTTCAAGATACTTTACTTATACCTCCCATAATGGAAGAAATTGGACACCATTAAAATTAAAAATGAAACTATCAAATTTGCATGTGTCTTTAACATGCATATTGATCAAAGTTTCCCTATGGTGTCACCCACCTTCCTGAGTGGAGATGGTCCCCTCTGGACAAGGAACGCAGTCATAGCAGCAAAAGGGCTCTCCTTCTCGAGCCTTCTTGACAAATCCAGGATGACATTTTTCCACACATTTGGATTGAGGGAGAGACTAAGCAGAAAAAGAAAAAAAAAAGCCAAAGGAATATGTTAGGACTCACCAACCATTAAAATGACCTAAAAATGAACAGAGGGTAGCAGGCAGTGTGTAGTTGGAACAGGAGTTGCTTTGACTGGTCGGAGAGAGATATGCATGACTGGAGATGAGAAAGAGGAGTGGAGTTACTCTACAGCCCCAGGCTAGTACACCTTGGACATTCTCAGGGACCAGTTTGGAGAAACGGGCTACCTCGCACCGCCACCGCAGCCCAGGGCCACCCCTTGGCTAGGGGTACCAGCAGAGACTTCCAGGTTCCACTTAGCCAGCCCAAAGCTAATACTAGCCCCAAGCAGCCATCCTCCCCACACAGGGGCTTCTGGGGGACCCGTTTCAGTTGAACAGTCTCAGTACCACCAGGAGGGATGATCGGCTGGGGGTCTGTCTGTAGTCCCTTCCAGGCAGCCTGGGGCATTACCAGATTCCTCAGGGCCATGGGGGACAGGCCCTGATACCTGCCGCTCAGTGCCCCTGGATGGTGGCCACTATGGAGCACAGGCAATAGCCCTCTGGTCTCCGGCCATGATGTGGAGCCCACCTCCTATCACAGTGCCCTTTGATGGTGACGGAGACTGCTTGGCAATATTTATGAGCCATGTACTTAAGCATCTGGACCGCTTCACCTCTCTGTACCCATCTAATTGGGCGATGGTGGTGGCTGTGACAGCAAGCTTGCAGGGGGAAGCGGCAGCCTGTGCTGCGGATCTGTACAGTGATCATGCCTGGGAGTTGGCCAATGTTGACCTATTTCTGGACGCCCTGAAGACTAGGTTCGAGGACCCCTCCTGGGTGCAGCAAGCAGAGGCGGAGGTGCTGGGGCTGTCAACGAGGGAGAATATGTACATGAGTTCCAACGGGCGGCTGGGAGACTTTGTTCATGGTCGGAGTGCCTTTTGGTTCACCAATGCCGGGCTGACTTGAACAAGGAGTTACGCCGGGCATGTGTGGTAAGAGGCATCCCGTGCTGGCTCCCAGAGTGGTTTCGGGTGGTGACTGAGCTGGATGCGGGCTTGCAGAAGTTCCAGCAGAC
Organism: Crotalus tigris; assembly: GCF_016545835.1. NCBI lineage: Eukaryota > Metazoa > Chordata > Lepidosauria > Squamata > Viperidae > Crotalus > Crotalus tigris. The sequence goes on along the minus strand of NW_024098188.1, from coordinate 248,857 downwards.
ACCAGATGAACAGCCAGCCCCCTGGTGGGCTGTTGAGCAGCCAAAGAATGTCAGCCAGGAAACCCCGACTCCCAAGTCCACTCCCAGGGCTGTGTTCAGATGTTTCAGGTGCAACCAGCCAGGCCATTGGGTGGCCAAATGTCCAATTCCAGCCACGCATAGCACTCCAACTGCTACCGGTAAGCTGGGGGCTACACCTAATAAGACCAGGGAACGGTCAAGGGTGGCCTGTCAAGCAGAAGGTGGAACCCCCCAACGGTCTCCGGTTGAAACAACACCCTCTGAAGGCCTCGTGGCAGAGTATGACCATGGAGACCCTGCAGAAGACCCCATGGTGAGTCAACCCATAGCTTCTTTTGCCATCCCAATCACCTGAACGAGCCCTCTCATGGGGCATTCTGGCAAGTACCAGGCTCTAATCGATACAGGATGTACCCTTTGTTTGGTCAGTAAAGAGGTGGTAGAGAAGGTTGTCATTAGGGTAATGCGGCTGGCTTCCCCCATCCATTTTGAGTAGGTGGACGGGTCCCTTTTGGGTGAGGCCTCAGCCACGTTAGTAACAGAACCAGTGAGAATGGACATGTGCAAGCATTGGGAGATCCTCCGGTTCACAGTAGTCCAGTCTATGACTGAGGCGGTGATTCTGGGGTTGGCCTGGTTGGACAAATGGGCTTCGACCATGTGGTGGGCTGAGGGGTGTCGTCACCTACGCCTTGGGGTTGGCCCTCAGCCATCCCAACCAGAGCCGGACAGGTCTGAGAAGGGGATAGAGGGGCTGAAGGCAGCTCAAGAGGATAGGGGTCCTGAATTCCCAGCAGTGTACAATGATCTTGTCGTGGTATTCCTGTTTCCTGGCTTTCCTTGGAGACCAAATATGACGTCTATTGGTTGTTTAGCGTTCCTGTTTCCTGGCTTTCCTTGGAGCTCAACTAGGACATCTTGACAACTGTCTTGAATGCATTTGGGTCAATATAAAAGCGAGAAAAATGACATTACCATAGGTGTTTACTATAGGCCACCAAACCAAACAGAGGAAATAGATGAAATTTGTGCTAGTCAGCTAACTAAAGTATGTAGGAAGCACATCACAATAGTAATGGGGGACTTTAACTACCCTGACATCAACTGGGAGACAAACTCTGCACCGAGTGGAAGATCAAACAGATTCCTGACAAATTTAGCAGACAACTTAGTCTCCCCAAAAGTAGAGAAGGGAACTAAGGGATTAGCTATATTGGACCTAATTCTCATTAATAGGGATGAAATGATAGAAAGTGTTGAAGCCACAGGAACCTTGGGGGGGGGAGTGATCATGCAATATTGGAATTCAACATTATGCAAGCACAAGCAATACAACACAGTCAAACTAGAGTCTTGAAGTTCAAGAGAGCTAATTTCAATAAACTTAGAGAGAGCTTGGGAAGGATTCCATGGATGAGAATCCTCAAGGGGAAAACAACTCAAGAAGCTTGGGAAATTTTGAAAAGTGAGATAATAAAGTCCAATCCAGCACAATACCAGCAAAGAGGAAAAATAACAGCTCTCAAAAGAAACCAGCATGGCTGCATAAAGAATTCTCTGATAAATTGAAAGATAAAAAGGTCAAGTATAGAAAGTGGAAAGAGGGGCTCATAACTAAGTCAGAATATCAGCAAATAGCCCGAGGAAAGTGAGGAAAGCCAAGGCTCAAAATAAACTAAGGCTTGCGACCAAAGTCAAAAATAACAAAAAAAGTTTCTTTCAACATGTAAAAAAACAAGAAAATGAAAATATTAAATTGCAGAAAGGACACTAAATGGCAGTGATTTGTGTCCTAAATAATAATCACCCCAAATCTCATTTTGGATATTGCTGAATCAGCGTACAACAGTATTTAGCATTATAGCATCTGAAGGATACCTTGAACAATAGAACTGAACCATCCCTATCTGTCTAAGGAAATCATAGATGTTTTATTCTATACATTCTCGGTGAAGGTTACCCACATTTTTAACTAGGCTTAGCCCACTTGAAATGGCCTGGAAAAAAGAGAAGCCCACCTTGTTCAGCAACTTTAGCTGTGACAAAGCATCTTGGTTGATTGTAAGCCTTTGTCTTTCAAATTTCCCCAAATGCTTGTTGATGGGTTCCTCCTTGGGCAGAACCACCCTACTAAAGATCCTCAAGTCTGCTGCTAAGTCTCCATTTTGATCCAAGTACACTTTCATTAGGGAAAGATTGTACAATTCCTTCTTCTTTAGAAATGGATGGAACTAGAAGAGAAACATCCAGGGATTTTAAAAGCAGAAGCCTTGGTTTCTTATTGCTTATCTCTTTTTACATTTGAATATTTCTTCTGCCGTTTTTTAACTTGCAAATATTGTGAGCTGGGAGAACAAGTGTTGCCATTATCTTCAAAACTCAGCTACAAAGATTCAGCAATATTTCTCAATCATTTGAGAAGAGGAGAGGAAGAGATCAAAAGAGCTGCTTTTAGCCTTGAGGAAAAACAAGAAGAGCCATATTGGTTTACAGGAGCTTAAAATTAGGAAAAGTTGGGGGACATTTTTTGAATATACCAAACACCTTGGTTATATCATGGAGGATGCAGCACTCTTCCAATAAGTACAAGATGTTGTACAGAAGCTTAAGATCTTAAATAACCAAGCTCAGAGAGCACCAAAGATCCTGAATAGGAATTTAGTTTGATGGATAATTGCTGGGACCACATACCTTCCATGGTTGCAACCTTAGAGCCCCCAACCTGCCTCTTCCCTTTTTCCTTCTCCTCTGGGATTTGGACGCAACATTTAAGGCATGGGCCAGAATCTTAATGACACTGTAAGTAACGCCTGGATTTGGGATCCGGATTCTGTTCTTTTTCTCTTGGGTCTCCAGTGGTGCTTTCTGGATGCATCTTCTCCGGCCTTTGACAGAAAAGATGTGTTTTGAAACAGAACAGTGAAAATACTCCTCTTGAAACTGGTTTTCCACAAAGAAAGGATCTTTATAGGCATCTTCTTTTTGCCAATTTTTTTCCCACTGAAAAGGAAAGCTCCAAATACTATGGATGTACTTGAGAAGCCAGCCCTTTTTCATTACAAATAGCCCAACCTTTGTCATGATCCAGACTTTTTCTTCAATGGGTCCTGGCAAACCATCAAGCATTGAACGGAAGGAAAGAATTCTGTCCCAAATGGAATCAAATTCTATGAAGTGAACAAAGACATTGACTTGTTTCCACTTAGAGAGGGCATCCCTGAGGGATGCTGTCTGTCCAGTCATTGAATATTGCTGTGATATAACAACACAAATTCTACTCTTGACAAGCATAGGAGTAAATGTTCTTATAAAATTCTCTCCCTTCTCTGTGTATGGAGCAAAGAGACCAATCAGGGTCCATCCAAAATGAAGAAGCAGTTGGACAATTCCTGAGGAATAGAATCCTTCTTTGGGAAACATTGGATGGAAAAAGGGGTATTGACTTTTATCACTCAGAACCTCTGAAGCAATTCTCTCTCTGACCTGAAAAAGCAACGAAGAATACTGTGCTATATTTGGGGTCCTACGAAGTCGCAATTTTTACCTTTTGATGAATCCAACTTTTTTCTCATGCACATATTAGAACAGTTTTTTGTTGATTAGTCATTAGGCCATATCAAGATACAGAATATAAAACATAGAACATTAACAAAATAGCATGTAAATGTAGATATTTAAAAAAAAATAATGCAATAGAATAAGCATAAAGAATAAAAATAAAATTTCTTTATAACCCCAGTATTGACCACAATCAGACCATAATTTCCTTTTGAAAAGAGCTTTATTATATATAATTTTTGAATTCTGACCACCCAGGAAATATATTGTTTTAATATTAGGATCCTAATGGGTCGTTGCTCTAATGTGTAGTCCAAGATATCAATTTCCCTCTTTCTTACATAGTTGACATTCAAATAATAGATATACTACAGCTTCTATCTGTGGACAGAATATTTGTATCCACAAATACAAGTATGTTCTCTGTAAGGGATTTGGAAGATTTAACTTAATACTAGCAAGGTACATTTGTAATAGGTGATTCATTTCAATGTGCCAACCTTACTAAGGATGGCTATCTCTTTCTCCGTTTTGATAATCTTGGATTCTTTGTGCAGGAATTTGTTAGATTTTTCTCCAGTTATAAAAAAAGACAGAGAGAGCACAGTTTCTAATATAATTTGTCAGTTGTCCAATCCAGGAACATTTCAATTGAAATTTGTTCGTTTTAACAGAGTTTTGAGACTCTAACAGTTTCCATACCATTAATTTTATTTAAAAAAAATCTAATTATATGCCCAGTATTATAAATTGTATGAATTCCCAAATCAGCTCTCAGGGCAGCAGTTGAAGTCCTTTTATCCATCCTTAAAATACAAGAGCATGTTGGGAATCCTGGCCTTTTCTACTTTAGTAATTCAGGCTAAGGAAGCTGCATAGCTATGATTTTAAAACAAAACAAAACAACAGTGCATTTGCTTGTGACTTTGGTATAAAAGATCTCCTTTAATGTTAAGAGAGCCAAGATCCAATTACAGAGACAAATACCCCTAGGAAAGGAAAGGTGTGAACTTGGTCTATTGCCTCATCATTGAATAGCCCTCTATGACAATATTTTTTCAAATACCATAAATGTTGACTTTGACTTATCAATAATCAGATAATACTTATGACAGTAGGAGCCAAGTCTTCTTAACAGCATATGCAACCCAAATGTCATATCAGCAGCACCTTTGTCTTGCATTCTGGTAAGTATCTGTCCTACTTCTCATAGTTCCATTGAGCCCAAAACACACTCACAGACAAATGAACAAAGAACATGGAATAATTGGGATGGAAGGGATCTTGAAAGTATTCTATTCTAACTTCCTCCTCATTGTAGGAGATCCTATACAATTTCTTCTACAATATTTCTTTCTTTACCGTATCAAATGCAATAAAGTAGCAAACCATTATTTCCTCTGGCTGATGTTTTTTTATAGTTAGATGGTTCAAAGCTATGCAATTATCAATAGTGGATCAAATCTGCTTAAAGGCTGCTGGTTCTTCTACAAGAAATGCACTTTTCATTCACCTACTCTCAATTCTTTTCAAGTGGAAGTTTGCATATATTTTAGTCATGATATCTGTTAGAGAAATGGTCCTGGAATTGCTAGCAGCCTTTTCATTCCTTTTTTATATATAGGAAATACAATTGCCATCCTGTAGAATTAAATATTTGTAATTCTTTTATAAAATGATTAATTCATGTTTGAATTAATTAATTAAATTAAATAATTAATTAATTAAAAAATGTGTACTTTCCATTGGTGCTACACCTTCCTATTGTACAGAGGACCCTTTGATTGAACACAGATCCTCTCCTCACCTTCACAATTATGCAGCAGAAGCCCTCAAAATTATGAGGATGGTGTCATGAGTAGATATGTCTCTTTTGATCCTTTCTCCTCCCTCTCCACTGTTATCCCTATCCTCAATCATGACACTTAAAATGCCATGGTGAAAAACAGGCTTTGAATTCCAGAGGGAAGAAATGGTTGGATCTATCCCTCACATACCAACAACCCACTCACTTTACCATTTAGAGAAACGCAAACACAAACCTGGGCGATTTTGTAGGGGCCTATTAATGTTGACATCTGGATAGAAATGTCTTCAAGAGCTCCATCAAGAAGAGCCAAAAGGTTGTCCTTCCTTCCACAACTATAGTTGGGAACATTGGCTTCTCCAGTAGAGAGCATGTCCAGCAAGGCATCTGAAGTGCCAAGTGTGTTTGAATAGTTGTCATGGATGTTGTAGCCAAGTGTGTGATTGTGCAGGAGCTGGTGATTTTTATTAACCACTTCAATGTTGAAAATCATGCATAGTATTCTTTTCTTTTCATTAGGTAAACTAGTGTAAAACCATGCTCATGTTAATATTAGGATCACCAAGAGCAAAAACTAAATACTTTTTCTCTATTTAATCCTGTTTTTATCCATAAGCTAACTGAGACTTAAGTCAATTTTGATCCAAAATCAAAGGCAAATCGTAGTCACTCATCACCCATCAATATTTGTGAATGTTGAGAAGATAGGATGGAGATAGACTGAGATAGTTTTCCAAAAGAATTAAACATCAGAAATATACTATTATTTGTAGCAGTGCTAATTTTCATCAGGCCCAGCAACTGGGTTGCAGAATACTTCAGTCATTAAAGTAGAACAATCATAAAATAGCAATAGCACTTAGACCTATATACTGCTTCACAGTACTATACAGCCCTCTCTAAGTGTCCCAGAAAAGCTATTCTAAAAACAAGCATCCTCTAATCCTATAAAAATCAGGTATAATATGGAAATGACCTGGGTAGGGGAAACTACAATAATCACTACTTTCAACAAAACTCAGTATTCAAGTCATGAATTTAGGATTGAACAGGGAGAAGAAAATAATGTGGACTTCGTTCAGGTTTTAATTGCCTCATGTTTGGATTGGAGCCTCTCCCAGAAAATAAGACAAAAGAGAGAGGCTGTGGAAATCAAAAGGATTCAAGAAATTAGTCAGGTTCTGAAATACAGGAGAAAGTAAAACTTAAAAGGGAAAAAAGGAATTTTAGAACTGCAAATGGAGGGAATGAAACTCCACCGCAGTGACTGACTTACAATCGAATCCGACTAGAGGGAGCCATGTTGAAAGGTAATGTTGCAGATGCTATTCTTGATGCAGAGATGACTATACTAATGAGAAGATCTCCTGGCCTATAATAGCTCCATGGCTTTTTTCCATCCTGGTTGTCCAAATTTAGTGTACACTTTATTCTAATCTTCCCAGAGACTGGCTGGGACACCAACAGCATCAAAAGCAGAAGCAGGAGGTCCATAATTCATGGGGCTGAATCAGTCTCCTTCCCTTGTCTAGAGCAGAATTAGAGGGATTCAAAGTCTTCTCACAGGATGGGCTATTCTGTGGCTTTCTAGAGACAAACCAAGATTCACCTGGAAGAGAGAAAAAGTATATTCAAGATCACAGCTCCTGCTTGTCCTGTAACTTGAGCCACAAAAAGCATAATCTGTGTTATTTATCCTTTTCTGACGCAAGTTCTCTTCCATGTTGCTTCAGTCTGATGTTTACATCAAAGACAATCATTCGAGAAGTAGGAAAAAAAGGTGTCAGAGAAGGGACGGAGATAATTACAGAGAGAAGGAACATCTCCTCTTGGGACCCTGAACTTCTTCCATGTGAGGAAGGATAGCTGGAGAAAAGCATGTTAGTGAAAATCACAAATACACCCCCTTGGGCAGTGTTCTGTAGTGGTCGTAATCCTTCCTGTTAGGACATGTTCAGGAAGTCATGCTGGATGAAGATAGTTCAACAGCCAGAAAAGTGATTTTGCTGACCTTCAGTGGAGTCTCTTTCCTCCAGAGACTGCTAGGGAAGGTCACCCAGACCTATGGAGTTTGGTGCCATTCTAGTTTGGTGATACTTAACTCTAGTGTTGCTGGTGCTGTAACACCATGGAAGCAATCAGTATCTTTGAGGCCAGCCTAATATTAAGACTTTGGGATTTTATTTTCTATAAATTTTCCATATATTAATCCTAATTTCGAGCTGATTTTATAATTCCTTGTAACTGAAATGAAATTTCATTTCCCATCTGTTCTAGAAATATCAATTTTTGCATGAGAGCTGACTAAGAGACAGGAAAGTGACAGCCCTTGGACCGCATCATTGACTAAGAAAGAGAAAATTACAGAGTGGGTAGAATTGTTTTTTTTTTTTTTTTTAGTTTCCTTGACACTTTCTGTGTTGTCTTTCTATATTGATATAAGAAGAGCAATTAAAGTTCAAAGTTGTGCTGTGAGGTTTGCAGTTGAGATGAATGTGATGGATGGCGTGACCTGATTTCCTGCTACAACTACTCAGAAGTTGGTTTAGGGGGACCTGGAGGTAGTTCCTCTGGTTGTGTAGATCCACTTGGTATGCTGCATGTGGGATTCATTGTTTAGTTGAAATAAACAATCACCAGCCAAAACTTCCAAACGTAAACAATGGTAATTTACTTATACTCCTTTGCAAAGGGGATGCTTCTTGTGCATGCAAGCACACAGTGGACACAACTTAAATCTTTAATATTCATTCTTTATATTCTCCATTGCTGTTATAAATTTACCCCCCCACACACACACACTTCTGCTCATTGGCTTAGTAATTATGCTGTAATTGTGTTGTCACAATCTATCCAAAGCTCCTAAACTGAATACATTATCCTCTGCCCATGATTACATCCCCCACTACTCCAAAGTGATCACCCTCAGGCCTTATTCACAAATTACCTTTTATGTCTGTCAGTTCCTATGGGTTGTCTCTAGAGTTACTATCATATCAGTAAATTCTGATTAACAGCAGTTTACAGCATAGCAAAGACCTTCCTAGGTACAATTCTCAAGCTTCAAGCTAGGCTCATGATGAGAAGCCATGGATGAGAATCCTCAAGGGGAAAACAACTCAAGAAACTTGGGAAATTCTGAAAAGTGAGATAATAAAAGCCCAGTCTAGCACAATACCAACAAAGAGGAAAAATAACAGCTTTCAAAAGAAACCAGCATGGCTGCATAAAGAACTCTCTGAAAAATTGAAAGATAAAAAAGACAAGTATAGAAAGTGGAAAGAGGGGCACATAACTAAATCAGAATATCAGCAAATAGCCTGAGTCTGCAAAGATGAAGTGAGGAATGCTAAGGCTCATAATGAACTAAGGCTTGAGACCAAAGTCAAAAATAACAAAAAAAGCTTCTTTCAACATGTAAAAAACAAGAAAAAAAATGAAGGAAATGATTGGTCCATTAGTGGGCGAAAGTGGCAAGAAGGTGACAAGCAATAGGGAGAAAGCAGAACTATTTAACTCATTTTTTTGCATCTGTCTTTACACAAAGGGAAAAAACAGACCAACCTATCAAAAATAGTGCCATAAAAACGGTATAGACACACAAGTTAAGATAGGTAAGAAAATGATAAGTGAGCACCTGCCCAGCCTAGACAAGTTCAAATTGCCAAGACCAGATGGATTATACCCCAAGGTCCTCAAGGAACTGGCAGATGTGATCTCAGAACCACTGAACTATATTTTTCAAAGATCTTGGAGCACTGGAGAACTACCAGAGGACTGGAAAACAGCTGATGTAGTTCCCATCTTCAGAAAAGGAAAAAAAAATGGATCCAGGATATTACAGACCTATCAGCCTGACTTCAATACCTGGGAAGATTCTGGAAAAGATAATCAAACAACAAATCAGCGAACACTTAGAGGCAAACAAAATCACTACTAAAAGCCAACATGGGTTTGTCAAAAACAGATCATGCCAGACAAATCTTATTGCATTCTTTGACCAAGTGACAAAATTAGTGGATCAGAGGAATGCTGTGGATATAATTTACTTGAACTTCAGTAAGGCATTTGATAAAGTAGATCACAACCTACTACTCGATAAGATTAAAAAAGTGGGTTAGACAGCATCACCACCAGATGGATTCGTAGCTGGCTGACCGGCCGTACTCAGCGTGTGGTCCTAAATGGAACTGCATCTACATAGAGAGAAGTGTGTAGTGGGGTGCGCCAGGGCTCTGTTCTAGGCCCAGTGCTCTTCAACATTTTCATCAACGATTTGGACGAGGGGATAGATGGGGAACTCATCAAATTTGCGGATGACACCAAGCTGGCAGGAATAGCCAAGATTCCAGAAGAAAGGCTTAAAATATAGGAGGATCTGGACAGACTTGAACACTGGGCACCATCTAACAAAATGAAATTTAATGGTGAAAAAAGTAAGCTTCTACTTTTAGACAAGAAAAACCAAATGTACAGGTATAGTATAGGGGGTACCTTGCTCAATAGTAGTAACTGTGAGAGGGATCTCAGAGTCCTAGTGGACAATCACTTAAATATGAGCCAGCAATGTGTTGCAGCTACCAAAAAAGCCAACTCAGTGCTGGGCTACATTAACAAAGGGATAGAATCAAGATCACGTGAAATATTAATACCACTTTACAATGCCTTGGTAAGGCCACACTAGGAATACTGCATCCAGTTTTGGTCACCATGATGTAAAAAAGATGCTGAGACTCTAGAAAGAGTACAGAGAAGAGCAACAGAGATGATTAGGGGACTGGAGGCTAAAACATATGAGGAATGGTTCCTGGAATTGGGTATGTGTAGTTTAACGAAGAGAAGGACGAGGGGGGACATGATAGCAGTGTTCCAATATCTCAGGGGCTGCCACAAAGAAGAGGGAGTCAAGCTATTCTCCAAAGTGCCTGAGGTCAGGACAAGAAGCAATGGATGGATTTATAATTTCCACGTTTTAAATGACCACATTTCCCTTTATGACAATTCATCACAAAACCTAATATTCAGAATACACATCTATTTAAATATATTATATTTCTCACCATCTTACATCAACTAATTAATATTACAATATAACATTCTTATTTTCTATTAATTTCCAAGTGTCTTAAATTTAATAACCAACATTTTCTTTTATTTCAACATTAAATACTTCCTCTCTTTTTCTCTTGATGTCTACTATCTATATTTAAGCTAGTAATTTTTATTATAACATCTAAGTAAAGGTATATTTATTACATTTATCAATAGATTTTAGCTTACATATATCTTAATTACTTTTACGTTCAACCTTTATAAGCAAATCAATATTCAAGTTTAACTTTTAATGTTTATACTTCCAAGTTTTAAATGACCAAAATTTTCTTTATCTCAGCTCATAACAAACTAGTATTCAAAGTACTCATCTTATCTATTTGAATATGTTCTATTTTAATTCTCACTAATAAGTCAAAACCCCAATTTTCTTCAGCCTTATTCTAGCTTTCTTTCTTTGCCACTTTGCCTTCCATGTTTGTGCTTTTAAGTCATCCAATAGATCTCTCTGTGTTATTATATATATCAGTGATGGCGAACCTTTTAGAGACTGAGTGCCCAAACTGTAACCCAAAACCCACTTATGTATTGTTGGATGCTGGGTGGACATGGCCCATTGGGTGGGTGTGGCCCATTGGGTAGATGTGGCCAATTAGGTAGGTGTGGCCTATTGGGTGGGCGTGGCGGCCGTGGTAACGGCAGACTGGGTGGGACTAAAAAGTTCAACCAATCAGTTCCAACTTTGCAAGATCTTTTTTTTCTTGCAAGATGTTGAAATTGATTGATTGATTGAACTTTTTTTTTTTTGTACATGGCATTGGAGGCCTAAAGCAAAAAGGTTTTATAAAACCCAGCTGAAGGCCTAGAACTGGGGCAATGGTGCATATGCCTACAGAGAGGGCTCTGTGTGCCACCTGTGGCACACATGCCATAAGTTCCACACCATGGATATATATTGTTCAAAATAGAAAAGGCCATCTGGTCACCATTTTTTTGGGAAAGACTAACAAATCATCTCCCTATTTTTCCATCTCAATATAGTCCTGAAATGTTTATCTTCCCTTCCGTCTGTTCTTCTTCTTGATCTTCAGGTTTCTTCTGGTTTATATAAAAATTATTTTCCTTTTTCCATGTTGTCAGTCTTTTTTCTGGGTTTTCCATTAACTGTGTTTGTTGATCAATTGAATCTTCTATCATAGTATTTAATTGTCCCAATTATTCTATTATATTTTGTGTAGTTGATTCTTTAGTTGTAATCAAAGTTTGAGTTCATATAACTGGGCTGTCATTTTGTTCTTTTCTGTAGCTTCTTATTTCATCAGTAGCTGTAAGAATAGTTTCATATATTGTTTTCAACATAAAGAGAATCTGTTCCTGATCTTCGTCCATGTTCTCTTGGTAGAGTGTTAAGTTAAAAGCTTTACAATCAGAGAATGAGAATAATATTGTCACTGAGTATAGAACACAGTTGGACTTCTCTCAGCTGATATCTGTCAAGGTTGCAAAAGTCTTATCTATAATCTGGGCATTGAGCCAAGTCTCTTTTTGTTGTTGTTGTTAATTGCAAAGTTGTGTCCAACCCATTGCGACCCCATGGACAACGTTCCTCCAGGTCTTCCTGTCCTCTGGAGTCCATTTAAGTTCACACCTACTGCTTCAGTGACTCCATCCAGCCATCTCATTCTCTGTCGTCCCCTTCTTCTATTGCCCTCAATCTTTCCCAGCATTAGGCCCTTCTCCAGTGAGTCCTTCCTTCTCATTAGGTGGCCAAAGTATTTGAGTTTCAACTTCAAGATCTGGCCTTCTAAAGAGCAGTCGGGGTTGATCTCTTCTAGGACTGACTGGTTTGAACGCCTTGCAGTCCAAGGGACTCGCAGGAGTCTTCAAGTCTCTTTTAGACAATAACAAATTGTAATATCAGGTTTAGTCACAAGATGTTGCCCATACCATTTAGGTTTTTTCTTTTAAGTCTGAAATACTATTTTTTTGTAGGTAGAAACCCAAACCTTCAATAAGAATAAGAAATCTTTTAGTCCCTAAGTTTTAGAAAGATAAAAATCCAGTTAAAATCAGGTTATTCTTTCAGCATTTAAAACTCCCCTGGTTAGTCAGTCACCACTGTTTTTAGTGGGTGGGATAGAATTTCACTTCCCTCTCTCCAAAGGGGAGAAAATACTTTGGGCAGCTTATACAGGTAGAAAAAATAGTTAGGCTTGAAGACGGATTCAGATTTCACCCAGTCTCATCTGCGCTGCTTTACAGGTGCCTGGTGGTAAATTTGACTTTGGCTGTCTGCAGCCTAGTGACAGGCCATATTTCTATGGTTAGTCTTTCGCTCACCAGTTTAGAGGGCTGCCCCAGATTAAGCAGAAGGGCTACCGCCCTCCTGCAATCAAGTGGGGGGTCCCCTTCTTGCTTGTCGCCTTTAAAGGGTGACTTTTGACTTCCAGGGTCTCCCAGTGGTGTGGAATCGGACGTGGAAGACAGAGCTCGCCTTCCAGCATCCATGGTGGCCCATCGGCAAACCAGAAGTTGGGATGGCACTTCTTAATATGTTGTCCTAAAGGTGCTATTTTAAAAGGCAACTGGACTTTCCTTGTTTTCTTTGCAGACATTTTGCTTCTCATTCAAGAAGCTTCTCCAGTTCACTTCAATTGAAATTGTGCAATTTCAAAATAAAGAAGAAAATAGTTGATTTTCAATCTGTCTTTCAATTTGCGGTTCCACAAAAATGCTCTGGATGATCTACTCCCACAAGGCCTGCCCCCCTCTTTTTTTTCTGTCTCCTATCTTCCTGAGTGGAGATGGTCTCCTCTTGCAAGGAACACAGTCATAGCAGCAAACTGGCTCTCCTTCTCGCTTCCACTTGACAAGTCCAGGATGAGAACTTTCCACACATTTGGACTGAGGCAGAAACTAAGCAGAAAAATAAGGAATTGCAAAGAAAACATGTTAGGACTCATCATCCATGGAAAGTGGAGGTCAAACATAAACATTTGCCAAGTAGTGTCTCAGCTTCACTTAGGTAAATATGAAATCACTGACTGGTTCTAAAAGGTTCTGGGAGATGCAACAACTGACAGAATTTGCAATGGATTTTTCTACTTACTGAAGTCTGGAGAGATTAGAATTAAGAAAAGATTTAAACATTAATTGACAACCAGTGCATTCTTTTGCATGGATGTGAGAACATGATTTTAAGGTACATTAAAGTTAAGAATGTTTTTTTTTCTAAATGATTTCTTAAAGTTTTATTATATTAGATTTATGAAAAATAGAATAAAACTATGATGAAGAAACAAATTTCTGACTTGTAGGATCTGAAAAGGTTTCTTAAAGATTACATAAAATATTGCTCCCCTTTGAAAGTGGTTTAAAATTGTCTCCCAGTTAAAATATATAGGATTTTTTTTATTTCTTTGTAAATTAGAGCTGACAAATTAACAATTTTTTTGTAGGTAGAAACCCAAATCTTCAACAAGAATAAAAAATCTTTTACTCCACAAATAGGATAAAGCTGCAGTTAGAATAAGGTTATTCTTGCAATGTTTTAAACTCCCCTGGATAGTCAGTCACCGCTGTTTTTACAGGGTGGGATAGAGTCTCCCTTCCCTCTCTTACAGGAGGGAAACTTTGGGCAGCTTACATAAGTGGAAAAAATAAGTAGGATTGAAGAGAGGTAGATCTCACCCAGTCTCATCTGCACTGCTTTGTAAGTGCCTGATGGTAAATTTGACTTTGGCTGTCAGCAGCCTAGTGATGGGCCATATTTATATGGCAGGTCTTCCGCTGGTTTGGAGAGCTGCCCTGGATCAAACATGAGGGCTACTGCCCTCCTGCAATTGAGCAGGGCTCCCCTCCTTGCTGGTCGCCCCTACAGGGTGATTTTCAACCCTTTCCAGGGTCCCCCAGCGATGCGAAATCAGATGTGGAAGACGGAGCTCGCCTTCTAAACGTCCATGAAAGCTGTGGCGGCAAACCGGAAGTTCGGTATATATGTGATTTTTAGCTAACATGATTTTTTTCCAGCTACTCTTCTGAACATGAAACCCAGAAAGAACTTCCAGATCCCCAGAGGAGAAGTTGTAATTATCACCATCCTAGTCCATTGAGACCTCTTCTGCTACTTCTTTAATGACTGTTTTTGATGTAAACATCTGACTGAAGCAACATGGAAAGGATCTTGCATTAGAAAATAATAAATGTCTCTGTGAGGCACAAAATTTGTGATAGGCTGGGGCTGCGCTCTTGAATGTATTTTTCTCTTCTTTCCAGGTAAAGCTCAGTTTGTCTCTGTCTGAATCAAGAAAAAGCACAAACATTTCCATCTTGTAAGAGTGCTTTTCTTGTTCTTATTCTATTTCCTGTTCTTATTTATAAATGGGAAGAGAATTGATTCAACCCCATGAATTATGGACACCCTTGTGCTTCTGATGCTGCTGTTATCCCAGCCAGTCTATGGGAAGCTTATGATGAAGTGCCCACTGAGTTTGGAGCACCACAACCAAAGCCAGCCATGGAGCTATTATAGCCCGGGAGATCATATCATTAGTATAATCACCTCTTCAACAACAATATCACATATGATGTTGCCTTTCAACATGACTCCTTCAAATCAGTTTCACAAGTAAGTCATTCAGCATGATGAAGTTGCATCCCCCCATTTGTAGTTTTAACACTTGCCTTCTTTTCTTCTTGATTACTTACTCCTATATTACAAAACCTGTTTAATTTCTTAAATGTTTTGTAATGATATATTTATGACAATTAAACTCAGCCCATTTTCTCAACAGTCACAAAAATTAAGTAGTAATGTGTGAATATAGGCTGCCTCCGGTTTTGAATGAGTATTGCCATAAGACTCAATGGGATATGTATGTATGTATGTATGTATGTATGTACTGTATGTATGTATGTGTGTATGTATGTATTCAATTGCTGCTGTTGATGGTAATAATGATAATGTCAGGTGCAAATAACAAGGAGCTCAAACTAGTTAATTGTTGTTAGCTATCTATAAGAATCTAATCAACTAATGGTCCTACAGATAGTAATAGTAATAGTAGTAAAGTTGGGAGGGACCTTGGAGGTCATCTAGTCCAACCCCCTGCTCAGGCAGGAAACCCTACACCATTTTGGACAAATGGCTGTCCAGTCTCTTCTTAAAAACTTCCAGTGTTGGAGCATTTACTGCTTCTGGAGGCAAGCTGTTCCACTGATTAATTGTTCTCACTGTCAGGAAGTTTCTCCTTAGTTCTGGGTTGCTTCTCTCTTTGCTTAGTTTCCACCCGTTGCTCCTTGTCCTGCCTTCAGGTGCTTTGGAAAATAGTTTAATTCCCTCTTCTTTATGGCAGCCCCTGAGATATTGGAATACTGCTATCATGTCCCCCCTTGTCCTTCTCTTCGTTAAACTAGACATACCCAATTCTAGCAACCGTTCCTTATATGTTTTAGCCTCCAGTCCCCTAATCATCTTGAAAAAACTTGAACAGTTTTTTTTTAATGTTAGGTTCATGTATGATTACAGAAAACTTCTACAGTTCATTTTTGCCATTGAAATCATTAACAAGAACTCTCAACTGCTTCAAAATCTCACAATTGACTACAACATCCATGACAACTATTTGAATACCCTTGGCACTTCAAATGCCTTACTGGACATGCTCTCTACTGGGGAAGCCAATGTTCTCAACTTCAACTGTGGAAGAAAGGACAAACTTTTGGCTCTTCTTGATGGATCTGACAATGACATATCCATCCAGATATCAGCATTAGTAGGCCCCTACAAAGTCCCAAAGGTTTGTGTGTTTATTTTCTGTAGCTTATAGAGGGTGTGAGATGGTGATGGTGAACAATTGATCTAACCATACCTTCTGTATGGGATTTAGGAGTGGCTTTTCACCATGACCATTGTAGAACTCATGGCTTGGGATCCTTAGTGAGAAAGGGGCCAAAATTAGAGCAGTCCATTCCTCTTTTGAGACCATCCTCATTACCTTGCTGTAATTTGCAGCATGGATGTGAAGTTTAAGAGTTCCTCTGTATCTATTCAAAGGGTCTTCTGTTAAAATGAATATGCAGCAGTGCTGGGAAGCTAGTATTTTATACATGTCTTATTCACAATAATATTTTCAATGATGAACAAATACCAGATCTGTGAAAATAATGTCAATGGATTACCTTATTTATATTTGAGAAACAATTTGTGTACACATAGCTATCACTAGCATTAATTAATCATTTTATCAAATAAAATTACAGGCATATTAGCCAAATATTTTACCCTAATCTTTTCATCATAAAATGTATCACAAGGGCTTGGACAGCAATAGAGTCCCTGGAGAAGATTTCCTACCAGTTGAACTATTCAATCAATATCCTGACTCTGAGACCTTCCATTCATTGGTTCATCCACAAGTATAAATAATAGCTGCCATATTCTAGTTGGGTGGAAGATGGCAATAGCAGTTCCAATATAATAAAACATGGAATAAAGAGGAGCCTGTGAATTAAAAGCCCGTTAATGTAATAGAGAATGTGGCTAAATTAAATGCAAGTTTCTTCTTGAGTAAAGTTGTCTGGGTAGATGAAAAGTGTATCCTTGCAGAAGTACAAGCAGAGTCGATGCACTATTGACAAATATTTTGTCTTGAACCATCAAAACAAACAAACAAATGAACAAAAGTATCAGCCAGGGGAAACAATGGTTTGCTGCCTTTATAGATCTCTGTAAGGACCCACCCCACTTTGCATCTTAAGAAGACAGAATTCTTGGAATCTTTCTTCCAACAGGCATCTTTATTAAGAGAAACTGGTTGCAGGCATTCTAGACAGGACTTGGGATCCAAGTTCTCCCATTCAAGGTTTTAAGGGGTTCCCCAGTAGCCCCGCCCCATCACCCCCTTCTTCCAGTGACAGTCCCAGGCATTACATTCCCACCCCCTTTCTCTCACTGCGGACAGGAGGTAGACTTCAGAGAGGAGTATATGAAAGGTAATAGCTCCATTGTTATGGTTAGTCCTTTTGGTGGTATCCAGTGTACTGAAGGAAGTGAGGGCTATAAAGCCCCTTTGTTCACCCCCTTCCCTTCATCGTATGACAGAATCCAGAGAGGGCACAAATGGGGTTTTCCATAGTTGATAACTAGAGATGAAATATAATTGGATTCTGACAATCTCAGATCAAGATCTGATACTGTGAACAGAAATATTAAGGATGAAATTGAACTCCCTTAAATTGGAACCTGGAAAGTTGGCCCTGATCAAAAACCTTCGACAAGCACTTGTCTGAGAGTAAGATTTGAGCTCAGTGGAGCCATGACAAATAGGATCAATACTTACCAAGGGGTAAGAACTGGATGCATACTTCAACCATGGTTATTCAATCTAAATATGAATGACTTACTAGGACTAATGAAGGATCGTGAAATACATATGCCTAAGGCATTAAATATATATTCTAACATCTTATTACATGCTAATAATATGATATTATTACCCTACTTGCAAGTTGGTTTGTGTAGGTTGTTAAGAAGACGTGGCTCCTATTCTCATAATAGTTCTGTGAAATTAATAAATCAAAGTCAAAATTTATCATCTGTGGAAAAGTACATCCTAGCCATAAGTGACTTTTCAAAAAAGCTTTCCTTACTTGGAGGAGTTTCCTCTGAGACAGGATGTTGGCTCAATCATCATCAAAGCAACTCACTTAGAGCAAGGTCATGACTGAATATAGTGGTTAAACTAAAAAAAAAAACAATCATAGCTCTCCATCTTCCTTAGCTCCAATTGCTAAAGTCTATAAGCCAAGGTTGAAACTGAATTGAAACACTTCAGTTCAGATCTGCAGACCTGAGTCTGATTGCAGTAAATTGTAGGGGTAATAACACAAATATGATTTGTTTCCTTTATTCTTATCCTTTATTGCTTAATATGCTTCTTTAATTCAATGATTATATTCACTCTTGTTAATATTCTGCATTTTGAATTATCTAGCTCAGTGGTTCTCAACCTTTCTAATGCCGCGACCCCATAATACAGTTCCCCATGTTGTGGTGACCCCCAACCACTTATACATCACCGGGTGCCAGGGGCGTGGCCAAAGAAAAGGGGGGAAAATGGCGGACAGCCTTGTTTGGTGACCCCCGTGAAATGGTTGTTCGACCCCAAATGGGATCCCGACCCACAGGTTGAGAACCACTGCTCTAGCTTGATATGAACTAATGTTTAATAACAAACTATTATAATATGTTCACAAGAACAAAGATGGGTTTATTAAAGGGTAATATTTTGGACTTGATCTGACCCCAAATATAATACAGAAATCTTCATTGCTTTTCCAGATCAGTTACGGATTTGTTTCAGAAGCTCTGAGTGATAAAAGTCAATTCCCTCTTTTTCATCCAGTGCTCCTCAAAGAAGAGATCCAGTTCCCAGCCATTGTCCAAGTGGTTCTCCATTTTCAGATGGATCTTGATTGGTCTCTTTGCTTTAGAAACAGAAAACGGAGAAAAATTTATGAGGGCTTTTATTCATATGCTTGTCAGGAATGGAATTTGTGTTGTCATAGCACAACTATTCTCCACAACTACATCTACAGAAGGACTAAGGAATGCCCTCTTTAAATGGTGGCAAGTTCAATGTCTCCGTTAACTTCATCGAACGTACGTCCCCTCTGCACCAGATTATTCCTTTCTATTTAACAGTTGAAGGTATTCCAGGACCCATTGAAGGGAAAGTCTGGATCACTGCAGTCTTGGGGGAAATGACAGTGACAAGGCTGAACGTTTACAAATATATCCATAGTATTTGGTAATTTGGCCTTCAGGAGAAAAAAAGACCAAAAGATGATGCCTATGAACCCAGTATCTTTCTGAAGCATGAATTTCCAAGTGGGTATTTTCTCTGTTCTTTTTCAAAGCACATCTTTTCTATCAAAGGGTGGAGAAGATGCACCCAGGAAGTGCCAGTGGGGACCCAAGGAGAAAGAAACCAGGCACAGATCCCAAATGAAAGACTTCTTCTTCTCTTTTTTTGTAATTTTTTTTTATTTTCAATTTTACATTACATCATAAAAAATACTTCAGATAAAGAGTAAAATAAATTGATACACATAACTTTAGGTATTGCTCACCCATTTCCTCCCAAACCGCATCCACCCTCTAACCTCTTCTCTCACTTCCCTCTTTCCCTCTTCTTCTTCACTCTCCCCCTCTCCTCCTTCTCCTCAACCTTCCTACTTACTTCTCCCCTTCCTTCTATCTTCTCATTCCAGATGCAGTCCAGGAGAAATGCCCGAGCAATTCCTCTCTCCAAAATAAAACATAATATTATATACAATAAAACTATTTCTACTTATCTGAGCTATGTAACCTTCAACCCATCCTCCCCCACCCCTCCCCCCCACTTCCCAGAGCCAAGTACAGGGTTATACATACATATTAAACATAATCTATTTAAGTTTACTAATTATACAATAACCAAAATCGTACTAACCCTTAACTCTCTTCAAACTTTAACATCATAATTTTATAAACAAATCCATTACTTATAAAATAAATGAAACTCAGTTCCATATTTCTTCTGAACATATTCTATCCATCTTCTCCATACAATAACATATCTCTCTTGTGAATGGTCCTTTAAATAAGCAGAAATTTTAGCCATTTCTGCCCAAATGAAAGACTTCTTTACACAGTCATTCAGACTCTGGCTCATGTCTTGAATGCTGCCTATTCCTCCAGCTCCAGGAGGAGAAGCATGGAGGGCAAAGAGATGTTGGGGACTACAAGACTACAGCCATGGCGGGTATGATTCCCATGAAACTTAGTTCCTTTGTAGAAGGAATCCAAAGTAAAAGGAAGGGAACCTTCTCAACCTCCTTGAGCTACAAAATGCCAATAGGACTGGTCAATCTAATCACTCAAGAGATAATATTTCAAACAATGGGCATCATGACAGATACGTTCTGATGTGAAAAATGCTGCTATATATAAAATGCATGTGTGCATTTTTAAATAAATTCACGCACAGTAGGTATTGATTTGAGATTAATATCATAGAATTTGAAATTCATAAAGTCATAAATCCCTGGGACCATCTATCCCAACTCTTCTTCTCTGCAGTAATCCCAGTTAAAGCTCCTCTGTCTGATGTCTTCTCTGTCTTTGCATGAAGACCAGCAATAATGGGAGGCTGAACTTCTGTAATTCACTGGGTCAGCTCTAAAACTCCTCCTTCTATTAGGATGGTTTTCCTCTCATTTAACCAGAATCTCCTCTTTTGTGATTAAGTTTATTTTTTTTCTATGTACCACACTCCAGAATAACAGGGAACAGATCTAAAGCTTCTGTGCTAAATATTTAACAATAGCTATAGTATTTAGACTAATATAATATTACTCTCTATATAGTAGACTAATATAATAGTGCTTTACAGCACTCTCTGGGTGGTTTACAATGTCAGCATTATTTGCATATTGCCCCGAACCATTTTATTCACCTGAATCAACCTTGAGCCCTGTCAGGATCGAACTCCAGGCTGTAGGCATAGTTTGCCTGCAATACTCTAACCACTGCTCCACCAGAGCTTAAAGCTTTCTGTGATTGGAAGAGGGCTTTAACCTCCCTTCTCCAGCTCAGCCATTGTTTTAGCTGGAAAAGATCCTCCCAGATTCCTTTTCATTGTCAGCCCCAACATAGGCTAAAAATGAAATCTTTTTCCACTGAATTTTACTTATGCACCTCTCCTTACAGGAAATTATAAGTATTTTTCTGGAAGCTTTTTGTTTTTAAACAAAGTCAAAATAGCTTTGTCTAAGATTTCATATAAATCTTGCAGGACAAAATCATGAATTATCAACGGGACCTGACTCTCTTAATGAAAATGTAGACAAATAGATTAGCAAAGAATTTAAGTTCATTTAAAAAGGTCAATCATCATATCAGGAAGTAATGTATTAATACTTTGAAGAAATCAAGTTGTATCACCAGCATTCCCATAATCTACAGAATGGTCAGTTGGGGAAATTTTTGCAGCTGCATAATGGGCAAAGAAAAATCTGAGAAAAGATCCTCCCTGACTTTTCAGGCTGTAAAAAGAGTTGGTGGGAGATTTGTACTTTCAGACCTGGAAGATTTTGTGAATGTAGCCTTATAATAAAGTAAACAACCTTATCTGGTTGTCTTTCCCATCTGGTTCATCTAGGAGAAAATTAGCCTAGGAAATTATTTCTTGACAAATCTATGCTTTGAGGGAATCACCCTTTTGTCTTGAAGGAGTAAATAATTTCCTTTTGTTGTTGTTGTTATTCAACAATAAACTGTAGGAGAAAGATTCATATATGAGAAGACCTTGAGGGATAAGAAACTAAGGTTTCTGCTTTTAGAGTTCTGAGATATTTCCATTCCAGTTCCATCCCTTTCTGAAGAAGAATGAATTCTGCAATCTTTCTCAAATGAAACTGTACTTGGACCAAAATGGAGATGTAGTAGCAGATCTGAACATCACAAGCTGGATAGTTCTCCCCACGAAGGATCTGATCCAAGAGCAACTGGGGAGTTTTGAAAGACAGAGACTTATTATTAATAAAGATGCTCTTTTACAATTAAAGTTGCTCAACAAGGTTAGTGAAATATTGGTGTCTTTTCTCTATTTTCAAAAGCCTTAAGACCCATATTAAGTTGACTAAGCCTAGTCACTAAAGTGGATTATTTTCACTGAGAATTCAATGTGCAGAATAGAACCCTTAGAGCAGTGGTGGGATTCAAATACGTGAACAACTGGTTCTCTGTGTGGATGCCGCTTCCACAAGTCCATTCTGGGCCTGGGCAACAAAAAAATAGCTACTGGTTCTGCTGAAATGGTGCGAACTGGCTGAATCCCACAACTGCCTTAGAGGGTTTTTTTTTATATGGCTTGGGAGTCTTCAATATTCCTGACCATGGATGTTCTTCAGATACCAGCTGGGGGAGGGAGGATTCAGTTTTTGACTTGATGACATGGTTCCAAAAAGAAGCAGCTTTTCAAAGAACTTTGAGGCTTATTTAAAGAATCCTTTTATTTTTGCATAGTTTCGGCACATACGAAAGTTAAGCCAAAAACTGAATCCTCCCTCCCCCAATTCCCCATGACAAAGTATAACTCACTCCTTCATTTTAAAGTCATCAATCACATTCTCCAATTAATGTGAAGTGTGAAGTGCCCCTCCCGTTACAGCTGACCTTGGCAATACTGTGCTCAGATTTTGTTATGGTTAGCTAATATATTTTCACATCCACTAGGCTAGTATTATCTGCTTTAACTCTAAAAATGCTATACAGGCTAGACAAAACAGGCTTGCTTCTTCATATATGGCAAGCAAGAACATCTGATGTTAGCTGTCTTGATATAACACTCTTTTATATTGATTCATAGGATGCTCAGAGAGAATGTTTTAAGAAATGGATCATGACCCTTTTATGTCCCTCTGTAATCTGGTTTCTCCATGAAATATGTGAGAGTCCCTCACATGCTGTGGACTGTGGTTCTGATAACCTTAGATTCACTTGTTTACATTTAGCAAAGAAGAAAGCAACTCTGTTGACCAGTGCTTGAGTTCAAGTTTGGACTGAATTCTATGAAAATGTATTAAGACTAGTTGGAGGCCATGATAGGCCTAGTGAAAAACAAGCTTTGGCATTAAGATTCAGGTTGTCCTGGTTGGGGACATTAGTAAAGGTTTTAGAATAAATTTTATGGTTTTGAATTACATTTTAATTTAGTTCTAAAATTGAATATAAATCATCATACTTTAAGATCATGGCCATAGGAAGAATGGAGGAATGCATGTTAATACAGAAATGAGGAGGAACCGACTAGTTGTCATGCAATGCTTAAATCTTTTCTCATTTCCATCCCTCCAGATGTGATTAAGCAGAATGGCACTTTCTTGCAATCTGATGTGACAGAAGCAAAAGGGAAGAATTAAATGTAGAATTTGTCAGTAGTTGTGTTTCTTGCAACTATTGGGAACTTGTTTGAGATTTTATATTTACCTAACTGAAGCTCAGAAACAACTTGGTCAATACTCATGTTGATCAAATTTTTCAATGGATGGTAAGTCTTAGCATATATTTTTTTCTTCTTAGTCTCTGCCTCAATCCAAATGTGTAGAAAGCTGTTATCCTGGATTTGTCAAGAGGGTTCGAGAAGGAGAGCCAGTTTGCTGCTATGACTGCGTTCTTTGTCCAGAGGGGACCATCTCTACTCAGGAAGGTGGGTAATTCAGGAGAACAGGATACTGGATTCATCCAGAGTACCTTGATCAAGGGATACAACATACAACAACACATCTAAGCTTGAATATTGTTGTTCTTTATTTTCAAGCATTTCTTCCAGAATGGGAGGAATAAGAAAAACAGCTTAAAAGATCAGATAGGAAGATTTAGAAGGATATAGTGAATTCCTTTCTGCTAGAGGCAATCTCTCTTCTACTTAGTAATAATAATAATAGTAATAGTAAAGTTGGAAGGGACCTTGGAGGTCATCTAGTCCAACCCCCTGTTCAGGCAGGAAACCCTACACCATTTCGGACAAATGGCTGTCCAGTCTCTTCTTAAAAACTTCCAATGTTGGAGCATTTACTGCTTCTGGAGGCAGGCTGTTCCACTGATTAATTGTTCTCACTGTCAGGAAGTTTCTTCTTAGTTCTAGGTTGCTTCTCTCCTTGATTTGTTTCCACCCGTTGCTTCTTGTCCTGCCTTCAGGTGCTTTGGAAAATAGCTTGATTCCCTCTTCTTTATGGCAGCCCCTGAGATATTGGAATACTGCTATCATGTCCCCCCTTGTCCTTCTGTTCATTAAACTAGACATACCCAATTCTAGCAACCGTTCCTTATATGTTTTAGCCTCCAGTCCCCTAATCATCTTTGTTGCTCTTCTCTGTACTCTTTCTAGAGTCTCAACATCTTTTTTACATCGTGGTGACCAAAACTGGATGCAGTATTCCAAGTGTGGCCTTACCAAGGCATTGTAGAGTAGTATTAATACTTCACGTGATCTTGATTCTATCCCTCTGTTAATGCAGCCTAGCACTGTGTTGGCCTTTTTGGCAGCTGCAGCACACTGCTGGCTCATATCTAGGTGATTGTCTACTAGGACTCCGAGGTCCTAGTTCCAATTTGTCAATTTGGAACTGTCCTTCCTTTTTAAAGAACATCTGAATTCTATGAAACTTAACATTCGTAAAAAGAACATCATATAGTTCTCCATCTATTGTGAATTTAGATTTTTCCAATTATTTTCACTCTCTCTTCCCACCTTGAATATTTTGTATAACCAGTCATTGCTCATTCATAGTGTTAGGACCCCTTTGTGATTATGCTTTAAAATCCTTTCCCTCTCATTCTTTCATTGCGGCTTTCTCGCAGTTGCTACTTCCCAAGCGCCGTGAAAGTTTGATGCAAAAGACTGCTCCCCAATTATCTTTTGCATTCATTAATGCATTATTCATTAGAAATTCTTCCGGAATTTTATGGTCTTCAGCCTTTGAAAGCTTACAGATCAATAACGATTGCAAATCCCATTAAAAATTCCTGGGCACATTTTGACGTCACAAAAAGATCTAAAGGATCGTAAATAGGTTTTTGATGTCGTAACTTCCAACGGTTGCTAAGCAACTGGTCGTATGTTGAGGACGACCGAGGAAGAAGCAAAGTAGCTCAGTATGAAAACAATTTTTTTGCCTGGGAATGGTCCTGGGTTCAAGGCCTTCCAGCCTTGGGCTAGGAAAAACCTTTCTCCCATTTCTTAAGTACCGTATTTTCCGGCATATAAGACGACTTTCTAAACCCTGAAAATCTTCTCAAAAGTCGCGGGTCGTCTTATACGCCGGAATATACAGGTAGCTGTTCTTTGAATTTAAAACCAATCTGCCCCCTAGTGGCCAGCCCTATTTTTTTTTATAGAAATAAGCACTAACAGGACAAAGCATACATTTTTCTACATCACCCATCACTTTATTTTTTTTCAGGAAAAGCAATTAAATAGTAGAAAACAGTAAGCTATATAAATTAAGGACATTACATCTACAAAAAAACAAAAAGAAACATTTGATTTACTTCTTATACCTACAGCAGCAGTCATGAATATATGAAAAATCTTTTTGATTCAGCAAATCACATTGATTAAGAAAGATACTGGTCAAAGGAAAAAGATCAAAGTGAAAATTAAGAAAATAGATTATGGGATCTACCAGAGAGAATATTTAAAAAAGAAACATTTGTTTGAATATGAATATTGAATATTGAAAAATACCAGCTGAGTTCAGGAAACATTAGGGAAGCAGTGGTGGGCAACACTCACTTTCTAGCAGCAAAGGAATGGAGCTCCTATTGTGCTCATCTATAAACAGAAATTCAATATTGTACTGTATTTTCTGGCGTATAAGACAACTTTCTAAACCCTGAAAATCTTCTCAAAAGTTGGGGGTCGTCTTATACGCCCAGTCGCCTTATACGCCGGAATATACGGTAATATTGTTTGCTATTTTGTCACCATAAAGTATGTTCAAACTCCGCAACGGCATGCTAGAAAAATTCTAAAGGAAAGCAAAGGAAAATTAATTTTAACCTAGCAATAAATCTAGATTGCCTTCCGGTTAAAATATTTATTTGTTGACTCTTTACTAGTAATGAATAATGTCTAACTGGCCCCAATCCTCAAGCCTGCTGGCTGGATGCAGAAAAGACAAGCAATTTCTTTTAATGTAAAGTTTTAACCTATTAAATTATGTATACTGATGAATGGCTTTAGATCAGTTAGAAATCCTTGGGGATTCTTACTATCTGGACTAACAATTCTTATCATTTTGGCTATGTTAGTTAATCTTTAATGCCTCTCAAATATTTAATTTTCAAAGTGTCAAGGCCAACCTGGGTTTGTCAAAAATAGATCATGCCAGACAAATCTTATTGCATTCTTTGACCAAGTGACAAAATTAGTGGATCAGAGGAATGCTGTAGACATAATTTACTTGGACTTCAGTAAGGTATTTGATAAAGTAGATCACAACCTACTACTTGACAAGATAGAAAAATGTGGGGTAGACAGAATCACCACCAGATGGATCTGTAGCTGGCTGACCAGCCGTACTCAGCGTGTGGTCCTCAATGGAACTGCATCTATATGGAGGGAAGTGTGTAGTGGGGTGCCCCAGGGCTCTGTTCTGGGCCCAGTGCTCTTCAACATCTTCATCAACGATTTGGACGAAGGGATAGATGGGGAACTCATCAAATTTGCAGACGACACCAAGCTGGCAGGAATAGCCAATACTCCAGAAGACAGGCTTAAGATACAGAAGGATCTGGACAGACTTGAACACTGGGCACTAACTAACAAAATGAAATTCAGTGGTGAAAAAAGCAAGCTTCTACATTTAGGCAAGAAAAACCAAATGCACAAGTACAGCATAGGTGGCACCATGCTCAATAGTAGTAACTGTGAGAGGGACCTCGGAGTCCTAGTAGACAATCACTTAAATATGAGCCAGCAGTGTGCTGCAGCTGCCAAAAAGGCCAACACACTAGCTGCATTAACAGAGGGATAGAATCAAGATCACGTGAAGAAGTATTAATGCCACTCTACAATGCCTTGGTAAGGCCAAACTTGGAATACTGCATCAGTTTTGGTCACCACGATGTAAAAAAGATGTTGAGACTTTAGAAAGAGTACAGAGAAGAGCAAGAAAGATGATTAGGGGACTGGAGGTTTAAAACATATAAGGAAAGTTGCTAGAATTGGGTATGTCTAGTTTAACGAAGAGAAGGACAAGGGGGGACATGATAGCAGTATTCCAATATCTTAGGGGCTGCCATAAAGAAGAGGGAATCAAGCTATTTTCCAAAGCACCTGAAGGCAGGACAAGAAGCAATGGGTGGAAACTAATCAAGGAGAGAAGCAACCTAGAACTAAGGAGAAACTTCCTGACAGTGAGAACAATTAATCAGTGGAACAACCTGCCTCCAGAAGCAGTAAATGCTCCAACACTGGAAGTTTTTAAGAAGAGACTGGACAGCCATTGTCCGAAATGGTGTAGGGTTTCCTGCCTGAGCAGGGGGTTGGACTAGATGACCTCCAAGGTCCCTTCCAACTTTATTATTATTATTATTATTATTATTATTATTATTATTATTATTATTATTATTATTATTATATAGGATTTTCTTGAAATTTGGTCTGAAGTTTAGATTTCATGGTAAAAGGCTAATAATGGAATGGTTCTTCCTGTTCTTTTTCATGTAGTGAATTTTTTAATATAAAGTTTATATTTGGTAAATCCTTAACTCTTTCTTTCTTTCTTTCTTTCTTTCTTTCTTTCTTTCTTTCTTTCTTTCTTTCTTTCTTTCTTTCTTTCTTTCTTTCTTTCTTTCTCTCTCCTTCCTTCCTTCCTTCCTTCCTTCCTTCCTTCCTTCCTTCCTTCCTTCCTTCTTTTCTTTTCTTTCTCTCGCCTCCCTCCCTCCCTCCTTCCTTCCTTCCTCCCACTAAAAATTAAGCAATACCACACTATTCACATTTAAAATCAGGAAATGGCCTCAAGATGGCAGCACAACCTCACATTTGCAGTCACAACCCCACAAATTTGCAAGGATAACAATAGCATCCACATCCAGCAGGGGCCAGAGGTGAACACAGACATAAAATTCACCCAGTTAATTCACAACTTGTGTGAAGAATGACATGCTTAACCACACAGTGGTTTCCCCAATTCTTTGCATGACTGATTACAACAGATCTGAAAGAGAGAGAAAGTGAATGTTTTTTTAAGTACTGACAGATGAACACAACTGTACACTCTCACTAGCACTGGGTTGTTTCTCAAGACAGATTATTATCCCTATTTATTAAATTTAAAGGGTGTTTATGATAGTTTCTATGCTTATTTATTCAACTTAAACATGTTAAGATGCTTTCCCCCACTACTTTACAAAGCAGAAAAAGATGCTGCAATTCTTAGCTTTACTCCCGCACAATGATGCAAGGCTGTGCTCACTTCTGCGCTCACTGGCTGTGTTCACTCCTACACAATAACATAATCAGGGTGCAAAATTGTTTTAACATGGAGCAACTTAAGGAGAGCGATGAGGATATTCTTGTAGTTTTGTTTGCACTTCTGTTCACTCTCACTCATCAACAAGAAAGAATCAATTTTTTTCCCCATTCTGGGTTGGGAAGAAAATGATTGGATGTAATAGCGGTGGTGATTCCTTCCTTCCTTCCTTCCTTCCTTCCTTCCTTCCTTCCTTCCTTCCTTCCTTCCTTCCTTCCTTCCTTCCTTTCTTCCTTCCTTCCTTCCCTCCCTCCCTTTCCTTCCTTCCTTTTTTTCCTTCCTTCCTTCCTTCCTTCCTTCCTTCCTTCCTTCCTTCCTTCCTTCCTTCCTTCCTTCCTTCGTCTCTCTCCCTTCATTCATTCATTCATTTATTCGTTCGTTCATTCATTCATTCATTCATTCGATCAATCAAGGAGAATTTTGATAAATGACTAGAGTTCCGAGGTTAGCCAACAATCAGAATTTATTTTGATTTTGCATGGTTTTGTCACTGAATAACAGAGTAACACAGTTGGAAGGGACCTTGGAGATCTTCTAGTCCAACCCCCCTACTCAAGCAGGAGACTCTCTACCATTTCAAACCAATAGCTGTCCAGTTTCTTCTTAAAAAAAATCCAGTTATGGAGTACCCACAACTTCTGAAGGCAAGCTGTTCCATTGCATGGCTGCAGTGAGATTGGTACCAAAGGGATATATTTTTCCACTGCATTAATTTTATTTTTCTTGTTGTTCTTCTGGGTAGCAATAATAATCAAATTGTGAATGCAGTTTGATTTGGGTTACCTGGTAAATAAAAAGGGAAAGCTGCTTTTTAAAGGAGGGGGGGGGAGAAAGAAAGAGAGAAAAAGATGAAAAAAGAGAAAGAAAAAGATGGAAAAAGAGAAAGGGAGAGAAAGACAGGAATTGAGAGAGAGCAAGAAAGACAGAAAGGAGAGAGAAAAAGGAGAGAGAAGAAAGAGCAAGAGAGAAAGAAAGTGTGTGTGTGTGAGAGAGAGAGAGACAGAAAAAAAGAAGAAAGGGAGAAAGAAAGGAAAAAAGAGAAAGAGAAAGACAGGAAAAGAGAGAAAGGAAAAAAGAGGGAGAGTAAGAGAAGGGAGAGAGAGAGAGAGAAAGGGGCAGAGAGAGACAGAGAGAAAATTCAAGAGAAAAGAACATGGAGAAGGCATATTATGAGATTCCTACGTATGTGGTGTGTACATGTGTATATGTGTATTCATTCTACCTTCATCCATCTATCTTGCACTGATTGTTTTGGGGCTCTTCCATTTTACAGGTATTTGAACCGGAAGTTCAGGAATGGATTTTAATTGGGGAGATGAAAACCTTTAGAACAGTGGTTCTCAACCTGTGGGTCGGGACCCCATTTGGGGTCGAACGACCATTTCATGGGGGTCGCCAAACAACGCAGTCCGCCATTTTTTCCCCCTTTTCCTTAGCTGTGCTACTCCCTTTTATTCTATTGACTTTTGAAAGCCGATAGAATAGACTCTGTTGAATAGACTCTAATTCTATTGGCTTTCAAAAGCCAATAGGAATTGTCCAGGCTGTCTCTGCCCTGCTGAGCCTGCCAAAAGTCCCATTCTGCAAACAGTCCTGCACCAGTTGAGTAGTCCTCAACTTACGACCGGTTGAGTAGTCCTCGACTTACGACCGGTTGGGGGTCGCGCCATTAAAAAGGTTGAGAATCACTGCTTTAGAGATACCTAATTTTGTACACCAGGAGACAGAAGGCTTGAAGATTCTCTGTGATGGTACAGGGTCTGATGCTCAAGTGATGGACTACAACACCTCTAAGGTCCCTTTCAACCCGTTTATTCTATGTTCTATGATCAGGGACATCAGTAAATGAAGCTCTTAGACTGAATAACAGAATAATAGAGTTGGAAGGAATCTTGGAGGTCTTCAACCTTCTGCTCAAGCAGGAGAGCCTATCCCATTACAGACAAATGGCTGAGCCAGTCTCTTCTTAAAA
Organism: Crotalus tigris; assembly: GCF_016545835.1. Lineage (NCBI taxonomy): Eukaryota > Metazoa > Chordata > Lepidosauria > Squamata > Viperidae > Crotalus > Crotalus tigris. Next base: position 218,363 of record NW_024098188.1, on the reverse strand, counting down.
ACCTCCAGTGTTGGAGCATTCAGGTTGTTCCACTGGTTAATTGTTCTCTCTGTCAGGAAATGTCTCCTTAGTTCTAGGTTGCTTCTCTCCTTGATTAATTCCCATCTATTGCTTCTTGTTCTGCCTTCTGGTGCTTTGGAGAGTAGCTTGACCCCCTTCTTAATAGAATAATAGAATAACAGAGTTGGAAGGGACCTTGGAGGTCTTCTAGTCCAGCCCCCCGGTCAAGCAGGAGAACCTATACCATCTCAGATAAGTGACTGTCTAGTCTCTTTTTAAAAACCTCCATGGTTGGAGCACCCACAACTTCTGGAGGCAAGCTGTTCCACTGGTTAATTGTTCTCTCTGCCAAGAAATTTCTCCTTAGTTCCAGATTGCTTCTCTCCTTGATTAGTTTCCATCTGTTGCTTCTTGTCCTGCCTTCTGGGGCTTTGGAGAATAGCACCAATTTTTCGTGTGCTTAAAAGGGCCGAAGGGCCAGAAATGTGGTTATTATAAATGGAACTAAGAGGAGCATGCTAGATAAGAGTCAGCTAGGTGTAAGAAAACCATCCAGTTTAATTAAACTAACTTAATTAAATTTAATTTTTAATTTAATTTAATTTTTAAATTTATTTTCATGTGTTAGACTTGTCTGCTGCCTGCCTCTCAGTGACTCTGAACAATCAGACAAAGAAATTACCTTAAATCAATATAACTTAAAAAGATAAAGGGAAAAAAAAAAAATACAACCATAAAGGTTAACCTGTTTTACTCTTTCTTCCCTTTTAAAGGACTGTTGTAAAGTGACACAATAAGCCCCAGAGGGAGCTCGTGAGCTTTTCTCGGCCCCTGAAAGATACCGAAAGAACAAACCTTAATGTTTATTGTAGTCTCCCCGTAGACCTAAGATAACCCAATCCATATTGTGGAAGGACGGTTTCCAGTGCTGGGGAGGAGAGCCTGCCCACCCCCTGGACATCCCTGCTCACAATCAAGAAGAGGTTAATTATCAAGGGAGCGTCTCAACAAAGACGGAGGGGTGCCCCCCTTTAATCTTATTTTCTCATTTTTCCATTGTTGATCTAGAACACATTTGTCTTGATAAGGTGAATCTGGTCTCTGTTGTTGCACTGCTGTTTGTCTGTCCCTCTGTCTGTCTGTCTGTCTATCTATCTATCTATCTATCTATCTATCTATCTATCTATCTATCTATCTATTTCTGTCTTTCTGTCTGTCTGTCTCTATGGATCTATCTATGGATCTATCTGTCTATCTATCTATCTATCTATCTATCTATCTATCTATCTATCTATCTATCTATCATCGTCTGTCTGTCTGTCTGTCTGTCTGTCTGTCTCTCTCTCTCTCTCTCTCTCTCTCTCTCTCTATCTATCTTTCTATCTATCTATATCATCGTCTGTCTGTCTGTCTGTCTCTATCTATCTATCTATCTATCTATCTATCTATCTATCTATCTATCTATCTACCTCCTACCTACCTACCTACCTACCTACCTACCTACCTACCTACCTACCTATCTATCTACCTACCAACCTATCTATCTATCTATCTATCTATCTATCTATCTATCTATCTATCCATCTATCTATCTATCTCTATCATCGTCTGTCTGTCTGTCTGTCTGTCTCTATCTGTCTGTCTGTCTGTCTGTCTATCTATCTATCTATCTATCTATCTATCTATCTATCTATCTATCTATCTATTTCTGTCTGTCTGTCTCTATGGATCTATCTATGGATCTCTCTCTCTCTCTCTCTCTCTATCTATCTATCTATCTATTTCTGTCTGTCTGTCTCTATGGATCTATCTATGGATCTATCTCTCTCTCTCTCTATCTATCTATCTATCTTTCTATCTATCTATCTATATCATCGTCTGTCTGTCTGTCTGTCTGTCTGTCTGTCTGTCTGTCTGTCTCTCTCTCTCTCTCTCTCTATCTATCTATCTATCTATCTATCTATCTATCTACCTCCTACCTACCTACCTACCTACCTATCTACCTACCAACCTATCTATCTATCTATCTATCTATCTATCTATCTATCTATCTATCTATCCATCTATCTATCTATCTATCTCTATCATCGTCTGTCTGTCTGTCTGTCTGTCTGTCTCTATCTGTCTGTCTATCTATCTATCTATCTATCTATCTATCTATCTATCTATCTATCTATCTATCTATCTATCTATCACCTCTCTCTCCTATCTATGTATTCCCCTCTCTCTCTGTCTCCCTTCTTATTTAATCTAATTTTCTATCCTTGTATTCTATTTCTATGTTCTTATTCTTATGTCTATCAATCTTATGGGTTAAATATCTTAACTATTTCTTGATTCTTTAATTCTTCCCCTTCTTCCCAATTCTTCAGTTTTTCTCACCTATCCTATCCTATCCTATCCTATCCTATCCTATCCTATCCCATCCCATCCCATCCCATCCCATCCCACCCCATTCCATCCTATCCTTTTCTATTCTGTCCTACCTCACAGGTACCAAAATAACAGCCAAATAATTCTTTTATCCAGACAAATTGAACTATCAACTAATGACAGTGAATATGATTTTTTTTTGTTTAAGATTCTCAGGGCATAAAGGACCTCCAAATGCACACAGTAATATTCAGGAGTGGGCCTTCTTGAAGATATATATTTGTGCTTCATATTTATCATCTTCTTCTTGGCATTTGCACCCCAATTATCCATAAAATACAACCACCCAGAACAATGACAAATCCCACATAACAGTAAAATAAAAGCTGCACTGAAAAAAAAAAGTCTTATATTACTTTGACTTATAGCACTGTAAAAAAATATAGGCCATATAGAGGTGCATTGCAAAATGTAATATAATTAAAATGTAGATTAAAGCACAGAGCAAGTAAGAAGGAACATGGAACAGGAATCTAATTAATTTGACATAGCATCCTAGCACTGAGTAGGATGTTAAGAGGTCTTGTAGTCTAACCCCGTACCTGGAGCAGAAATCCCAAACCAGTGGGTATCCAATCTTGATTTGAAAACCTCCAGAACGCCATTATCCAGGCTTTTAAGGGAGGAGCGTGTTTCAGTTTATAATTTTATGGCTTCTGGGTCTCCTTCACTACAGGTGGCCCTTCGCTTACAACCATAATTAAACCCAATATTTCTGTGGCTAATTGACTGGTTAATCTCCTTGATTAGTTTCCATCCATTGCTTCTTGTCCTGTCTTCAGGTGCTTTGGAGAATAGGTTGAACCCCACCCTCTTCTTTGGGGCAGCCCCTCAAATATTGGAAGACAGCTATTTCTCTTCATTAAACTAGCCATATCCAATTCCTGCCACTGTTCTTTATATGTTTTAGCCTCCTGTCCCCTAATCATCTTTGTTGCTCTTCTCTGCACTCTTTCCCAGAGTCTCAACATTTTTTTTTTCATTGTGGCAACCAAAACTGGATGTAAGATTCCAGGTGTGGCCTTACCAAGGCATGATAAAGTGGTATTGACATTTAATAATAATAATAATAATAATAATAATAATAATAATAATAATAATAATAATAATAATAGTAAAGTTGGAAGGGACCTTGGAGGTCATCTAGTCCAACCCCCTGCTCAGGCAGGAAACCCTACACCATTTCGGACAAATGGTTGTCCAGTCTCTTCTTAAAAACTTCAAGTGTTGGAGCATTTACTGCTTCTGGAGGCAAGCTGTTCCACTGATTAATTGTTCTCACTGTCAGGAAGTTTCTCCTTAGTTCTAGGTTGCTTCTCTCCTTGATTAGTTTCCACCCGTTGCTTCTTGTCCTGCCTTCAGGTGCTTTGGAAAATAGCTTAATTCCCTCTTCTTTATGGAAGCCCCTGAGATATTGGAATACTGCTATCATGTCCCCCCTTGTCCTTCTCTTCGTTAAACTAGACATACCCAATTCTTGCAACCGTTCCTTATATGTTTTAGCATCCAGTCCCCTAATCATCTTTGTTGCTCTTCTCTGTACTCTTTCTAGAGTCTCAACATCTTTTTTACATCGTGGTGACCAAAACTGGATGCAGTATTCCAAGTGTGGCCTTACCAAGGCATTGAAGAGTGGTATTAATACTTAACATGATCTTTGATTCTGCGATTGTGACTTTTTTGACCCATCCTGTGGACCCACCCTGGTGTGGGCCCTCTCATTTTGACAACCTCAGACCTCCCAAGTATCTTAAATATTAAACGTTTGGGGTCTTTTAACCCCCCTCAGATTTGTCCACCCTGTTCTACCTTCATAAAAGAAACCATTTTGGAGAAACAGAGGGGCTATGCTGTGGGTTTTTTGTTTTTGTTTTGAAGCAAATAAAAAAATAAAACATATTTGACAGTCACGCAGGAAGCCAAGTGTGACTCTCCCTCTTTCCATTTCTAAGGCTCGGGGATAGGAGTTAAAAATAAATTAAAATTCAATGAAAAACAAAAACTTTCTTGCCTGAGCGATGGGCCTCAAACGGCAATTTTCAAAAATAGAAGAGGGTAGTAGAAATGACAGACCAATCCGATAAACCAGTGGTTCTCAACATTTTTAATGCCGCGACCCCAACCGGTCGTAAGTCGAGGACTACTCAACTGATGCAGCACTGTTTGCAGAATGGGACTTTTGGTGGGCTCAGCAGGGCAGAGACAGCCTGGACAATTCCTATTGGCTTTTGAAAGCCAATAGAATAAAAGGGAGTAGCACAGCTAAGGAAAAGGGGGAAAAAATGGCGGACTGCATTGTTTGGTGACCCCCGTGAAATGGTCGTTCGACCCCAAATGGGGTCCCGACCCACAGGTTGAGAACCACTGCGATAAACAGTTTAATCCACAAAATGAAAGAATGTGGCGGTATGCTTTTTAAAAGTGGCGAGATCACATAACATAATAAGGTTAGAAGGGATCTTGGAAGTCTTCTAGTCCAACCCTCTGCTCAGGCAGGAGACTTCATATCAAGTAGATAAAACAATGCTTTATTTCTCATGGTATAATGTCACTTTTCTCAGGAGGATGCTTGTCTGTTGACTGGTAAATTCTTTTTTTTCTTTTTTTTTTTTGTAACAAGTTTTATTAGTTTTCCAATTTTACATCCAAACATTTAGGAAGCGGCGTGGTGGTTGGGTGATCAATGGTGCAATCAAGAAATCTTTCATATATATCTCAGGTTACATCATTAAAGGTTAAAGTTAAAACCTTGCTGATTATAGCTCCACCAATCAATACATTTGTCAGTATAATTTTAAATATACATATCCAAGTCCTGTTCTGAGTTTTACTTACTTTCAATTAACATATTCCAATTTAGGCTTTAATATTCATAATATTTAGACTTCGGGTAACCCAGAATTTCCTAATTTCATTACAAAGTAGTTATCATAACTAGGATACACCTATTATTCAGTTAATTATATTCTTACTTTGTTTCACAAGTATGTTCCATTTCTCATCCTAATACCGTATCGTTTACTAATAAGATATCTTTTGTAATCACAAACCAACTTCCGTATTACAATTCAAAGCTATAATCTAATAGCTAATTTTCATTTCCCTTATAAATCTAAGTCCTAAATATTACATCAATGAGTATTTTTAAAAATCTCCTTTAACCTATTGAGTAAAATCTTAAGCTCTTCCATTATCTGTTGATTGGTAAATTCTTATGACTCCCAAGACTTGGACCTGCTGGTTGAGGAAGATGGGTTTGGTGGTTCAAACTGCCCAGGAGGCAGGAAGCTGGAAACAGATGGAGTAAACAACTCGCTATGGAGAGCAGAGAACCAACGAAGGGATGGAATGATGTGGAAAAAAAGGAGGTTTTCTAGGTGTCCTATTTTTAGAAGCCATCTGTCAGCTAGGCAGTCTGATTTCCTGTCAGCTAGTAGTATTAACAGCGTTATGAGACTCACAAACAGAAAATGCTCCACTGGTGGGTGTGAATTTCTGGACAGCAGCTACAACATCTGTGGATTGCAAGGGGAGGCAAAAAGACACGTACCCATTAGAACTTGGTTTTCCACTGTAGTGGAAAGTGACAAGGCGGTTTCAACTTGTTGATTCACTTCATTGAAATGAATGGTGGAAAAAAAAGGAAGAAGCAGGTGTCAGGAGAAGACTCTGCTATCCGGTGGTCCCACCAATTTTATAGAATATAAAACCATAGGGCTGGAAGGGACCTTTGAGGTCTTCTAGACCAACCCCTAGCTCAAGGCAAGAGACCCTATACCATCCTGGTCAAAGAGTTGTTCCAGTCTACTTAATGAAGAGAAGGAATAGGGGTGAGATGATAGCAGTCTTCCAATATCTCACAAAGAAGAGGGGATCAACCTATGTGGAGAAATTATTGCAGATTTATATTAAGAAATCAGCCTTCCACATCTGCTTTCAAAAGAGCACCTCAACTCTTCCCTGGTTTTAAAAACACCCTAAAATACAATACACAGCATGGGATCACAAATAAAATCACATTTTGTTCAACTATTCTTTGTCAAAATCAGAGAACTGCTGTGGTGGTTAAGAAGATGGATTAGAATACAGTAGAATGGAATGGAATGGAATAACAGAGTTGGATGGGACCTTGTAGGTCATCCAGTCCAACCCCCTGTCCAAGCAGGAGCTCCTACATCATTTCTGACAGATGTCAGACCAGTCTCTTCTTGAAAGCTTCCAATGATGAAGCTCCCACAACTTCTGAAGGCAATCTGTTCCATTGGTTGATTGTTCTCACTGTCAGAACTTACAGTCTAGTCCTCCTTCAGCCACAGAGGTTCATGGAGTGATTTTGAGATCACCACTCACTCTCTCCGAGAACCAAGGTGGTCCACTTATGAAGATGTTGGACTGACACCAAGTAGAATCCAGTTTTATCCTTCCTTCCCTGTCGTGGAAGCTCTGGAGGACTTTGGACCAGTCCTTTCTTCTCAGCCCAAGAACCAGGATGATCCAATGGTGAAAGTGTTTTTGTAGACATTGAGAAAACCTACCGTAGGTTCTGGTCCACCTTCATGCAGGGAAAAGACAGTATTCAAGTGGTACTCCAGTTGTTGTAGGTAGGATCACTCCAAGGAGCCTATTATCATTGGAACTACTTATTATTAAATCTACCAATATAAACCATCTATTGCTTTATCTTTTCAGTTCAGGCTATATATATATATATATATATATATATATATATATATATATATATATATATATATATATATATATGATATCAAGCTATTTTCCAAAGCACCTGAAGGCAGGACAAGAAGCACGGGTGGAAACTAATCAAGGAGAGAAGCAACCTAGAACTAAGGAGAAACTTCCTGACAGTGAGAACAATTAATCAGTGGAACAGCCTGCCTCCAGAAGCAGTGAATGCTCCAACACTGGAAGTTTTTAAGAAGAGACTGGACAGCCATTTGTCTGAAATGGTGTAGGGTTTCCTGCCTGAGCAGGGGGTTGGACTAGATGACCTCCAAGGTCCCTTCCAACTTTTACTACTACTACTACTACTACTACTACTACTACTACTACTACTACTATTATTATTATTATTATTATTATTATTATTATTATTATTATTATTATTATATTTATACAGAATAATGAGTGACATTCGAAAAGCTAAAAATACATCCATGGTTAATATAGAACTAGCTCAATCCTTTAACAATTCATTGAATCTAGCCATATGGACTATTCATGGTTCCATCTTCTCAGTTTGTAGACATTTTTTCTGAAAAAAAAAAAACCCCAAAATGCTTCTACTCAAAATGCTTTCCACACTTCAATCATTAAAAAGTTGCAGTAAAATTAGAGAACAATTGCATTTTATAGACTCTCAAGCTCCTTTCATTCTAGAGTTTGAATAAGTGATTGTGCATGCGTACAGAACAGAACAGAACAGAATAGAACAACAGTTGGAAGGGACCTTGGAGATCTTCTAGTCCAACCCTCTGCTCAGGCAGGAAACCCTAAACCATTTCAGACAAATGGCTGTCCAGTGTCTTCTTAAAAACTTCCAGTATTGGAGCATCCAGAACTTTGGAAGACAAGTTGTTCCACTGATTAATTGTCCTCACTGTCAGAAAATTTCTTCTTAGTTCTAGGTTGCTTCTCTCCTTGATTAGTTTCCATCTTTTGTTAGTCATGAATTTGCTTTTCTTTGATATAAAGCGGGAATAAAAAACTGAAGATACTGCATGTAAAAGCATGCTTAAAGCCACTTTTATTTTTAATATTAATGGTGAAAGAGAATAGAAGGGACTAAAATAACAGTGATCTTAACAAAAAACACCACAGGATTTGGTGGTATATTATTTCAAGTAAAGCTGCTGATCATAGAAGGCACTGGGTTGTTATTTTCCATTATTTATTCAGTTTTTTCCCATTCTTTGTTCTAGCCTTTAATAATAATAGTAGTAAAGTTGGAAGGGACCTTGGAGGTCATCTAGTCCAACCCCCTGCTCGGGCAGGAAACCCTATACCATTTCAGACAAGTGGCTGTCCAGTCTCTTCTTAAAAACTTCCAGTATTGGAGCATTTACTGCTTCTGGAGGCAGGTTGTTCCACTGATTAATTGTTCTCACTGTCAGGAAGTTTCTCCTTAGTTCTAGGTTGCTTCTCTCCTTGATTAGTTTCCACCCGTTGCTTTTTGTCCTGCCTTCAGGTGCTTTGGAAAATAGCTTAATTGAACAGGTATGATCTGAAATCTACCTTGTTCAATTCAATGGGCTCTATCTTTCTGTTTAAAGTTGCTGACAAAATGCAACATTTTCTTGCTGGGACCATCAGCAAGTTCTTTTATTGTTCTTATTTTTCTTTGTCTCGAGCTGCCCAATCAATGGGGAGATAAAATTATTTTAAGAAATTTGAAAATTAATTCCCTATGAAACATTGCCTGAGCAACACATTCTCTCTCTCTCTTTTTTTAAATGAACGATTATAGTTCTCTTTTTCCGACTGTGTCTTTTTTGTAAAAAAAGAATTTCCGTAATACTAGAGCAGGGTAACATTTTGTGAAAAATAGCCACCTGTCAGTTTCCTGAAAGTTGCCTTCCATTATGAAAAAGGCCCAACCCTACTCATTCTCAGATTTCTTTAGAATTTGAGATAGTTTTGAGTTTCGTAAGTTAATGGAAAGTGCTGGTTAATATTTTTTTGTTGGTTGCTTATCTTTTTCTTTCACATCTTAGACTAACTTTAGAAAAAATCTAAGGGGCAGGTTTAGGCCCAACAGGAACATTGGAAAAAAAGCAATTTATTTTCTTGAAAGAAGCTATTTTACTGGGGGGAAAAAGCTAAAAGGTGTTTATTTTATTAAAAGAAGCCATTTATTTTATTGAGGAATGCATAACCAGCAGCCTCATAGTGAATGCGGTAATATGCATCAATCAAGTCTTATAAAGCAATGAAAAATATAGGAATAGGCAGATGGTGTGCACGCTAGTTTTATTCAACAAACATTTTCAAATAATAAACATTCGGCATCAAAACAGCAAAACAGAAGGGAGAATTAAACGGATGGAAGCTTTGAAGATTTTGCCTTCCGATAGAGCATCGTACAGTGTATTTTGAAGATCTGCTTTAGATCTAAAAAACAGAGACAAAACAGATAAATACAAAAAACACAACCCTGAATAATATGATGTTGTATCTGAGCCTGAACATAACATTCTTCACTTGATTGGCCAAGAGGTAAATGTAGCAATTAATAGTCTGTAACTTCCTCAATTTTCTGTAAATGCAAACATTTCTTAATAGTTGGATGATGTTTTGAGCACACTTCAGTTCCTGGCATCTAAGAGCATCTGATTTTGTTTATTCACATCTTCCTGCTACTCTTTGGAAATGTATATAACTTTCATATTTTCAAGTCCCTCTTGCCCAAACAAGTTTACTTTCCAATAATCACCTTAAAATGTTCCTAACTATCCTCCTGAATGGTTTAGATGTGCATAATGTTGTGTTTTGTACAGTTTCGTCTATTAAAATAATTTGCTCCCTTTTTCTTTCCCTAGTGTCTGATCTCACTTCCCTCCCTTGTTCCCTCCCTCCCTTCCTTCCATTTTAAAATTCCATCCATCCATTCATTTTAACCTATCTTCCTTCCTTCCTTCCTTCCTTCCTTCCTTCCTTCCTTCCTTCCTTCCTTCCTTCCATTTTAAAATTCCATCCATCCATCCATTCATCCATCCATCTATCCATCCATCCATCCATCCATCCATCTTAACCTATCTTCCTTCTTTCCTTCCTTCCATTTTAAAATTCCATCCATCCATCCATCTATCCATCCATCCATCCATCTTAATCTTCCTTCCTTCCTTCCTTTCTTCCTTCCTTCCTTCCTTCCTTCCTTCCTTCCTTCCTTCCTTCCTTCCTTCCTAACTTCCTTCCTTCCTTCCTTCCATTTTAAAATTCCATCCATCCATCTATCTATCCATCCATCTTAACCTATCTTCCTTCCTTCCTGCCATTTTAAAATTCCATCCATCCATCCATCTATCCATCCATCCATCCATCCATCCATCGATCTTAACCTTCCTTCCTTCCTTCCTTCCTTCCTTCCTTCCTTCCTTCCTTCATTCCTTCCTTCCTTCCTTCCATTTTAAAATTCCATTCATCCATCTATCCATCCATCCATCGATCTTAACCTTCCTTCCTTCCTTCCTTCCTTCCTTCCTTCCTTCCTTCCTTCCTTCCTTCCTTCCTTCCTTCCTTCCTCCCTTCCTCATCACATTGACCAGTCTGGGTTCCTACATCATGGTTTATTGAGTACACGGTAGTAGGCTAGTTTATAGACAATACTACTTGGAGTCACAGAAGTTGTGAAGCTAAACTCAATTAGCCACACATCCAGATTCCTTCCCTCTATACTTTTTTTGGCATACAAATATTGAAGCTTAAACTTTGGAGCTTTCTTAAGTTTACAATATTTTCCATGTTTTTCTTTTGTATGTGTATAATTTCTGCAGGGTGGGGGTACTTTAGTATACTATTTTTTTTTTAATTTTCAGAGTAACTTTTTTTTTTAAAGAGGTCACTTCTAAAGGAAAATTAAAACATTGCCCTACCACATAAAACTTGAATTCCTTTGGAGTAATTGCTTTTATTTTGAGAAAGCTTTGTTGCAACTGATTGGTCCATCAGTGCAAACCAATTCAAATCAGATCAATCCAATCAATTGGTCCATCAGTGCAAACCGATTCAAATCAGATCAATCCATTAGATGTGTATATGGAGATTCTCAGTCATCCAGGTCATGGTTGTCCCAAAGGTGCTTTTTCAAGAGGCAACTGGACTTTTTTTGTTTGTTTGTTTGTTTTCTTTGAAAATGTTTCTCTTTTCATCCAAGAAGCTTCTTCAGCTCTGGAGCATCTTGGATGAGAAGGGAAACATCTTCAAAGGAAAAACAAGAAAGTCCAGTTGCGTTCTGCAAATGCTTCTTTGGGCCAATCAATTAGACTTCTAACCACCCCTTTTTTTTTTAAGAAGGAAGATCTTCTGTGCATGTTCATTTATATCCAATTGTCCAAACTGACTGGTATGTTCAAGTCAATGGCCTAAATTTAATTAAACTGGATGCTTGAGTTGGCTCAAACCAGATTCACACATAGCTATAATATTTTCTAAGCAGCAGAAATGAAACTCATTAAAAAGCTCCACAGCATATAATATATTGTGACGCTAGCAACTTAAAAATGTCAGGGAAAATAAGCATTTCCTGCCTGGTGCTGTAAAGATTAAAAAAGAAGGTGTCAGATCTATCTTCCTAGGTTGGGAAATGCTAAGGAGGGAAACGAACAGAGGATAAATATTCTTCCCACAGCAAAGAAATATCTTCGTTGGGTACAAGCCATAATCCAACAATAAGATCTGCATTCTACACAGATGAAATATGAATAATCTGGCAGAGGATGGGATATAGTAAAATGGACAGTGAAATGTATCTCCACTTTTAGATGTATTGGGATGTTCATACGTACCTAGTTACAACAGATAGTACTTACCAACCTACATAACATACACACCTAGTTCCAACAAAAAGAAGGACTAGGGAGTGATATGATATGATATGATATGATATGATATGACATGATATGATATGATAGTATTGATGGGGCTGTCACAGAGAAGAGAGTGGTCAACCTATTCTCCAAAGTACCTGAAGGCAGAACAAGAAGCAACGGATGGAAACCAATCAAGGAGAATAGCAACCTAGAACTTAGGATAAATTTCCTGACTGTTGGAACAATTATTGATGGAACAACTTGCCTCCAGAAGTTGTTAATACTCCAACACCAGATAAGAAGACATTGGACAGCAATTTGTCTGGAACAGTATAGGATCTCTTGTTTGAGCAGGTGGTTGGACTAGAAGACCTTTGAGGTCCCTTCCAAACCTATTGTGCTATATTCCATGTTCTATAAATTATTCCTCCACTTTTAGAATTATTGGGATACTCAATGCTGGAGGGAAGATAATTTCCAGGCAAGGATGGCTGAAATTAACACAACCAGACAATCTCTGAAGCCCACACAGATGCCTTTGCAACTTCTGAAGACCCCTTGGCCTGCTGTTCCTTTTCCTTCCTCTTCCAATCAAGGATAAGGGATCATAGATATTGACTCTTCTGACTTTGTCCTTCAAGTGTTCACTTTTATCAAGTGAACAGGCAGCAGCCACGGCTAAATTGAGGAAGGGTCATCTAGTGAGGTTCTGTTCCTTTGCACGATGCACTTGGATGTGTCATTGTGGTTGAAGAATAAAGGGGGGAACAACTTTTGGGGGCACATTGAAGGTCTGAAGAACATACCTCAGGCATGTTCTTATTTTGGGATGGCTTCTCCAGTCACAAAATGACTGCTACAATAGATGTTCAATTAGTTCGAAAGACCCATTTACTCAAAGCTGTTGAGGTTGCTGCAAGTATCCACTCATTTAATTTCCTATAAATGGGGGGGGAACCCATGTTTGTCCCAGAAGCCTTTTCATTAAATAAAGACCTCATGCTTGTGTTATTGTGTTTCATTGCAGGATGCCAAACTTCCCATGGAGTTACCCTACACATACTTAAAATAAACTGGAAGCTCATAATATAAAAGCGATCTACTTTGATTCTCAAGGTAGGCATGACCTCAATCTTTGTCCTGTCACCTTTTCCGATTTCTTCACTGCAAGCCAAAGGGATGGATTCATTTTTGTGTGTGTGTGTGCAAAGCACGGAACAAAACACCGTGATGGTTTTTTTTTTTTTTCAAGGGTGGGGAGAGATGTGTTTTTCGGTTGTGCCACGTAGCAAAGAAGATGTTTGCTCCCTCTTCTTCAGGCCTCTTTCCTTTCCTAAGTCAGTGGTCCTTTCACACAGTTTCACTTCCTTTTCTGGAGATGTTTGTGAGCCTCGCTCGAGTTTCTGATTTGCTCTTTGCAAGAGAAAAGGCCTAATTTTAGAACTGGGAGTTTCCCTCCCCCCTTGCCCACACAGCTGCAGAGAAAGCCAGGTGGGCTAAGAGGGTGAGGGACACTATCCCTTGGTAGGATTCAGTATTGATCTTTCTTCAGAGAGAATTGGCTGGTTCTTTTTTAAAATATGGATTAAGCAATGAATCCCATGGAACTACTTAGGGCAGTTGAAGGAAAACTCTTAAGAAAATACAGAAACAACAGATTATCTTGGGGAGGGGTGCCCACCACCACAAAAAGCATCAAATTCTTCTAAGCAGGAACTTAGATCCTTTTTAAAAAGTCCCCTTTCATCTTGATGCAATGAGTTTAACTGATGTAGTAACAAACCTAGCAACTGCTTTCTCACAATACGTTCATCTTCCTTAGTTTTAACACTACTTCGTTTTCCTGTAGGTGGATAAGTTGTAAGAATTAGGCTGTTGGGTCACTTTATGGCACAAACCTAGTATTCTAGGATTCTGTAGTAGGGTTGAGATTACATATGGATTAAACTCAGTGTAAGCACCATGCAGTTTTTCTAAATCCAAGAAAACCAGCAACCACTACCCAACTTCATGTTGGTCTAGTCTAGTCCAGCGTTCCTCAACTTTGGCAACTGGAAGATTGTGGACTTCAGCTTCCAGAATTCTTGAAGTTCCAGAAGTGCTTTTTAAAGAGGCAACTGGACTTTCTTGTTTTCCTTTGAAGTTGTTTTGCTTCTCATCCAAGAAGCTTCTTCAGCTTGGATGCTGGCTGGGGAATTCTGGAAGTTGAAGACCACAGATCTTCAGGTAGCCAAGGTTCTGAGCTTCTTCTTGGATGAGAAGCGAAACATCTTTAAAGAAAAACAAGGAAGTCCCATTGCCTCTTGGAAAAGCACCTTTGGGACAACTATGACCTAGAGGATTGAGAATCTCCATAGACACTTGCTTGAAGTTCACACACCTTCCAGCCACCAAAGTTGAGAAATACTATTAATAGAAGAGAAAATTTGTTAGCTCAGGGTTGAATTGTGGTGTTCTGAGCTTGGTTGTTCAAGAACCCTGCTGTAGTCTAACATACCGTGTGAACTAGGCTTATAAGATGATCAGAGTGGTCCAGTGGTGATGGTGTTGGACCACAAAGAAGATGGCTCATATCTAGCCTCTCCTTGGTCATGAAAACTCCTGGGTGACTTTGGAGAATGTGACTGGCCTAAAATCATCTAGAGGGGTTTCTGGTTCAGAAAAAAATGGGGTTCACAAGACTTGCAAGTGTTTCTTCTTAGCAGTGACGATCAGAGAGCATGTACCAATGTTGGAAATATTCATTGCTAAACTATGATGCTTTTTCAGCTTGGATGGCTTTGAAAGAAGGTTGCATTGTTGGCTACTTGAAGACGTGTGGCCTTCAACTCCCAGAACTCCCCAATCACCATTGGTATAGATCAAGACAGAATAGTGTGGTCAATTGGTTATTAGTCTGGCCATGTCTCTATTGTAGTCTATACAAGGACAATAATTAGTTTAATGTGGATCATTTCATTATGAACCTGTTACATTAAATTTTCCGTCTTCTGAAGGACACCATTAGTTGGGAAAGCTTGCTGGGCAAGTGGAAAATGACCATTGTTTTCCAGACTTTGCAAGAGATTCACTGCTTATTTTTAACTGATCCTGTTTCTTTGATTCTTAGGAAAAAAAAATGCTAAATCCTACTTGCTTCAGTTAGTCTTCAGTTAGTCTTTTAAATGTCTTTTCTTTCTGGCTGTTCATGGCTGTTCATGGTTTCTCTACAGGGTATGTGTTGTTTTAGCAGAGAAGGAAGTATAAAAGCAAACAACAACAACAACAACAAAAATAGGTTGGCTCTGTGGAATAAAATAACAAAGCAGGCAACAATATTAGTAAAATGAAGCAGTCTTGCAAATAATATGAGTCACTTTTCAGGGGTGATGGGTAGCAGAAAAAAATAATAAATAAACAAAAAAACAAATAAACGAGCAACAATGTTTGATCATTTGAAGAGCAGCAAAATCCTTGCTTTTTTTTTTTTTGCTGCTAAAAATGGGAAGAAAGAGGTTTCTATTCCATGATCGTGAGAAGTAGGCAACCCAAAACAAAGTAGCATTGCTTAAAACACCTTATTACTGGTTATTAATTGCAATGTCTGGAAAAACAGCATAACAGAACCACAAGTTGGAAGGGACTCTGAAGGTCTTCTAGTCCAATCTCTTCAGTTCTAACTAACTGGTGGGTCTTTTGGTGAACTTCATCTATATCTGGAGGGTGAGCCAAACAACTTCAACAAATCTTATTAGAACGGGTTTGTCACTGTTCAAAATAGCTTGGCTTACCCCCTGGAGTACATATATCGATGAGTCTTGTTATCAAAGTAGCTTGGTCTACTCCATGGACCACAGATGACACATCTTGATGTCTTTTTCTCTCTCTCATCACAGTTTATCATGACTTATTTCCAAAGGTGCATTTCTAAAAAGCAACTGGACTTTAAAAATGTTTTGCTTCTCATCCAAAAAGCTTCTTCAGTTCTAACTGACTGGTGGGGAATGGAAGGGTTTATAAATTTCCCCACCAGTCAGTTAGAACTGAAGAAGCTTCTTGGATGAGAGGTGAAAGATTTTCAGAGAGAGAAAAAACAAGAAAGTCCAGTTGCCCTTTAGAAAAGCATCTTTGGGACAACCGTGACTGGGATGATGGAGACACATCTTACTTTTTTTTTTAATTTTAAGGTCTTGCACAGTCTCTCCTATGTTGCTTTCTACTGATTCTTCTCATATCTTGGGTGGTAATGGATGGGTCTATTTTGGGAGTGAAAATGTTGCTTCGGTTACAAGTCCTTTCCATCCATGACTTTGTGCTCACAACTATTCATGCAGCTCACAGCTGCTCACATCAACGCCAACGGAAATCCCCTAAAACTAACCGTCAGTGGTGATTTCCCCCCCCTCCTTAATCAATTTCACCATGATGCATCAGCAACTGCCTTTGGTACCTAACCAAGAATCAGGAACAATACTTGTCTCTAAACTGAGTAGAAAATGTCAGCAAGAACCACAGATGCTTTGATGACCATCTTGTTCTGACTGAATGGGGCAAGAGTCACAAAGACCAAGAGTGACTTCTGTTGTTGCCCTTGTAGTTTGTTTCTTTACATGTAAACCCAACATGGAGGTGAAGAACCTAGGATCCTCCACAAATGGTTGAGCTCTATTTTTCAACATCTTTCATCACTAGCTTTGTTGACTGAGAAGATTGGGAATTGAAATTTGATAATTCTGGAATAATGATGATGATAAAGTTGGAAGGGACCTTGGAGGTCATCTAGTCCAACCCGCTGCTCAAGCAGGAAACCCTATACCATTTTGGACAAATGGCTGTCCAGTTTCTTCTTAAAAACTTCCAGTGTTGGAGCATTTACTGCTTCTGGAGGCAGGTTGTTCCACTGGTTAATTGTTCTCACTGTCAGGAAGTTTCTCCTTAGTTCTAGGTTGCTTCACTCTTTGGTTAGTTTCCACCTGTTGCTTCTTGTCCTGCTTTCAGGCGCTTTGGAAAATAGCTTGACTCCCTCTTCTTTGTGGCAGCCCCTGAAGTCTGCTGGAGATCAGTCATGGCCCTACTAGGGACCCAGAAGCATATTTGTGTGGACAGCTTGATCCCATGTTAATGAAACAAAAAATGATCTCCCAAAGCTAAACTGATACATTTCTTTTTGTGGAGTTGTTTGTTATTATTTGTACATTGATAATGCCCCCCCCTTTTATGTTCTATTGTACCTAGTAAGAAAATCATGACATTTAACTTAGTTATTGAAAATCTGATATACTAAGGAAGGCATGCTCAAAATTCTTCAAGAATGGGGTTTAAATTCGTACTTTCACTGGCCAAAAATAAATATTCATAGCAGCTGCTCATCCACCCTATTTGAAAAGATTTATTAAAACTTGAGCAGTGAATTCTATTTTCACTGTTTAATTTTATGAGCAGATAGATAAACCAGGAGGATTTTTTTTTAAAAAATAATATATGTCAAGATTATCCTGGTCAATTTGAAACACTTTAAGTTGGTTTTAATGTGCCTGATTGGCATGTGTGCTTAAACTTCCCTGTTGATATCAATGATGGGAAAAACAAACCTTAATGTTGGTATTACTGTGCCAGCCTATTAAATTAAAATATTAAAATGTCTTGATCTTTCTGTATGTTACGGAAGCCTCAACCTGAGTAGGTAGCTGTCAAGAAAGAGCTGAATAGAGGTTAAGGAAAAGGGGACACAATTTCTGATTTGCAATCTTAATTTATAATTGCTTCCTTGAGATCACACAGTCCCTCTGTTGCAACATACATATGTTGGGCATCTGGATATTTTTGCACCTTGGACAGCAGAAATTCATAAGAGAAATCTCTGCCATTATTGTTTGGGTTACACACCCTGCTAAGCTCTAATTACGGTTTGAAAGCCAACTCTGGTTCATAAAGCACAGTAAACTGAATCAGCCAGACTGAATGTTGACTTTGAGTGTTTTTTGAACCCAACAATATCATAGGAAGCTTGTATCTCCTGTAAATGATGACAAAGCTATTATCAGTTAATATTTTTCAATCTAGACCAAATGCCCAGAAAATCTTCTCAATGTCTTCTCTGTATTTTGGCACAAGTATCCAGTCCTGGTTGACCTTACGGAACCCAACCATCAGAAGCAATTTTAGCTGCTTCTAATGATCTCACCAAATTTGAATCAAAGAAATTCAGGTTTTGGGTGGGAGTTCTGATCTTCCATCATTGTATCAATCATGAGTTTTTGATGTAATAGTTTAAGAAGCAGCTACCAGAATAAGCAGTGAGAAACAGCTCACTCTAGTTCTGATTTCACAAGAAGCGAAGCTGAAACTGGGAAAGAGGATGTTTCATAATTAAAAAAAGCCATCTCTGCTTTAGAATATCTACACCACTAGAATCTTACAAAAGTCCTAAAGTAACTGAACATAATTAAGTGGAATGAAAACTTCTTTTGGAGAATATGCCTCAGAAAGATTTGTTTTTAACTCTACAGTGAAATTTTGCCCGTGAAAAGATGTGATATCAGAATATAGAACATAGAAGCTAGAAGGGATCTTGAAGGAGTCTCTCCTCAAGGCAGGAGTCCTTATTCCATCCTGAATAAATGGTTGTCCAGTGTCTTCTTGAAAATCTCCAATGATGGAGCACGCATAATTCCAGGAGGCAAGCTACTCCATAGATTAATTGTTCTCACTGTCAGAAAATTCCTTCTTAGTTCCATATTGGGTATTGGGTATATCTAGTTTAAATGGGTATGTCTAGTTTAATGAAAAGAAGGACTAGGGGTGATATGATAGCAGTGTTCTAATATCTCAGGGGTTGCCACAAAGAAGAGGGGGATCAACCTATTCTCCAAAGCATCTGAAGGCAGGACAAGAAGCAATGGATGGAAACTAATCAAGGAGAGAAGCAACTTAGAATTAAGGAGAAATTTCCTGATTGTTAGAACCATTAACCAGTGGAACAACTTGCCTCCAGAAGTTGTGGGTGCTCCAACACTGGAAGTTTTTAAGAGATTGGACAGCCATTTGTCTGAAATGGTATAGGGTTTCCTGCCTGAGCAGGGGGTTGGACTAGAAGACCACCAAGGTCCCTTCCAACTCTATTCTATGTTCTATGTATTATTTAGTGTATTATATTTGCTATTGCAATTCATGAAGTAATGACTAAAGCTGTCTTTAATTATCCTGCTGAGTCAAGAGATACTTTTAAGGGGTATACATTAGGTCTATTTTTTTAGGTGTATAAGGGTCACTTCCTTTCCAACCTTTATCTGTTGCATGGTGGAATCCAAGAATTTCAACTTTCATTCCAAAATCAAATAACTTCCAAGGGACTGGAATAACTCTGTTCCCAATTGTGGTTATACGTCAGGGGCTCTCTTATTCCATTTTTCATGGTACAATCCTCTCTCTCTGGAACTGTGCATGCCTCATGGCTTCCAAATTAAATTGGAATTTTAATTAAATCCAAAAGAGACATTCTGTTTCAACTGGGAATGGATTTTTCCAACTATACATAGGTATGCATAATCAGAAATGCTATGGAGTTACGGGAAACTAAGGACAGAATATTCCTTCTACCATCTCTCAAATAAGTTTAAAAGTTCCATGAGGAGACAGGAGAAATTCTCAAGCACTCTAAGAATAGGGTAGAAAAGCAGAGACATCTTTTGCAGAAGAAGGCAGTTTACAACAAAATCTTCATGTAGATTTTGGAACATTAATTACTATGACGCTACTGACTCAACTATATTTACATCGGAATACTGTCCTGTTCTTGGACTTGTAGAGTCTGAATGTTTTCTAACTATACTTCAAAATTCTATGTCTTCAACAAAGAAGTGATTCTATAGATAAGGGTTTTGACCAAAAAGAGTAATATGACCTAGAACTTGTCAAGTTAGTCTAGAAGAGATGTCCATTGCAATAAATGATCTCCAGTTGAAATTAGTATGCCTATTCAGGTTATTGATTAACTATACATTTTTGAAATATGTGAATCCTAAATGAAATAAAGACGACCTTGATATCAAGTTGAAGACAGAGAAAGAAAAGAGAGCAAAGTGTTAATGAAGCCAAAGGTCACTATTAATTACTAACCTATAAATAAGTGGCAATAGATAGATTGATTGTCCCTCTGAAGATGTACCACAGTGACACACCTTAGTACAAAAACCTACCTTTACTTCATTGAAGATTTCAACAGTAGATCATTGAGACCTACTGGGGTCAACAACTTATCAGTCTTGATCTTACCTAGCATTCAAGTAGACTCTTGAAGAACAATTGTTGATACTCTTCAAGTTTTCTAAACAATCGTAGTTCCACAGAGAATTTAGGAATGAAAAAAAAGTGTACAGTACTTACTTCATTCGTGTTGACTTCTATGATCACAATTCACCATCAGTGTAGATCCAGTCTCAATTGGAGATGATGCCTTTATGACTGGAAGAAACATGGAAGACCTGTACAGTTTATCAATGCATATGGAAGAACCCAATCTAAGAGACGTAGAATATGTTTCTCTAGTGAAGTCTTACTCATATCTTTGTAGGGCAGTGGTTCTCAACCTGTGGGTCGGGACCCCATTTGGGGTCGAACGACCATTTCACGGGGGTCGCCAAGCAACGCAGTCCGCCATTTTTTTCCCCTTTTCCTTAGCTGTGCTACTCCCTTTTATTCTATTGGCTTTTGAAAGCCAATAGAATAGACTCTCTTGAATAGACTCTAATTCTATTGGCTTTCAAAAGCCAATAGGAATTGTCCAGGCTGTCTCTGCCCTGCTGAGCCCATCAAAAGCCCCAGTCTGCAAACGGCGCTGCACCAGTTGAGTAGTCCTTGACTTACGACTGGTTGAGTAGTCCTCGACTTACGATCGGTTGGGGGTCGCGGCATTAAAAAGGTTGAGAACCACTGTTGTAGGGTGTTTTGTTCAGATGGTTTCTTATAAATCAAATCTAATGTACTAGACCATTGTTTGTGAAGTGCTGTTTAACCCTTGGGAGAGGAGCGTCAATGCTAATTAATTAAACAATGCATTTAGTGGCAGAAGATTATAGTTTTTTGTATAAAACAACGGCATGTGGCTCCAGTAATGAATTGTTCTGTTCCTAGAATTCATGGGAAGAATGTCAGTTTGCATTGTTTTTATGGAATTTTGTTGATGTCCATGTCCATCTGGATGTCTTTTGAAATCTCTGGAGATATCTGTTAAACTGTGACTTCCATAGCCCTTCGTAAATGTAGATTTTTATAAATAGACTTATGAGGAGATGACCATCGGGCATCCATTATAATGGATCCATGGCATTTGACTGTTCACCCGAAAGAGGTCAAATAGGTTCCCATAAATTTCATTGGTAATCTTTTATGAGAGACCTACAGCTAAGCTAAGAAGTTAATGGCCTCAGAAGAATGGAGGTATCCCTGGAGATAGCCCAAACACCTTGAAATTCATTATCCATAACCTTAGATGGAATATATATATATATATATATATATATATATTTGTTTTCTGAGGTTTTCGCGGGTGTTTGTATGTAGGTCTTTGGTTGTTCGGGTTTTCTCCCGCGTAAAATTGGAAGTGTCTTGGCGACGTTTCGACGAAGTCCCATTCGTCATCTTCAGGCTGGTGTTTTCAGCTTCGTGCTTCGAGCAGCAATGTGTGGTCTTAGCTGTTTCTTCCACACCATCTGAGCACAACCACATAGTATTGAAATCTGCCTATTCATAGAGTTTTTTTCTCTCCAAAAGCATCCATTGATTGCTCAACCATAGCTAGGTTGCAGAAAGAAAGTTATCTTGGATAAACGTTGAATGTTAGGATTCTTGATTATATTTTTAATTGTAGTTTTGAATGATTTATTTGAGGCACACAGAGTCTTTCTGGAGTTAGGTAACTTTACAAAAGGCAATAATAATTCTATAAATAAGAATCTAGAACCCCATACTTTTTGCTTCTTTCGCCTTTATATGATTAATTATTATAGGATTGGGATTATTTAATCCTAATCTATAGGATTAAGGACATAATAAGAGTTTTTTATGTAAGGATTCATATGCTGGGTGCCTGGTGGCTTCTTTCACCTTTACAGGTCTGAAATTATTGCAGGATTGTGATTATTTAATCCTAATCTATAGGATTAAGGATGTAAGGAGAATTCTTTGCATAAGGATTTATCTCATATACTGACTGCCTGGTGGCTGTCCCTCCAGAAAAGCCCACCCAAAAGCCCTTAATGGTCCAAATCAAAAGTCAATGGGCAACGTAGAGAAGAGCAGGACCATAGATTAAAGCCTTAATGATGTGGTCAGCTAATTTCTAGGTTGCCCTCGAAGGAAAGAATTAAGATAAACTTAATTAAGAAGTTGGAGAAGAGACAGTTTGAAGGTAGAAGTTCAAATGAACTATTATTCAGACTTGATTGCTTTTGGTTCAAGGATTACTTTAGATCATTGAAGAGCACCAGGTATACCCATAAGTAGTTAAACCAAACCATCCCCACTCTTTAGGAGAAATTGCATTGCATTTAGAGATGGATGAAGATTCTGTGTATGTGAGTGAGATAATTTAAAGAAGCTCCATCAACATTTTCTTCTCTGCACCTTCTGGAAAATCTGGAACCCGAACTAAATTGGTTTTCACCACTAAGGGTTGTCCAACTAAGCTTGTATCTTGGATCTGATGAGCCCTTGAGAATGAAAAAGCCTTGACTGATGACCGCAGCTGAGCCCAACATTTGCTAAGTGAATTTTGCCCTGTTTTATAAGCTTTCTCGCCACAGTTGCTAAGTAAATCATTGTAGTTGTTAAGTTGCTTAACAACGGTTATTAAGTAAATCTTTGCTTGTCAGGAGGTTGCAAAAGAGGATTGCATGACCCAAGGACACGGCAACCATCATAAACATGAACCAGTTGCCAAGCATCCAAATTTTGATCGCGTGATCAGAAAAAAATACTGCAATGGTCTTAAGTGTGAAAAATGGTCGTCAGTCTCCTTTTTTCCAGTGCCATTGTAAATTTGAATGGTCACTAAACAAATTGTTCTAAGCTGAGGATTGCCTGTACATTGATTTAGCAGAATTCAGCATCTATTCTAAATGTAATTTCATAAAAAGAACAACAACAGCGAGAATGAAATGTACACATCTTTATTGAACTTCTAAAGGTAGAAATGAAGAGGACAATGGGAGGTGGATAGATTTCAACGGGAGGCTACAGACTGTGACTAGATGATGCAGAAATAGATGTTATTGATCAAACTAGAATCAGCAAAGGAAAAAAAAAAAGAGAGAGAGAGCGCTGGAGTAGGGTCAGAGGAATTCATGATGGAGTTAACAACTTCCAGACCTTGACACAGTCTTCACATGGGTGTTTTCTCCATGCCTCACTTCACAGGGGTAAGCATCATGCTTTTCATAATCCGATGCGCTCATTGTCAGGTAACTGCTGGCAAAATATTTGTCACCTTGCTTATTGGCTTTGGTGGTCTCCACTCCAGAGGTGATCTCTTGATTATTGTCACCCTTCCATTTCAGGGTAAAGCCAGGTGGGTAAAAGTTGCTTAAGAGACACAGCATGGTGGCCTTATCCAGGCTTTTGATCTCTTCCTGAGATGGAATATAGACATTCAAAGTAGGTGATACTGTGGGTTAACCTGGAAGAAGAGAAATCATTTTAAGCTTTGAGGAATAAGAGCAAAGCCTGATCAGATTCGTAGGCACATTTCAGTCCGATCCTAAATCCCTGGGCAAGTTGGAGACCCATAACTGCTCTTGGGCCTCTTGTTTTTTTTTGTTCTTCTTTTTCAATTACCCAGGTAATCATTATTTTTGAAGGACCTCAGGACACAACAAAGCATCTCAAAATGGACATTCAGACAGGGCTTTGATAAGGAAGTCAGATTTATTGTGTAAAAACCCAATTGCTTATATAAAATCAATTAAGGCAGAAACCTCTTTGAGATACAAGTTAGAACTTACTTTCAGAAGGAAAAATACTTAAGAGATAACAGGTGACCATTTTGAACTATTTCTACCTGAATATGATTCCCAGACAAGGTATGGTGACAATGAAAAGCAGTCAGGAAAGTAATAATCTGAAAAATAACATCTGGAGCTAGACTAGTAAGTGCTTAGAGATAATGGGAGCTCTCTATCAAGTAAGTAAGTGCTTGTAGCTGAAGAGCGTTGGAAAATAAAGGAAAAAAATTATGATGCAAAAAATAGTTTGGTCCAAACTAATTGATAATGATAAGAATATATTAGGGTGATAGATGGGAGAAGGCTGATCCTTCTTAAAGAGTATTCAAAGTGCCGGTTTTATTCCAGTTAGTTGGTGGCCAAATAGATGATCTCAGAAAGAGTCCTTTAGTCATCTTGTAAAGTACTTTCTAAACCTGGAATTGAATTGGTAACACAACTCTGCTGATTCTGTGATTGCTCCAGACTTTTCACAACTCAGACAACTCAACTTTTCTATGGCATTAATGAAAGCACTCTACCATTTCCTGGCTAAGGACCTTCTTCTCAACATGCTGATTTTGTACATGCAGGAATGTTCATTCCCAGTGAATGAAAGAGCTTATCTTGTTAAGGTCTGCTAGACCAAGAAAAAGAGGAAAAAGGTCATGGAGAAGCTTTACAAAATGCTATGGAGAAGGAAAGATTAGAAGGATAAATGGACTTACCTGTGACGATTAATTGGGTTCCACCTCCGAAGATGAACCACAGTGACATACGGCCATACAAAAACCTCCCCTCATTTTCACAACAGTTCATTGAAGATAGATCCCACCTTGGACAATGAACTGGGTTTCATAAAAGTTCAAAATGGATCTGGAGCAAATGTCGTATTCCGGAAGAACAAAAATGATGAGGTGTGAGTGGTTCATACTTGGACATCACGGAAGCCATTCATGGACAAGGAGATCATTCAAGAAAATCCAATGGATGCAGTCCCACTGATAAGTGAAGAAAACAGGCCAGATCAGAGCCATCGTTCATTTTTACGCTAAATTATACAGAAGAGTCACAAAATAGCTTCTAGTGATATAGCCAGTTGTAGAACACTGAGAAGTGTTGGCACTTTTGTCTAAATTAAAGTGGTTTCTTATAAATTAAGGCACTAGATCATTTTGGGGTGTAAGGACCTCCCTGATTATCAGTAGGGAAACTCTTCCAGAAGTTTTAATTAATCATATAATGAACATGTTGGCAGCCCAGGGAAGGTTACACCTGGGTTTTTATTAACTAGAATTCAGGAGACATACTGTAATTTCCACTAAAAGCATAATTTTCTACTAGAATTCATGGGGAATGGATCAACCTTTACATTCCTTCTGTGGGCAGTTCCTCTTTGTCTGTTTATTTGTCTTCTTACGGCCTTAGTTGTACAGATGCTGAAATGTCAGTTCCATAGTTGTGTATATGCAACAGGCTATTGGGAATTCATTTATTTCTGATTAAAATTTATTTATTTTATTTATTTAAAACATATATATAGCCTTGTGGCTCCCAACTGATGTATCTAGTCTATCTGAATTCCATCTGTTGCAAGACAAACAGGTTGTGATTACTTAGGACCATATCCATAGATTTACGCTGGAGCACATGCGAATTGGCAGTGAAAACTCAGAAAGAAATGAAATTCACGGAATGATAACAATGGTGTCATTATTGATCAGCATGGTGGCTATGTGTAGTATTGGCCTCCATGTTGTTGTGATGATAAATGGAGATGCTTGTACTCCATCAGCTTTATCTAATAGATCTTAGGAAGGGGAATAAAATCGGGCAAATTCTTTGGGCAAAGTTAAAGAAAGGCTTGATGGCCCTTGATACATTTCATAATTTGATTGAGGATAGGTCACTGTATGGAATGCTACCCTTGAGATCCTTGTGGTCCATCCCTTAGGCATGAATCAGTCCTCCTGCCAACCTAGATGCCGTGGCATTTGTAAAATCAAAAAGTCACTTGTGAAGTCTTTTCCTTAAACTTTGTTATGAAGAGGGATAATTTTACATTGAGGGGCTGCCTTATTGGCATTAAATGCCAATAGCAGCCTGGTTTGGAAACACTTAAAGCCTGTCTTTATAAACTTGGTTGTTCCTTGTCTCTGAAGAAAGGATTCATAACAGTGCTTTTGTGTTTTCCAGGTCCAAAATAACACCATCTTCCAGAAAGTGCATGCTGATTGTTAAATGAGGTGAACCTCCATGTGGTGAAAGGAGTTTGGTATAGACATGAGAGGTCCTAGATGTTCTAGAAGTTCTTCTAGATCTGAAAAGTAAGATTACCCTCAGCCCAGGTTAACCTCCAAATAGTTCCTGATTGGTTATCCTAGACACCAAAGGTTTCAATACGATCTAAACATGATCTATCATTGTTTCTCATCCATCTTGTACCTTTGAGATATATTGGGTCAGCAATTTCCAAAATTCCAATACACCATGACCAATTTAATATATTCCAGTAAAGTTGAAGACACTTATGAGAAATGTCTCATTCCAAGCACAATAATGCATGGTGATATCCTCATGTTCATCAGGTTCTGAGCAACAGTGGCAGAGTGTGACTTTTAATCTTGGAACCTTTTTTCCCAGATCAGGTTACTAACTGGCTTTCTGTGTTTAGAAAAGCTTAAGCGTCTGAGGAGACAGGTGGAAAGCTTGTGTTTTCATTTAAGAGTGTTTAGATTTCATAGGCGGTTTCTCGTGATGGTAAAATGTGAAAAGCCTAATTTATGCTGCTTTCATGGACACAGAGAGAAGATAAAAACTGTAGGTGGGAAATCAAAATCTTAATTCAACCCATTCTGGCCCCAGGTTTTATTCTATACATTCCCAAGTCTACTATCCTCAATGTAATACACTATCATTTGGAACTAGAGGGGGAATCACTTGTGTGAGTGGATAAATATACAAAAACATCACAGTATCTGAAACTAGATGCGCCCTTTCTTCAGTGACAACGGATTCAGCTCTCTCCTTCTTAATATTGGAGCTGGCTGATATCTGTGAGGAACAGAATGTTGAAACCATAAAGCCTTGTCCTCCCACAACTACTCCTCCTAATAAATTCGGCAAAACAATCACGCAAATGAAATACATCCATCTTTATTAATGTTCTGACAGTAGAATCTAGCAGATCAAGAGGGGGGAATCGATTTGAAGGGCGAAGGCATGGAGGGGGTACAAAGAGTGTAACTACATGGGATAGAAAGAGACACTATGGATCACACTAATGTTTAGGAAAGAATGAATGAGAGCCCAGGAAAAGGGACTCCTGTCTCCTGCTGAATGGCAGGAGAGGATACATGACGGAGTTAACAACTTCCAGATTTTGACACGCTCTTCACAATGGTCTTTCCTTCATGCGTCACTTGACAGGTGAAAGTGCCACATTTTTCATAGTCAGACGCACTCAATTTCATGTAACTGCTGGCAAGGTTTTTGTCCCCTTGCTTGGTGGCCTTGGTGGTCTCCACTCCAGATGTTATCACTTTATCATCACATTTCCATTGCAGGTCAAAATTACGTGGGTAAAATTCGCTCAGGAGACAGACCACGGTATGTGGGTTCGGGCTTCTGATCTCTTCCTGGGAAGGAGCAAAGACTTGCACCGAAGGAGATACAGTGGGCAGACCTGGAAGAGAGGAAGATCTCATGAAGTTCCACACTGCATCTTAAAAGACAAGTAACTAGATTGATAAATGTATAGACAGTTTCCCTCATCAAGACTGCAGGGGAGGGAGTGGGGAAAATATCAAGGCAAAATTTCTCAAAATAGTACGTTGATAAGATGGTAAAAATCATGAGACCTCCTTCTTAAGGGAGAGAAAAACATTATTTAAAAGTTAGAAGAGATATTCTAACACCACAGGGGGCCATTATGTACCATGGACAAAAGAGATTCCTATTGTTTGGTTTAGGAGCCTAAATAAAACTCTTATTTTAAATGATTTGTTCTCCAAAATCATTGGCAGTCTACCAACAATTCTTGTAGTTAGTTCTGTGAACCAGAAATTCTTTCCATCAAAGTAAGATTTCCTGCATGTTCCCACTTAGGAATATCTACAGGTATCCTCAGGGGACTCACTTTCCAAAATTATTTCTCTTAGAAGAACATTTCGAAGAGCAATAATTTTCTGATTATTTTAATCTTGCTTGAGCAACAATTATTTTTCTTTGCATTTTGTGGAAGAGAAATGGGACTGCATCAAGAAAACATCTGGACAAAAACAGCATTGCTTAGAGAGAAGTACAACTTGTAAATGAATTAGATTTTTTTAGAAAAAAATTCTCTATCATGCCCAGAGGAAGATTAGAAACTAAGTGTCTTCTATCTATGCAGATTGCTTACCCCCATGTTGGTTTCTCTCTCTCTACATGTGTGAGTTTGAGAGAGAGGAAGAGAAATAAATTATTTCTAGTTCCTGAATGCAGTGATGTTCTTTCTCTGTGCTGGAATAGTCAATTATGTGAGCTGAAGTATGAATCCTTTTCCTAGCAAACACATTTTGACTGCACAAGAGAATTAAAGGGCAGAAATAGAGTTGAGTTTCATGGAATGCATTGATGCCAACCCAACTTTCCAAAAACATTCAAACTCAATGGTTCAAATGTTTAGAGTTGAGTTTCATGTCAACCCAACTTTCTAAGAACATTTAAACTCAATGCCAAAGAAAATGTGGCCCAATCTGCTAACCCAGATTTCTTTTTACATTTTGTGCAGAATGTCTTAGAGATCTGCAATTTATGTTAGATTCCAACAGGATGAGAAATGACTTGAAAAACTATTCTGAGTTAGTTCCCATAGCCTGATATTGATGAAATGTTCTTTTGATCTCCTTATTCCATGTCACTGAATTGAAAGAATACATATGACATGCGTGCCATCAGTAACATTTCCTGTAGATGTCCCTCGCAAAGTCATCTTACTCTTTATAAGAGGTTACTCATTTTTCCCACCCAGTTAATCAATTGTTTAAGGGATCTATCTCAAATGATCCTCTGAAAGAAATATATTGGATTTAAACTTTTTATCATTGGTTTAATGCATGCAGGAGAAAAATAACCAAACTCTGAACATCTGCAAAAGAGATAACATCAAAATTTCTAGTCCTTTACTTGCATACTATGTTACTTATCTGTGTTAAATCATTTGAATTTGTCCCAATTTATCAATGTTGAGGGAGTAAATGAGAATTATGGTGTGATGTGAAGGTGGTTGATCTTATTAGTTTGAAAAAAAAAATAAGAAAAGACAATTCCAGCAAACGGCCGTTTATCTTCTTGTTGGAAACCCAACACATTAGTTAGATACCCCTTTTGTTTCTTTCACAATCATACCATATTCATTTACCCCTTTGAAGGTTGTTTTGGAAGGGACCTCACAGCTGAGAAATTCAGATTAATTCGCATATCCATTTCTGCAAATTTGAGCCATTGAGAAAACAATCCCCGCTGAATCTATGGTTGTGGCTATCCAACCCATTTATCTACACAATCTGAGAGATGCTTATATCATTATAAAATTTCCCAGGTTGTGGCTGAATCTGAAAAATTTGGCAGAGCTGAAGGTGCATAAATCTAACCCTAGATCTAATAGTAGATCGTGCAGAGGATCCTTTTTTCAATCAAAGGGAAATCCCAGCACGGAGTCCATTGACGCTAGTGGTTACAAAAAAACCAAACCCTTGAATAAATAATTAAAACAAGAGAGAAAAAAAACAGGATATGTAGTAAAGGTTTAACTCCCTGCCTTGGCTGATTTGGCTGTTGGAATGAATGATGGACGGCTGATCAGACATTCCAACATTTTAATGTAATTTTGACGATGGAAGATTAAACTCTCTGCCTTGTCTTTCAGAGGCTGTAGGATGATGGAGACTTTGTTTTAAACCAAATGATAAAGCAAAAGAACAGGTTAACCACGGATCATACTTTGGCTTATTTAATTCCACTTGGGAAATCTAAACCCAGGGTGCTAAAGTCAAATCCCAGGCAATCCCATTCAGTTCCATTGAAGAGAACATAATACAAATTAATCTCTCTGTTTTCCTTTAATCCACAGAAAAAAAACTATGCCTGAGTATAAAAATAGTGATCAGTGAGATTTCTCGGGATCTCATTGACCCTGATCTCGAAAATCAAAGTGTATCTGCGAACAGGAAAGACGAAACAATATAAATTCGAATCCATCTGTCCTGACTTGGGCTAAATGAAAATAAAGAAAAAAAATTATGATGCAAAAAATAGTTTGGTCCAAACTAATTGATAATGATAAGAATATCTTAGGGTGATGGATTGGAGAAGGCTGATCCTACTTAAAGAGTATTCAGAGTGCCGGTTTTGCTCCAGCTACTCGGATCTCAGAAAGAATCCTTCAGTCATCTTGTAAAGTACCTTCTAAACCTGGAATTGAATTGGTAACACAACTCTGCTGATTCTGTGATTGCTCCAGACTTTTCACAACTCAGACAACTCAACCTTTCTATGGCATTAATGAAAGCACTCTACCATTTCCTGGCTAAGGACCTTCTTCTCAACATGCTGATTTTGTACATGCAGGAATGTTCATTCCCAGTGAATGAAAGAGTTTATCTTGTTAAGGTCTGCTAGACCAAGAAAAAGAGGAAAAAAGTCATGGAGAAGCTTTACAAAATGCTATGGAGAAGGAAAGATTAGAAGGATAAATGGACTTACCTGTGACGATTAATTGGGTTCCACCTCCGAAGATGAACCACAGTGACATACGGCCATACAAAAACCTCCCCTCATTTTCACAACAGTTCATTGAAGATAGATCCCACCTTGGACAATGAACTGGGTTTCATAAAAGTTCAAAATGGATCTGGAGCAAATGTCGTATTCCGGAAGAACAAAAATGATGAGGTGTGAGTGGTTCATACTTGGACATCACGGAAGCCATTCATGGACAAGGAGATCATTCAAGAAAATCCAATGGATGCAGTCCCACTGATAAGTGAAGAAAACAGGCCAGATCAGAGCCATCGTTCATTTTTACGCTAAATTATACAGAAGAGTCACAAAATAGCTTCTAGTGATATAGCCAGTTGTAGAACACTGAGAAGTGTTGGCACTTTTGTCTAAATTAAAGTGGTTTCTTATAAATTAAGGCACTAGATCATTTTGGGGTGTAAGGACCTCCCTGATTATCAGTAGGGAAACTCTTCCAGAAGTTTTAATTAATCATATAATGAACATGTTGGCAGCCCAGGGAAGGTTACACCTGGGTTTTTATTAACTAGAATTCAGGAGACATATTGTAATTTCCACTAAAAGCATAATTTTCTACTGGAATTCATGGGGAATGGATCAACCTTTACATTCCTTCTGTGGGCAGTTCCTCTTTGTCTGTTTATTTGTCTTCTTACGGCCTTAGTTGTACAGATGCTGAAATGTCAGTTCCATAGTTGTGTATATGCAACAGGCTATCGGGAATTCATTTATTTCTGATTAAAATTTATTTATTTTATTTATTTAAAACATATATATAGCCTTGTGGCTCCCAACTGATGTATCTAGTCTATCTGAATTCCATCTGTTGCAAGACAAACAGGTTGTGATTACTTAGGACCATATCCATAGATTTACGCTGGAGCACATGCGAATTGGCAGTGAAAACTCAGAAAGAAATGAAATTCACGGAATGATAACAATGGTGTCATTATTGATCAGCATGGTGGCTATGTGTAGTATTGGCCTCCATGTTGTTGTGATGATAAATGGAGATGCTTGTACTCCATCAGCTTTATCTAATAGATCTTAGGAAGGGGAATAAAATCGGGCAAATTCTTTGGGCAAAGTTAAAGAAAGGCTTGATGGCCCTTGATACATTTCATAATTTGATTGAGGATAGGTCACTGTATGGAATGCTACCCTTGAGATCCTTGTGGTCCATCCCTTAGGCATGAATCAGTCCTCCTGCCAACCTAGATGCCGTGGCATTTGTAAAATCAAAAAGTCACTTGTGAAGTCTTTTCCTTAAACTTTGTTATGAAGAGAGATAATTTTACATTGAGGGGCTGTCTTATTGGCATTAAATGCCTATAGCAGTCTTGTTTGGAAACACCTAAAGCCTGTCTTTATAAACTTGGTTGTTCCCAGTCTCTGAAGAAAGGATTCATAACAGTGCTTTTGTGTTTTCCAGGTCCAAAATAACACCATCTTCCAGAAAGTGCATGCTGATTGTTAAATGAGGTGAACCTCCATGTGGTGAAAGGAGTTTGGTATAGACATGAGAGGTCCTAGATGTTCTAGAAGTTCTTCTAGATCTGAAAAGTAAGATTACCCTCAGCCCAGGTTAACCTCCAAATAGTTCCTGATTGGTTATCCTAGACACCAAAGGTTTCAATACGATCTAAACATGATCTATCATTGTTTCTCATCCATCTTGTACCTTTGAGATATATTGGGTCAGCAATTTCCAAAATTCCAATACACCATGACCAATTTAATATATTCCAGTAAAGTTGAAGACACTTATGAGAAATGTCTCATTCCAAGCACAATAATGCATGGTGATATCCTCATGTTCATCAGGTTCTGAGCAACAGTGGCAGAGTGTGACTTTTAATCTTGGAACCTTTTTTCCCAGATCAGGTTACTAACTGGCTTTCTGGGTTTAGAAAAGCTTAAGCGTCTGAGGAGACAGGTGGAAAGCTTGCGTTTTCATTTAAGAATGTTTAGATTTCATAGGCGGTTTCTCGTGATGGTAAAATGTGAAAAGCCTAATTTATGCTGCCTTCATGGACACAGAGAGAAGCTAAAAACTGTAGGTGGGAAATCAAAATCTTAATTCAACCCATTCTGACCCCAGGTTTTATCCTATACATTCCCAAGTCTACTATCCTCAATGTAATACACTATCATTTGGAACCAGAGGGGGAATCACTTGTGTGAGTGGATAAATATACAAAAACATCACAGTATCTGAAACTAGATGCGCCCTTTCTTCAGTGACAACGGATTCAGCTCTCTCCTTCTTAATATTGGAGCTGGCTGATATCTGTGAGGAACAGAATGTTGAAACCATAAAGCCTTGTCCTCCCACAACTACTCCTCCTAATAAATTTGGCAAAACAATCACGCAAATGAAATACATCCATCTTTATTAATGTTCTGACAGTAGAATCTAGCAGATCAAGAGGGGGGAATCGATTTGAAGGGCGAAGGCATGGAGGGGGTACAAAGAGTGTAACTACATGGGATAGAAAGAGACACTATGGATCACACTAATGTTTAGGAAAGAATGAATGAGAGCCCAGGAAAAGGGACTCCTGTCTCCTGCTGAATGGCAGGAGAGGATACATGACGGAGTTAACAACTTCCAGATTTTGACACGCTCTTCACAATGGTCTTCCCTTCATGCGTCACTTGACAGGTGAAAGTGCCACATTTTTCATAGTCAGACGCACTCAATTTCATGTAACTGCTGGCAAGGTTTTTGTCCCCTTGCTTGGTGGCCTTGGTGGTCTCCACTCCAGATGTTATCACTTTATCATCACATTTCCATTGCAGGTCAAAATTACGTGGGTAAAATTCGCTCAGGAGACAGACCACGGTATGTGGGTTCGGGCTTCTGATCTCTTCCTGGGAAGGAGCAAAGACTTGCACCGAAGGAGATACGGTGGGCAGACCTGGAAGAGAGGAAGATCTCATGAAGTTCCACACTGCATCTTAAAAGACAAGTAACTAGATTGATAAATGTATAGACAGTTTCCCTCATCAAGACTGCAGGGGAGGGAGTGGGGAAAATATCAAGGCAAAATTTCTCAAAATAGTACGTTGATAAGATGGTAAAAATCATAAGACCTCCTTCTTAAGGGAGAGAAAAACATTATTTAAAAGTTAAAAGAGATATTCTAACACCACAGGGGGCTATTATGTATCATGGACAAAAGAGATTCCTATTGTGTGGTATAGGAGCCTAAATAAAACTTTTATTTTAAATGATTTGTTCTCCCAAATCATTGGCAGTCTACCAACAATTCTTGTAGTTAGTTCTGTGAACCAGAATTTTTTTCCATCAGAGTAAGATTTCCTGCATGTTCCCGCTTAGGAATATCTGCAGGTATCCGCAGGGGAGTTACTTTCCAAAATTATTTCTCTTAGAAGAACATTTCGAAAAGGAATAATTTTCTGATTATTTTAATCTTGCTTGAGCAAAAAATTATTTTTCTTTGCATTTTGTGGAAGAGAAATGGGACTGCATCAAGACAACATCTGGACAACAGCATTGCTTAGAGAGAAGTATAACTTGTAAATGAATTAGATTTTTTTAGAAAAAAATTCTCTATCATGCCCGGAGGAAGATTAGAAACTAAGTGTCTTCTATCTATGCAGATTGCTTACCCCCATGTTGGTTTCTCTCTCTCTACATGTGTGAGTTTGAGAGAGAGGAAGAGAAATAAATTATTTTTAGTTCCTGAATGCAGTGATGTTCTTTCTCTGAGCTGGAATAGTCAAATATGTGAGCTGAAGTATGAATCCTTTTCCTAGCAAACACATTTTGACTGCACAAGAGAATTAAAGAGCAGAAACAGAGTTGAGTTTCATGGAATGCATTGATGCCAACCCAACTTTCCAAAAACATTCAAACTCAATGGTTCAAATATTTAGAGATGAGTTTCATGTCAACCCAACTTTCTAAGAACATTTAAACTCAATGCCAAAGAAAATGTGGCCCAATCTGCTAACCCAGATTTCTTTTTACATTTTGTGCAGAATGTCTTAGAGATCTGCAATTTATGTTAGATTCCAACAGGATGAGAAATGACTTGAAAACCTATTTTGAGTTGGTTCCCATAGCCCTATAATGATAAAATGTTCTTTTGATCTCCTTATTCCAGGTCACTGAATTGAAAGAATACATATGACATGTGTGCCATCAGTAACATTTCCTGTAGGTGTCCCTCACAAAGTCACCTTACTCTTTATAAGAGGTTACTCATTTTTCCCACCCAGTTAATCAGTTTGTTTAAGGAATCTATCTCAAATGATCCTCTGAAAGAAATATATTGGATTTAAACTTTTTATCATTGATTTAATGCATGCAGGAGAAAAATAACCAAACTCTGAACATCTGCAAAAGAGATAACATCAAAATTTCTAGTCCTTTACTTGCATACTATGTTACTTATCTGTGTTAAATCATTTGAATTTAAGACTTGTCCCAATTTTTCAATTTTGAGGGAGTAAATGAGAATTATGGTGTGATGTGAAGGTGGTTGATCTTATTAGTTTGAAAAAAAAAACAGGAAAAGACAATTCCAGCAAACGTCCGTTTATCTTCTTGTTGGAAACCCAACACATTAGTTAGATACCCCTTTTGTTTCTTTCACAATCATACCATATTCATTTACCCCTTTGAAGGTTGTTTTGGAAGGGACCTCACAGCTGAGAAATTCAGATTAATTCGCATATCCATTTCTGCAAATTTGAGCCATTGAGAAAACAATCCCCGCTGAATCTATGGTTGTGGCTATCCAACCCATTTATCTACACAATCTGAGAGATGCTTATATCATTATAAAATTTCCCAGGTTGTGGCTGAATCTGAAAAATTTGGCAGAGCTGAAGGTGCATAAATCTAACCCTAGATCTAATAGTAGATCGTGCAGAGGATCCTTTTTTCAATCAAAGGGAAATCCCAGCACGGAGTCCATTGACGCTAGTGGTTACAAAAAAACCAAACCCTTGAATAAATAATTAAAACAAGAGAGAAAAAAAACAGGATATGTAGTAAAGGTTTAACTCCCTGCCTTGGCTGATTTGGCTGTTGGAATGAATGATGGACGGCTGATCAGACATTCCAACATTTTAATGTAATTTTGACGATGGAAGATTAAACTCTCTGCCTTGTCTTTCAGAGGCTGTAGGATGATGGAGACTTTGTTTTAAACCAAATGATAAAGCAAAAGAACAGGTTAACCACGGATCATACTTTGGCTTATTTAATTCCACTTGGGAAATCTAAACCCAGGGTGCTAAAGTCAAATCCCAGGCAATCCCATTCAGTTCCATTGAAGAGAACATAATACAAATTAATCTCTCTGTTTTCCTTTAATCCACAGAAAAAAAACTATGCCTGAGTATAAAAATAGTGATCAGTGAGATTTCTCGGGATCTCATTGACCCTGATCTCGAAAATCAAAGTGTATCTGCGAACAGGAAAGACGAAACAATATAAATTCGAATCCATCTGTCCTGACTTGGGCTAAATGAAAATAAAGAAAAAAAATTATGATGCAAAAAATAGTTTGGTCCAAACTAATTGATAATGATAAGAATATCTTAGGGTGATGGATTGGAGAAGGCTGATCCTACTTAAAGAGTATTCAGAGTGCCGGTTTTGCTCCAGCTACTCGGATCTCAGAAAGAATCCTTCAGTCATCTTGTAAAGTACCTTCTAAACCTGGAATTGAATTGGTAACACAACTCTGCTGATTCTGTGATTGCTCCAGACTTTTCACAACTCAGACAACTCAACCTTTCTATGGCATTAATGAAAGCACTCTACCATTTCCTGGCTAAGGACCTTCTTCTCAACATGCTGATTTTGTACATGCAGGAATGTTCATTCCCAGTGAATGAAAGAGTTTATCTTGTTAAGGTCTGCTAGACCAAGAAAAAGAGGAAAAAGGTCATGGAGAAGCTTTACAAAATGCTATGGAGAAGGAAAGATTAGAAGGATAAATGGACTTACCTGTGACGATTAATTGGGTTCCACCTCCGAAGATGAACCACAGTGACATACGGCCATACAAAAACCTCCCCTCATTTTCACAACAGTTCATTGAAGATAGATCCCACCTTGGACAATGAACTGGGTTTCATAAAAGTTCAAAATGGATCTGGAGCAAATGTCGTATTCCGGAAGAACAAAAATGATGAGGTGTGAGTGGTTCATACTTGGACATCACGGAAGCCATTCATGGACAAGGAGATCATTCAAGAAAATCCAATGGATGCAGTCCCACTGATAAGTGAAGAAAACAGGCCAGATCAGAGCCATCGTTCATTTTTACGCTAAATTATACAGAAGAGTCACAAAATAGCTTCTAGTGATATAGCCAGTTGTAGAACACTGAGAAGTGTTGGCACTTTTGTCTAAATTAAAGTGGTTTCTTATAAATTAAGGCACTAGATCATTTTGGGGTGTAAGGACCTCCCTGATTATCAGTAGGGAAACTCTTCCAGAAGTTTTAATTAATCATATAATGAACATGTTGGCAGCCCAGGGAAGGTTACACCTGGGTTTTTATTAACTAGAATTCAGGAGACATATTGTAATTTCCACTAAAAGCATAATTTTCTACTGGAATTCATGGGGAATGGATCAACCTTTACATTCCTTCTGTGGGCAGTTCCTCTTTGTCTGTTTATTTGTCTTCTTACGGCCTTAGTTGTACAGATGCTGAAATGTCAGTTCCATAGTTGTGTATATGCAACAGGCTATTGGGAATTCATTTATTTCTGATTAAAATTTATTTATTTTATTTATTTAAAACATATATATAGCCTTGTGGCTCCCAACTGATGTATCTAGTCTATCTGAATTCCATCTGTTGCAAGACAAACAGGTTGTGATTACTTAGGACCATATCCATAGATTTACGCTGGAGCACATGCGAATTGGCAGTGAAAACTCAGAAAGAAATGAAATTCACGGAATGATAACAATGGTGTCATTATTGATCAGCATGGTGGCTATGTGTAGTATTGGCCTCCATGTTGTTGTGATGATAAATGGAGATGCTTGTACTCCATCAGCTTTATCTAATAGATCTTAGGAAGGGGAATAAAATCGGGCAAATTCTTTGGGCAAAGTTAAAGAAAGGCTTGATGGCCCTTGATACATTTCATAATTTGATTGAGGATAGGTCACTGTATGGAATGCTACCCTTGAGATCCTTGTGGTCCATCCCTTAGGCATGAATCAGTCCTCCTGCCAACCTAGATGCCGTGGCATTTGTAAAATCAAAAAGTCACTTGTGAAGTCTTTTCCTTAAACTTTGTTATGAAGAGAGATAATTTTACATTGAGGGGCTGTCTTATTGGCATTAAATGCCTATAGCAGTCTTGTTTGGAAACACCTAAAGCCTGTCTTTATAAACTTGGTTGTTCCCAGTCTCTGAAGAAAGGATTCATAACAGTGCTTTTGT
This sequence comes from Crotalus tigris, assembly GCF_016545835.1. NCBI lineage: Eukaryota > Metazoa > Chordata > Lepidosauria > Squamata > Viperidae > Crotalus > Crotalus tigris. The sequence goes on along the minus strand of NW_024098188.1, from coordinate 180,197 downwards.
GTTTTCCAGGTCCAAAATAACACCATCTTCCAGAAAGTGCATGCTGATTGTTAAATGAGGTGAACCTCCATGTGGTGAAAGGAGTTTGGTATAGACATGAGAGGTCCTAGATGTTCTAGAAGTTCTTCTAGATCTGAAAAGTAAGATTACCCTCAGCCCAGGTTAACCTCCAAATAGTTCCTGATTGGTTATCCTAGACACCAAAGGTTTCAATACGATCTAAACATGATCTATCATTGTTTCTCATCCATCTTGTACCTTTGAGATATATTGGGTCAGCAATTTCCAAAATTCCAATACACCATGACCAATTTAATATATTCCAGTAAAGTTGAAGACACTTATGAGAAATGTCTCATTCCAAGCACAATAATGCATGGTGATATCCTCATGTTCATCAGGTTCTGAGCAACAGTGGCAGAGTGTGACTTTTAATCTTGGAACCTTTTTTCCCAGATCAGGTTACTAACTGGCTTTCTGTGTTTAGAAAAGCTTAAGCGTCTGAGGAGACAGGTGGAAAGCTTGCGTTTTGATTTAAGAATGTTTAGATTTCATAGGCGGTTTCTCGTGATGGTAAAATGTGAAAAGCCTAATTTATGCTGCCTTCATGGACACAGAGAGAAGCTAAAAACTGTAGGTGGGAAATCAAAATCTTAATTCAACCCATTCTGACCCCAGGTTTTATCCTATACATTCCCAAGTCTACTATCCTCAATGTAATACACTATCATTTGGAACCAGAGGGGGAATCACTTGTGTGAGTGGATAAATATACAAAAACATCACAGTATCTGAAACTAGATGCGCCCTTTCTTCAGTGACAACGGATTCAGCTCTCTCCTTCTTAATATTGGAGCTGGCTGATATCTGTGAGGAACAGAATGTTGAAACCATAAAGCCTTGTCCTCCCACAACTACTCCTCCTAATAAATTTGGCAAAACAATCACGCAAATGAAATACATCCATCTTTATTAATGTTCTGACAGTAGAATCTAGCAGATCAAGAGGGGGGAATCGATTTGAAGGGCGAAGGCATGGAGGGGGTACAAAGAGTGTAACTACATGGGATAGAAAGAGACACTATGGATCACACTAATGTTTAGGAAAGAATGAATGAGAGCCCAGGAAAAGGGACTCCTGTCTCCTGCTGAATGGCAGGAGAGGATACATGACGGAGTTAACAACTTCCAGATTTTGACACGCTCTTCACAATGGTCTTTCCTTCATGCGTCACTTGACAGGTGAAAGTGCCACATTTTTCATAGTCAGACGCACTCAATTTCATGTAACTGCTGGCAAGGTTTTTGTCCCCTTGCTTGGTGGCCTTGGTGGTCTCCACTCCAGATGTTATCACTTTATCATCACATTTCCATTGCAGGTCAAAATTACGTGGGTAAAATTCGCTCAGGAGACAGACCACGGTATGTGGGTTCGGGCTTCTGATCTCTTCCTGGGAAGGAGCAAAGACTTGCACCGAAGGAGATACGGTGGGCAGACCTGGAAGAGAGGAAGATCTCATGAAGTTCCACACTGCATCTTAAAAGACAAGTAACTAGATTGATAAATGTATAGACAGTTTCCCTCATCAAGACTGCAGGGGAGGGAGTGGGGAAAATATCAAGGCAAAATTTCTCAAAATAGTACGTTGATAAGATGGTAAAAATCATAAGACCTCCTTCTTAAGGGAGAGAAAAACATTATTTAAAAGTTAAAAGAGATATTCTAACACCACAGGGGGCTATTATGTATCATGGACAAAAGAGATTCCTATTGTGTGGTATAGGAGCCTAAATAAAACTTTTATTTTAAATGATTTGTTCTCCCAAATCATTGGCAGTCTACCAACAATTCTTGTAGTTAGTTCTGTGAACCAGAATTTTTTTCCATCAGAGTAAGATTTCCTGCATGTTCCCGCTTAGGAATATCTGCAGGTATCCGCAGGGGAGTTACTTTCCAAAATTATTTCTCTTAGAAGAACATTTCGAAAAGGAATAATTTTCTGATTATTTTAATCTTGCTTGAGCAAAAAATTATTTTTCTTTGCATTTTGTGGAAGAGAAATGGGACTGCATCAAGACAACATCTGGACAACAGCATTGCTTAGAGAGAAGTATAACTTGTAAATGAATTAGATTTTTTTAGAAAAAAATTCTCTATCATGCCCGGAGGAAGATTAGAAACTAAGTGTCTTCTATCTATGCAGATTGCTTACCCCCATGTTGGTTTCTCTCTCTCTACATGTGTGAGTTTGAGAGAGAGGAAGAGAAATAAATTATTTTTAGTTCCTGAATGCAGTGATGTTCTTTCTCTGAGCTGGAATAGTCAAATATGTGAGCTGAAGTATGAATCCTTTTCCTAGCAAACACATTTTGACTGCACAAGAGAATTAAAGAGCAGAAACAGAGTTGAGTTTCATGGAATGCATTGATGCCAACCCAACTTTCCAAAAACATTCAAACTCAATGGTTCAAATATTTAGAGATGAGTTTCATGTCAACCCAACTTTCTAAGAACATTTAAACTCAATGCCAAAGAAAATGTGGCCCAATCTGCTAACCCAGATTTCTTTTTACATTTTGTGCAGAATGTCTTAGAGATCTGCAATTTATGTTAGATTCCAACAGGATGAGAAATGACTTGAAAACCTATTTTGAGTTGGTTCCCATAGCCCTATAATGATAAAATGTTCTTTTGATCTCCTTATTCCAGGTCACTGAATTGAAAGAATACATATGACATGTGTGCCATCAGTAACATTTCCTGTAGGTGTCCCTCATAAAGTCACCTTACTCTTTATAAGAGGTTACTCATTTTTCCCACCCAGTTAATCAATTGTTTAAGGGATCTATCTCAAATGATCCTCTGAAAGAAATATATTGGATTTAAACTTTTTATCATTGGTTTAATGCAAGCAGGAGAAAAATAACCAAACTCTGAACATCTGCAAAAGAGATAACATCAAAATTTCTAGTCCTTTACTTGCATACTATGTTACTTATCTGTGTTAAATCATTTGAATTTAAGTCTTGTTCCAATTTATCAATTTTGAGGGGAGTAAATGAGAATTATGGTGTGATGTGAAGGTGGTTGATCTTATTAGTTTGAAAAAAAATTAGGAAAAGACAATTCCAGCAAACGGCCATTTATCTTCTTGTTGGAAACCCAACACATTAGTTAGATACTACTTTTGTTTCTTTCACAATCATACCATATTCATTTACCCCTTTGAAGGTTGTTTTGGAAGGGATCTCACAACTGAGAAATTCAGAATAATTCTCATATCCATTTCTGCAAATTTGAACCATTGAGAAAACAATCCCCTCTGAATCTATAGTTGTGGCTATCCCACCCATTTATCTACACAATCTGAGAGATGCTTATATCATTATAAAATTTCCCAGGTTGTGGCTGAATCTGAAAAATTTGGCAGAGCTGAAGGTGCATAAATCTAACCCTAGATCTAATAGTAGATTGTGCAGAAGATCCTTTTTTCAATCAAAGGGAAATCCCAGCACAGAGTCCATTGAAGCTAGTGGTTACAAAACAAAAAACAAAAACCTTGAAAAATAATTAAAACAAGAGAGAAAAAAAAACAGGATATGTAGTAAAGGTTTAACTCCCTGCATTGGCTGATTTGGCTGTTGGAATGAATGATGGACGGCTGATCAGTCATTCCAACATTTTAATGTAATTTTGACGATGGAAGATTAAACTCTCTGCCTTGTTTTTCAGAGGATGAAAGATGATGGAGACTCTTTTTAAACCAAATGATAAAGCAAAACAATAGGTTGAGCATGGATTATACTTCGGCTTACTTAATTCCACTTGAGAAATCTAAACCCAGCATTCTAAAGTCAAATCCCAGCCAATCCCATTCAGTTCCATTGAAGAGAACATAATACAAATAAATCTCTCTGTTTTCCTTTAGTCCACAGAAAAAAACTATGCCTGAGTATAAAAGTAGTGATCAGTGAGATTTCTCGGGATCTCATTGACCCTGATCTCGAAAATCAAAGTGTATCTGTGGACAGGGAAGACGAAACAATATAAATTCGAATCCACCTGTCCTGACTTAGGCTAAATGTTCAGTTCTCACTGAAAAAAACATCACCATTGATGAATCCAAAGCAACCCTAAAATCAAAGTGCATGGAGCCAAAGTAGGAAAAGAGGAGGAAAAAGATGAAAAAATGAAAATATCACATGAAGAAAGAAAGATTTGGGATCAATTAATTGACTTACCTGTGACTATTAGCTCGGTTCCTCCTCCGAACACCCACCACAGTGATACACAGCTGTACATAAACCTACTCTCTCTTGATGCTCTTGAGCAAGTGGTGAGTCTCCTTGACATGGCCATTTCAAGTCTTTTAAATCCCATAGAATGTATTTTGGAAAAAGAAACCATGGTCCATTTTCGGAGTAGTAAAAGAAGGATTTGTTAGTGATTTATAAAGACCTCAGGTCTTCGAGAACTTCAATTCTTGAAGCGATTCCTTTCTGGATGTAGGCAGATGGTAGATTCCTTCAAGATTATGTGAAAGAAGCCCAAGTGTCTGCAGCTTTGCCTGTTTAAAAAAATATAAACTATGCTTAAGAAGTGTGAAAAGTTGCTTTGTAGGAACTGAAGTTTTGTCTATGCTGTAATTGTTTTTGATGGATTTCACCCAATGCAATGGATCTGTTCTTGAAGTACAGTTTGATCACTGTAGTATGATTACTGTAATGCACTGTTAAGAATAGTTTTCAGTAGATCCATCAGAAAATTGAACCGTAGGAAGTTTCTCCTTTATGATTTGGGCTCATCCAATTTAAATGTCCTTGACATTGAAAGCTCAGCAGATCATTCCAGATAGATAGCTTTAAATTTCTTGGGATACATTATATGAGGAAGGCCCTGGACCATGGCTTCTGCCTGCTAATATTCAGATCTACCTGTTGAATTTCTAATAAAGACAGTTGAGATTTTTCTGAATGAGTTACAATTCTCTACCTGCTTATCTGAGGTTTCCTTAACTGTAAATATAAGAGATCATACCACGAAGTCAACATTATGTCTAGTATGGGGATTTTGACTGCTCCATTGTGATTGTGTGATGTCCTTTAGAATGTGTACTTTCATGAAAACTCTGGATGAGGTTGTAAAATAACCTTTGAAATAGAGAGACAACTGAGATTTTTCTGGATGGGTTACAATTCTCTACATGCTTATCTGTACATAACTGTAAATACAAGGGGTCATATCTTGTTGTTAATATTGTGCCTTGTGTGGAGATTTGGAATGCTCCATTGTGCTTATGTGATGACCTTTAGAATTGAAATGCTGGAATAGGTTATAAAATAAACTTTTACATATAGAGAGGATAGGGACAACATCTCCTAAGATTTCAAAGCTTCTTCCAGGGCCTTTTTCTGAGAGAGTGGAAATGCAATGTTTGAGACACTGCCCTTGGACCTAGAATAATTCATAGGTCTGAAAAGAATATGGGATTTCTAGGTGGATGCTTAAAACCCATCCATGCTTCTTCTCTTGTCTCCTATTTCTTATTTTGTCCTCAGGGAATAAGGAATTAACTCTGAAGAATGACAAAAGAAACATCTTGTGAAGGGCTTGAGCAACATTCAACCAGACCAATGGAATATTGTTGTTGTTGTTATTAATTGCAAAGTCGTGTCCGACCAATCACGACCCCATGGACAATGTTCCTCCAGGTCTTCCTGTCCTCTACCATTTTCTGGAGTCCATTTAAGTTCACACCTACTGCTTCAGTGACTCCATCCAGCCATCTCATTCTCTGTCGTCCCCTTCTTCTATTGCCCTCAATCTTTCCCAGCATTAGGCCCTTCTCTAGTGAGTCCTCCCTGCTCATTAGGTGGCCAAAGTATTAGAGTTTCAACTTCAGGATCTGGCCTTCTAAAGAGCAGTCGGGGTTGATCTCTTCTAGGACTGACCGGTTTGAATGCCTTGCAGTCCAAGGAACTCACAGGAGTCTTCTCCAGCACCATAGTTCAAAGCCTCAATTCTTTTGCGCTCAGCCTTTCTTATGGTCCAACTTTCACAGCCATACATTGCAACTGGGAAAACCATGGCCTGGACTATATGCACTTTTGTTGGCAGGGTGATGTCTCTGCTTTTTAGTATGCTGTCTAGATTTGCCATAGCTTTCCTCCCCAGGAGCAAGCATCTTTTAATTTCTTGGCTGCAGAATGGAATACTAATAATCCCCAAATAGCTTTGAATTTGCAAGCAGTCCATGTAAACAACTAAACCTGCCTTTGCATGTGGGTTTCCTCGCTAGATACTCTTTTGGTGACACCTGGTCAGTTTGCCATACAATGAGGTGAGTAGGTATTTGCTCAAATCTAGAAGCCTACTTCATTTGTTTATTTATTTTATTTATTTATCAAATGTATTGGTGGGCCATCTTACCACATGGTTTTTTTTTAATTAAATAAAATGCCCTCTGTACTTGAACTGTCAATCAGAGCTAAAACACCAATTCCTGGATCTGATGAATCCCAGTCATGATGAAGAGATAGAAGTATTCTTATTAAATGGCTAACACCCAGGTATTTTGAAGCCAATGGCCAAATATTTACTTCTAGCCTTGCTTGGGCCCTTCCATGATTGTCAACGTGTTTTCCCCTTTTATATATGTTTGTAATACCACTTTTTATATGAATTAAGGCTATGGGATGGATATGACTTGAGAGATAGTAGTTCAACTATATATTCACTATAGCATTATTACTAAAGAACAAGGCATTTTCATGTCATATATGTTTACAACACCACTTTTTGCATGAATTAAGGATATGGGTACTTTTACACTTTGTGACTTGAGAGATAGTAGTTCAACCATATATTCACTGTGTATCAGTTGGAGGATGAGATATTATTGGAAGGGCTGCTGTGATTGCATATATTCCCAAATCTGCTAGCATTGCTACTAAAGGACAAGATATTTTCATTTGAAACTTGAGAAGAATTCATGTGTGAATTTATTGCAACACCCATGTAGGGTCCAAAACCAGATGATGGTTCTTGATATTCCCAAGAGAATCAGACTTAGAGTTTTTTTTTTTGTTGTTGTTTTTTGTTTGTTTGTTTTTTTGGGTAACTGTTTAACTGGGCAAAATTGGACCTTGGAAACAGACTGCTTTTCCTTGAACATAACCAAGTTTATATAGCTGTGTATTCTTGATGAATTTGATGAAACAATCACACAAATGAAATACATCCATCTTTATTAATGTTCTGACAGTAGAATCTAGCAGATCAAGGGGGGGAGGAATCGATTTGAAGGGCAAAGACATGGAGGGGATACAAAGGGTGTAACTACATGGGATAGAAAGAGACACTATGGATCACATTAAAGTTTAGGAAAGAATGAATGAGAGCCCAGGAGAAGGGACTCCTGTCTCCTGCCGAATGGCAGGAGAGGATACATGACGGAGTTAACAACTTCCAGATTTTGACACGCTCTTCACAATGGTCTTTCCTTCATGCGTCACTTGACAGGTGAAAGTGCCATATTTTTCATAGTCAGACGTGCTCAGTTTCATGTAACTGCTGGCAAGGTATTTGTCCCCTTGCTTGGTGGCCTTGGTGGTCTCCACTCCAGATGTTATCACTTTATCATCACATTTCCATTGCAGGTCGAAACTAGGTGGGTACAATCCGCTCAGGAGACAGACCACGGTATGTGGGTTCGGGCTTCTGATCTCTTCCTGGGAAGGAGCAAAGACTTGCACCGAAGGAGATACGGTGGGCAGACCTGGAAGAGAGGAAGATCTCATGAAGTTCCACACTGCATCTTAAAAGCTCAACACAACTAATCTTCTTGATTAGTTTCCATCCATTGTTTTTTTTTAATCTTGCCTTCTGGTTCTTTGGAAAATAATTTGATCCCCTTTTATTTGTGGCAGCCCTCTGAAATACCGGAATACTGCTATCATGTCATCCCTAGTCCTTCTTTTCTCTAGACTGGCCATACCCAGTTCCTGCAACCATTCTTTATATGTCTCCAGGCCTTTAATCATCTTAGTTGCTTTTCTTTGCACTTTGTCCAAAGTCTCAACATCTTTTTTGTAATACAGTGACCAAAACTGAATGCAGTATTCCAGGAGTGGTCTTACTAAGGCTTTATACAGCGGTACTCATATTTCGATCAACCCCGACTGCTCTTTAGAAGGCCAGATCCTGAAGTTGAAACTCAAGTACTTTGGCCACCTAATGAGAAGGAAGGACTCACTGGAGAAGGGCCTAATGCTGGGAAAGATTGAGGGCAATAGAAGAAGGGGACAACAGAGAATGAGGGGGCTGGATGGAATCACTGAAGCAGTAGGCGTGAGCTTAAATGGACTCCAGATGATGGTAGAGGGCAGGAAGGCCTGGAGGAACATTGTCCATGGAGTTGCGATGGGTCGGACCTGACTTTGCAATTAACAACAACAACAACAACTCATATTTCACGTGATTTTGATTCTATGCCTCCGTTTACATGACTTAGTGACTGTCAGACACAACTTAGCAACTGAACAAACAACAATAGTTTTAATGAATGAACAAAAGAGATTAAGTGAGAAACTCTTTTGTGTTGCTGTTGGGATCTAAACAAAATTGTGATTTGATAAGATATGATTTGATTTCCCATTCTCAGTCTACTAATGATTCGTGTAGTTACTGCTATGAACTGAAGTGGTTTGCTTTTCCTGCCTTTGTGGGCTGAAAGAGAGGGACTGGTCCAAAGTCACCCACTGGCTTTGCGCCTAAAGTGGATCTAGAACTTAAAATCCTTCTCTTTGAACCTTAGAAAGAAGCAGGCAAGTAAGCCACTTCTGAAAATCTTGCCAAGAAAACTTCAGGGATTTGTCCAGTCAGTCACCAAGAGTCAACAAAATAAAATCATAATGAGAAAAAAGTTAAAGTTAAAACTAAATAACGTTAAAGTTTAAAGTTAAAACTAAGTAAAGGAGTTATTTTCTCTGTGTTTAATAACAGCCCCTTTAAAAATCAGGTTTCAGTGATAAATGTGGTTGGCTTGGGAAGGTTTGATAGAAAGCTTGTCTCAAAATTCAAATTTGGTCCTTCTGATATCATTTCTAAATAGTAACTACAGAACTTCCAGAAGTTTATCTTTTAAATAAGCGATAAGAATCAAGGGGACTGGGGGTTAAAACATATGAAGAATGATTGCAGGAATTGGGTGTGTCTGATTTGATGAAAAGAAGGACTGGGGTGGCATGATAGCAGTGTTCCAATATCTCAGGGGCTACCACAAAGAAGAGGAGGTCAACCTATTAACCAAAACACCAGAAGACAGGACAAGAAACAACAGATGGAAACCAAGCAAGGAGAGAACCAACCTAGAACTAAAGAGAAATTTCCTGACAGTTAATAAACAGATACATGGAACACAATATTAACACATCAAGGATCGTATCAATCAATCAATAATCAAGGAAGCAACTGAAGTTACAGAATTTTGGACCTATCCAATTTCAGCTCTGGGAAGAGAGAGAGAGAGAGAGGGAGGGAGGGAGGGAGGGAGGGAGGGAGAGAGAGGAGAGAAAGAGAGAGAGAGAGAGGAAGGGAGAGAGAGAGAGAGAGAGAGAGAGAGAGAGAGAGAAAGAGAGAGAGAGAGAGAGATAGAGGAGAAGGGAGAGAGAGAGAGAGAGAGAGAGAGAGAGAGAGAGAGAGAGAGAGAGAAAATATATTCTAATACCATAAATAATCTAGACAAGATCTGTATAAAACTTTCCAATCCTTTGCTAGCTTGTAATGGGTTGTAAAATCAGCAAACTGAAATATGATCGTTAAGAATGACAAAAGGGGTATGAGAGCTAGTTTCAGTGCCCTAGTTTTAATTAAACATTTGGAAGATCCCTGGTTGATTCCAAGTTTTTTTTTTTTTTTTTTAAAGCAAAGGAATTATTTGTCTATCTCAGACAAGGAGAAAACAGATATTTTTCCTAATGGGATTAAGAGTGGATTTGAACATGGGGTACCTAAAATTAAAATAGATAGCAAAATTCTGATCAGCACTGAATGCTTTTGACTGTCACTTGATAAGAAAGTCTCTTATTCCTTTCACTATGCATTTACTTTCTATTGCCAAGTCATACTGCCATCATCTTTTATCAAGGCATTTGTTTTTTTAAGAAAAATAAAGGTAAAATTAAAACAAAACGAGAAAACCAAACCAAACCCAAGATTTTATCCCATTGAAATTTGAGAGTTAGTAATTTTCGCATGCAATGTTCAAATTCTCTAGCTCCAGATTGCCCTATGTTTCATTTTATCTCTGTGAAATTTCACCTCTATTTATAAAAAAAAAATCCTTTCCCATTGACAAAGTAAAACAAATGTGAAGATTCAGTTTTGAAGATGATTTTTTTAAAAAAAAGATCAGAAGTTTTCGCTTATGATTGGTGAATTGCCAAGCAATGCATCCCTTTCAAGATATTTTGATTATTAGGTACTAATATTATATAAATAATGTTTTAAGATGATTTTTAAGATGATATACCTCAATTCTATGAACCAAAACATTAGTCACAGATCCTTTAAAAAAAAAGATCAGTGCTGGACTTAACACAAACTCAAACTCACAAATACTTGTCTAGGATTTATTTTCATAGGGGAAAAAAGTCTATTTAGAACTTCAAAGATTATCTCAACCTTCCCTCATTTTATTCCTTCAGTTCAGATCTTAGCAGAAGGAATATTTGCAATCAGATAAAGAAATCTAAACATTCAAGCAAGGGAAAAGCTGAATTTTATTTAAGGTTACAAGTTCTATTTCTCTATTTTTTCAAAACTGCCTTTTGCCTTAAAATCAGATATAGCATGGAAACTCACATTCTAACATTTTGCAACACACAAACATATATGAACACAAAAAGATTAGAGAGATTTGATATACTTTTGCTATTTTTTTCTTACATTGACTTGTTTAAACCTACTTTACTGCATTCATTTTTTGGCCAATCAAAAAGACTTGATAGGATTCGATTTTTAAATTATCTAATTATCTAATGAGCTAAATCCTCTTTAAATTAACTATGTGCAAATAAAATGAGATATTGAAGAAGTGTACAACACTTTGCTCGATATTTTGCCATCATCATCACCTGGATTTTGTTTTCTTGAAAAGGACAGTGAGAGACAAACTATTAAACACAATACGGATAGATGAGCATGCTTTTTAGGAGAAAAAATATAACACCCTGGAGAAAAAAAAGATCACAAAAGCAAAATGTGATGAACACAAATAGTTGGATCACTTCATCCTCTACTTGCAAACATGGCTTAATCCAAGTAAGGGCATATTATATTTCAGACTTAATCAGCTCAAAAAAGACAGCCCCCCCTTTATATTTAATCTATTTGAGAGTTCTTTATTCAACATCAAAGAAAAAACCAGCATTTTTTAACGTAAACTGATGAGCTACGCCAAAGATGCTTCATTCAAGACAGAGAAAAGAAAAACAACAACACCACAAATTAAAATAACAAACAGTTGGGAAAAAATTGTATTGGCATTTTAAAAAGATTTACCTGTGACTGTCAACGGGTTCCAGCGCCGAAGACATACACACAGTGAGTGAGGGCCATACCAAAATATTTCCTCTAGAACTTTACTTCTGCTTTCTGATCTTGGATTTTTTTTTATATAAGTCTTTTTTTTCAAAGTCATAATTCGCTTTGCAAAACTTACTCGTTTGGCAAACACAATCATATTTTTCCACATTATTATTATTATTATTTTGAACGAGCAGGCAAGCTGGATCGCATATTGCATGGAAGTTCTTTGCAATTTTTCCCACTAAGGTAATCCCCACAAAGAGAAGGAACGCTCTGCTCAAAATGTTTCCATGAAATTCCACATTCTTTTCAACTCATCCTCAAACATTTTTTCTCCCATTCTCAGATATTTGGTTAAGAGGGCCATAGAATCACTAAGAGTTGGACGGGACTGATGGATAACATCTTTATCATATCATCATCCAATCCAGAAACAGTAGGAAAACAAATATATTGACATTTTAAAAAGACTTACCTGTGACTGTCAACTGGGTTCCAGCACCGAAGATAATCACACAGTGAGTAATGACCATACAAAAACATTTACTTCTGCTTTCTGATCTTAGATTATATATATAATATATATATATATATATATATAATGTAAGTCTATTGCTCACTTTATAGGGGGTATGGACTTGGTCATTTTTTTAGTTCATTTTTTTATTAGTTTATCAAAATATAATATAAATACAAAATACAAAAGAACATAATGGGAAAATAAGGGAGGAAAAAGGGAAGAGAAAGCGTAGGACAAGAGAGAGAAAGAGAGAGAAAAGAAAAGCATTGACTTCCAATTCCTTTTGGTGCAGTAGAATAAGATAATAGCATTAAACCTCAACTTTTTATTTTTATAGAATAATACAAACTAGCCGTTTTTATAACAACACACCTATCTAATCGGCAAAAGTTAAAAGTTTTATTTTTTTCCACCTCAAGGAAAAAGACCAGAAGGGGTTTCCAAGTAAAAACAAAAGTAATTGTGTTCTTTTCTTTAATCAAAGCAGTCAATTTAGCCATCTCTGCTAACTCCATCAAGTTGTGTGGCTTTGCTGTTTTGAGTTGGACCACCCTCGCTTCTATGACTTTCAAAGTCATAATTCGCTTTCCAGAACTTACTCACTTGGCAAACACAATCGTATTTCCAAATTTCTTTTTTTGAATGAACAGGCAAGCTGGATCGCATATTCTATGGAAGTTCTTTGCAATTTTTCCCACTAAGCTAATCCCGCAAAGAGAAGGAACACTCTGCTCAAAATGTTTCCATGAAATTCCACATTCTTTTCAACCCATCCTCAAACATTTTCTCTCCCGTTCTCAGATGTTTGGTTAATTGGGCCAGACAAATTTACATTAGTTCATCTGTTTGAGAGTTCTTTATACAACGCTAAGTAGCACAAGATTGGAAGATGTGGAGAGCCCTGGACCATAGAATTAGTAAGAGTTGGACATGACTGAATGGATAACACCTTCATCATATCATCATCCAATCCAGAAACAGTTGGAAAACAATTGTATCGGTATTTTAAAGAGACTTACCTATCGCTGTCACTCAAGTTCTTTTGTCACACATCAAGTAATGGCCACGCAACAATACTATATAATAATCTATTCCCATGAATGTCCATGAATTCCACACTCTCTTCAACCCATCATTGATATTGCTCTTCCATTCTCAAATATTTGCTTAATAATAATTGATTTTAGAAATAAAATGACGTCACTGCTTTCTTAAATACCCTCACATGTGAATAATTTAGATTGTAACAATTAGGCATAACATAAGTGAAGAGAGAGTAAAGCCATAGGGAAGCAATTTCCCTTCCTACCTGAATTCCAGGTCCACTGTGAACTTTCTTTGATGTTTTGAATCAGAAGAATTAAGGTGCTTTCATCCCAGAACCAGACCTATCTTGGATCATCCAGAACTATTCCAAATACTTTACCCTAAAGAAGGGATTTCCTTGTAGCATCTTTGACAAATTAATGGTGGAGGCAGAGAAGAAGACAGTGAAATAAAACTCATCCATTTCATCCAGTGGAACTTACAAATGAAAACTTTTCCTTAGAAATAGTGGATGTTAGATAGATCCCTGTGTATTAATCCAAAACCACAATGAAATTCTCTTTTGAGGCAGGAAGACAGTTTTTCTAGAACAGGTCTTGCTCTCTGATTGGGAAAATTATAATCCATTTAGCTTCGTTCTGCTCCATTTTCCAAAGGCAGGTTCTTTTATTTTCAAAATAACATTATCCACAAATAAGAGGTTTTGGAATGATCAAGCAAGGCCCAATATATCCAGAAGTATGATGAATCTTTAGGGAAAAAGAAGAAGTAAAGAAAGAAAATGGCCCTGAAACCGGTTTAAATATGAAGGCATATTTAGTGGCCACAGAAAATGGTCAATCTGAGGGATAGAAACAGAAAGAAACCAAAATCCACCTACAATTATAAACGTAGGCTCCTAAGCAGGAGTGTTGTGTGAACTTTTGTTGTAAATCCAATTAAATCATCAATTCAATGCCTGAAAGACATTGAGTGGTACCTGCAGCCTAAAAATAATGGCTTAAAAAAGAGAGAGGCTTTCCTCTTTGCATTTCTATCACCACTAAGATATCCATTAGAGAAGAGCTATTCAAAATGGCATCCATATGGCCAAGCAATCCCATTTCCTGGCCAGCCAGAAGATCCACAAGATTTCCCTGGAAACCACCACAGGAGGAAGAGAAAGATACGTGATCAATGTAATCCACATCAAGCCCAGTTCATACGCACAAAGCTTGAGTACTCCCTTCTCCACCTCTGAAGGCATCTGGTAACCTTCAACAACAAACATTCATCAGATGCATCTGACGTTTTCGGAAACCACAAAGAACCGTTTTTCTTACCACATGACTTTGCATTTTCTGTCCATCAGCCTCCTCAGGTGGAGAAGGGGTAAGGTTCTCCATGGCCCAAACATCTGTCAGTGACGTACAGTTTGTGGCTGGAAAGGGAAAGGTAGAGAATTTGCAGTCATTATCAGAGCACCACACACGCTGAAACAGATTTTCTTAGAGTTCAACATTCATTGTTAAAACCAAAACTGGAAAAGACTTGTAAGCCATCAATCCAAAGCTCTGCTCAGGACTGGAAGTTAAGAGTATTTCCATAGTAGCACAGTTACTTCTAGTAAGAAAAGTCTAGTTAGAGAGAATTCCATCGTTTTTACAATATAGGAATGCCCAAAGAGGATCTTTTTTTTTTTTTTTGCTAATTTACTCATTTGATGGAAGACCAGTCAATTCAGCTTGATCTGATTATATTGGCTAATATGTACAACTATTTGATTACGATGTTCTATATTAATATATTGGATATATTGCATTCTCTGGAACAACAGTAGTTTCCGAAGGACAACACAGCACACTTCAGCACAAAAAAATTGTGCAAATTTCAGTAAATTGTTTAAAACAAATAAATAAACATAGTTCGCACCTGAACATCACACAAAAACTTCAGTAATATGGAAATGCCAGTGATTAGATTTGGATTATGATTCAATTTTGAAATATTGATTGGTTTCTCTTCAAAACGAGGTTTTGATGATTAATGTTAAACTAATGTGAAAAGAACTAAGTTAAAAACCCTGAACTGTTTGGGGGCTGTATCAAACCAGATAGTTATAAATGTACAAATGTCAGACTTGGTAATTCCTCTGTAGAACTGTATCAGCAGTTTCTTGGGCAATTGAACATCTTGAGGTGGTGTCTTCTTGACCTATTTCACCATCTGCTGGCAAGATCTGGCTTTTCAGTTGTTTTTCAGTCATAATCTGGGTATCAAAATACAAGTGGGGGATGCTGATGACTTAGGTCACATCCCCCTCTGATGGTACTGAATAATGTTGCATGTGCATTTTAAAATTTCAGCTCTCTTTGTTGCAACCATCTCACTCTGGAGAAATCCTGAAGATGGTAGCACAACCAAAGAAATGCCAAAAGGCGCCTTGTTTCTCCCTCTTCCTCCTCCAAATAAAATACAGGATATAAAAGGTCACGACTGCCAGCCGAGCTCAGATGTGAAGGCTGTTACTAAGCATTCCTGATGCTCACAAGTCACTTGAGAAGAAAAACAGAAGTGAAAATGTCTTCGGCTTTCCAGATGCTCAAAATGGTCACTGGGAAATAAACTCATTTTTGGTTAGAAGAAGAAAAAGAAAATAAAAGATCTTCTTAAAAGAAAAAAACTCATCAAATCAACACTTGTGATGACATGCAAGGCAATCTGATTACTTTCTCCCTATTATTTTTTTAAGTAAAGAATTCTGTATCGGAGTGAGTTGGATTGAATGCATTATTGCTGTGGCATTTTGCTTTATTAAGAGTTTTATTTTTTTTCTATAATGATTTGTTAAATTTATATACTGCCTAATTCCCATGGGAGTTGATTATACTTCTATTGTATATGAGTTATGGACAGGCTCTTTTGATTGCAAGGGAATGCAAGTCCAAGAAATAAATAAATGGACTTCAAAGAGGATAGAGAAAGAAGGAATGAAGGTTTAACTTATCTACAGTATGGTGCCAAGCATCTTGTTCTTTATCCATGGTTTGTTTGTTTTTTGCAAGTTGGACTTCTGAATTTCATGTGTTTGTGGGGGTTTTCATTATATGTGAGGACAAAATGACCCACAGAATTTTGCAAAATGTGTAAAGTAGGTATCTTTACATTTTCCTTATCTATGTTGAGACTGAAACAAGATCCAATGAATAACAATGACCACTTGTAGAATATTTGTAGCTCAAGGTTGAAATGAGGGATCCTTGATGCTCTCTGAACTTGTTGTTTTTCTTGAAGATGTTTCATTATCCAAACTAGGTAACATAATCAGTGTTAGGGTTTTCCCTCGACAAGCGTTGATCATGTTACCTAGTTTGGGTAATGGAACATCTTCAAGAAAACCACCAAGCCCAGAAGGCACCAAGGACCTCTCATGTTGTTCAAAACTAGTTGGGTGGAGGATTGCTATCACAAGGTTGTGAGGTGTCCAAGGGATTTCTGGGGGCTGTGATGATGAACCATTAATTTAATAGTTGTTCCAATATCTAAGGAACTGCCACAAAGAAGAGGGGGTCAACCTATTCTCCAAGCCACCTGAAGGCAGGACAAGAAGCAACGGATGGAAACTAATCAAGGAGAGAAGCAACCTAGAACTAAGGAGAAACTTCCTGACAGAACAATTAATCAATGGAACAACTTGCCTCCAGAAGTTGTGGGTGCTCCAACACTGGGAGTTTTTAAAGAAGAAACTGGACAGCCATTTGTCTGAAATGGTATAGGGTTTCCTGCCTGAGCAGGGGGTTGTACTAGAAGACTTCCAATTCCAATTTTGTTATTTTATTTATTTATTAAATTTCTATGCCACCCATCTCACTGATAACGATGATTCTGGGCAGCTGGTGATAAAATGTGAGAAAGTGCTAGAACTTAATTAAAGTTAGAAAATGGAATAGAAAAAAAACTTTGAGTTGCTAGAGGTTGCTCTGCAGCTGGAAAAAAAAAAAACCTTAAGGAGAGATTTTGCTTTTCAGAAGCAACGTGCTGTAGAAATGGGAAGGACAGTTTTTGTCTCACTTCTCCATCAGAAGGTATCACTGTGAAACGTGTTGCTGTGCCAGGTGGCACAATAATAATCAGCCTCATCTTCGCTCATAACTCCAGAAATGGTTAAATAGCTGGTATTTGTGGAGGTGTCTTTGGAACCGGAGAATCGAGAGGGAACCCCAGACTCTTGTCCCTTGTCCGAATCTGTGTGGTAGTGTAAGAGAAATCGTGGAGAACTTGGAGACTTCTGTTGGTACCAACGTATCCTGTAGCTGCCAATGCTGAGCCCACCGCCCAAGATGCAGGCCAGTTTCGCTGTGTTTCCTAGGGACACTGAGGCTGATGGAGGCTGAGACACAACACTCTGTGAGGTTGATCCTACAGGAAAACAAAAAGAAAAGTTTTACAGACTTTTAGTTCATGAGTTACAGCTATTTGAAAGCAATTCCATATAACATGATCTCACCTTTGGACCACACCACCAAGATACTAAGACAAAGAGCCCAGAACATAGTGATGAAGTTTGGTGGCCCAGAAGAAGAGTAAATAGATCCACCATGGAGATGAAATTGTGTCTCCTCATCTTTTATATCCTTCTTGCTTGTTTTGGTGGAGCAGAAATCTCCTCCTTCATGTTAATGAGGTGCTACTTAAACAGTTCCTGAGATATGCTTCTCACTCTAATTTGGCTGGATGCTTGTCACCCTGGCTTCTCTCTCTCTCTCTCTCTCTCTCTCTCTCTCTCTCTCTCTCTCTCTCTCTCTCTCTCTCTCTCTCTCCTTCCCTCCCTGCCTCTCTCTCTCTCTCCCTCCCTCCCTCCCTCCCTCTCTCTCTCCCTCCCTCCCTCCCTCTCTCTCTCTCTTGTGAGATCTATAACAGGGGTCTTCAAACTTGACCCTGTTATGACCTGTGGACTTCAATTCCCAGAATTCCTCAGCCAGTGTGCATGCTGGCTGAGGAATTCTGGGAGCTGAAGTCCACAAGTCATAAAAGGGCCAAGTTTGAAGGCCCCTGGTCTATAGTTTTCATGTGTTGATCACTGATGAACAATTATGATGAACAAGTATTAAATGTATTGTAGAGTGCTAGAGATAGGAAGGCATTCTTGCAGCAAGCATAGATACTAGTCCTTGAATCAGGCAATGCATTCCTCTCCTTTGGGGTAGGGATTCAATAAACTGATGTGGGGTTAGAACATAGAATAATAGGGCTGGGAGGGACCTTGGAGGTCTTCTAGTCCAACCCCCTGCCCAGGGCAGAGTTCTGTGGATAGAGGTCTATTGTTGTCCAGAACTGAATGTCTTAATCAAATGTCTCACTGTAGCCTGCTGCCATTGAGACCGAAAATGAATCAAAACTGAAAGGTGAATTTAAAACACATGTTAGGGCTTGGAAGAATTGGTCTGAGCCACATGTAAGAGCCAAGCAAGGTGCCTTTTGTCTAGCAAATAAAATTGCCCATCAATTTTCAAGCATCTGGATAAGCCTGAAAAAGCTATCCCATGCTTTAACTTTATCAAACTGACTTCTTAAAGTTCAGGCATCCATTTTTAGACTTTTAGACTTTAGAAGCTGGGAAAAAATGTGGGCTGCTTTAATGAAGATGAGGGACATTCTGTGCTGGTTCCTGCATTAATAACAGCATTGGAAGGGACCTTGAAGATCTTCTAGTGCAACCCCCTGTTCAAGCAGGAAAGCCTATACTATTTCAGACAAATGGTTGTCCAGTCCCTTCTTAAAAGCTTCCAGTGATGGAGCACCCACAACTTCTGAAGACCAGCCATTCCACTGATTAATTGTTCTCACGGTCAGGAAATTTCTCCTTATTTTTAGGTTGATTCTTCCTTGATTAGTTTCTGTCCGTTGCTTCTTGTCCTGCCTTCAGGGGCTTTGGAGAATAGGTTGACCCCTTCTTTTGGGGGGCAGCCCCTCAGATATTGGAACACTGCTATCGTATTTTCCCTAGTTCTTCTTTTCACTACACTAGACAAAGCCAATTCCTGCAACACTTCTTCATATGTTTTAGCCTCCAGCCCCTTAATCATCTTTGTTGCTCTTCTCTGTACTCTTTCTAGAGTCTCAACATCTTTTTTCCATCGTGGTGACCAAAACTGGATGCAGTATTCCAAGTGTGGGCTTACCAAGGCATTGTAAAGTGGTACTCATACTTACTGTGTTTCCATCCATTGCTCCCTGTCCTGTCTTCAGGTGCTTTGGAGAATAGCTTGACTCCCTCTTCTTTGTGGCAGCCCCTCAAATATTGGAACACTGCTATTGTGTCTCCCCTCGTCCTTCTTTTTCTTATCTGGATATAGAACAGCAAGCACTTATGCTCAAGGCTTGGTTCACATCCCCCTGTGATGATTCTGAATGGTATTGCATGCTCATCTTAAATTTCCAACTTTCATTTTCAATCAAACACTTGCAAATGGGTGCTTTTCCCCCCCTGCTCTGGACAGATCCTGAAGGTGGCAGCAGACCCAAAGAAATTCCATGGACACTTTAGTTTTCCATCTTCCTCCTTCAAATAAAACAGAGGAGTTAAAAAAAGGCACAAGACAGCCAGCAGACTTGAAGGCTGTTACTAACCATTCCTGATGCTTCACAAGTCACTTAAGCAGAAAAACAGAAGTGAAAATGTCTTTTGCTACCCAGATGCTAAAAATGGTCACTGGGGAATAAACACCTTTTGGTGAGCAGAAGAAAAAACAAAAGCAAGAGAAAAGTTCTTCTTAAAAGAAAAACTCATCAAATCAACATTTGTGACTATATATAGGCCAAACTGGAAAGGAAGTGACGTAAACATTGGTGATTGTATATATAGCCCATCTTGCCACCTTAACAATACATTTTTTTAAAAAAAAATAATAATGGACATTCTTGTATTCTTAGGCGAAGGATGGATTTCTTGGAAGCCCTGTGCAGAATTGCAAAAAATTGACTAGGAGGGCCAAATTCTTCAGGGAATAACATACCAATAAAATGTGACATGTCCTGGGTATGGGCAGGTTAAAATCCATTCTTTATTTTTTTATAGATTTGAGGGATATGATTTAATATAATGAAGATTGTATGTATTGCTGCCTACAATTTTATCTATCTATCTATCTATCTATCTATCTATCTATCTATCTATCTATCTATCTATCTATCTATCTATCTATCTACCTAGTTACCTATCTCTATCTATCTATCTATCTATCTATCTATCTATCTATCTATCTATCTATCTATCTATCTATCTATCTATCTATCTATCTATCTTCTATCTCTGTCTGTCTGTCTGTCTGTCTATCTATTTTCTGTCTTCTGTCTGTCTGTCTGTCTATCTATCTTCTATCTGTCCATCCATCCATCCATCTATCTATCTATCTATCTATCTATCTATCTATCTATCTATCTTCTATCTATCTATCTATCTATCTATCTATCTATCTATCTATCTATCTATCTACTATCTATCATCTCTCTCTCTCTCTCTCTTTCCTATCAACCTATCAACTTGTCCACATACAATACAGCTTCCAATCTTGCAATTAAAATATTAAATAGTTTGAAAGCTGTCATTACAGGGCAGACCTTTGGATACAATGAAAGGATCAGGAAACAACCGCAAAGCTGTACTATGATATTATGAACTATCGGTGAAGTCTCCAGAGACCTGTGGGATTTTCCTAAGCATCTACTTCTATGAAACCACATAACTTCTAAAGCTGAACGTTTGAAGCCCAAACCACAGGAAAACACCAAGCCATTCTCTAAGGACAGCAGAACCCATCAGCCTTATATTAATGTTGTTTCAAGGGATTGGATTTACCATTGTATTTTGCTCCACAGAGTCTCCACCCATGGAGAAGATGTGAAGTCAGGTAGAGTGGCTTTTTAGAGATTCTTCTTACAGAATATGAAGCTGGAAATAGGTATTTTTATTTGCATGCATGACAGATAGCATTAGGATTTATTTCATAACAGTAATCAGTTTCTTATTTATTTATTTATTTAATTTTATTTATATGCCGCCCAATCCCAAAGGACTCAGGGTGGCATACAAAATTAAAACAATCATCTAACAATAAAACAATAAAATAATACAATCATACAGCGTGTCCGATCATATCCCCCCCCCCCGGGGACATCAGCCCCAGGCCTGCCAGAACAGGAGAGTTTTAACGGCTTTCTTAAAGGCCGGCAGGGTGAGAGTAGTTCAAACCTCGGGGGGAAGTTGATTCCACCAGGTCGGAGCCACCACAGAAAAGGCCCTTCCCCGAGGGCCCGCCAGCCGACATTGTCTGGCCGATGGGACCTGAAGGAGGCCCAATCTGTGGGACTTCACCGGTCTCTGGGAACTGTGTGGCAGTATGCGGTCCTGTAAGTAACCTGGCCCTATGCCATGAAGGGCTTTAAAGGTGATAACCAACACCTTTACTGGCAAGGCTCCTGTTTAAGATAAATTAGCTGGTTTATGGAGGTCATTTTGGAAGCAGAGAGATGGGAGGGCATGCTGAAAACCATATTTGAAAACAACATATTTGTGGCAGAATCAGGATTTTTCAGTTCACCAAGGTTGAGATGATAACGCTGCCATCAGTGCATCCAAGTGTAGAAGGCCAGGTGGATGGTAGGTTGAAGGCAGAAGCCAGCTCAGGGGGGAGTTTTTGTCTCACTTCTGCATGCAATTGTATCACTGTGGATACCACCAGTTGCTTCCACTGCTGTAACCACCACCACAATAGTAATCAGCCTCATCTTCAGCCTGGAGGTTTGTAACGGTTAAATAGGCTGCATTGGCAGAGGTGTCCTTGGACCCCGTAAACCGGCCATTTCTGTTGTCATTATAGAGAAGATATTTGGGACTTTCTCCAGCCTTCTGTTGGTACCAAGCTATGGCATAGCTGCCCACTTGGCTGTCTCGGCTCATGGCACATGGGATCTTTGCCGGTTGTCCCAGGGGAAAGGATTGTGCCGCAGGCTGAGTCAAGGTGTACTGTGAGTTGGTTCCTGAAAGTAGAAAAGGAAGAGAAGGGAAGATGACATGGAGGATTCCTGAGTCACTCTTCACTGAGAACCGGATCCTGGAGAATGGATAGTTCCCAAAGTTTGTGTTCTTGCTCACATTATTTGGGGAAGATGCTCGTATTGGGTGGTCCTTCGCTCACCTGTGCACCAGATCCCCAAAACGATGATCAGAGATGCAGCCAACATGTTGAGGACTTCTGGCCTTCTGGAGATTGAGCTAGTGTGTTGATGCAAGTGAACTTTATTGGGGGGCTGTTTAGATCAAGCCTCCTTGTTGGTGGATCTGTTTGCATGCCTGGCTCCTCCTCCTGCTTTTCTGACTTCTCATTGGTCCATGTCTTTCACAGAGTAGATCTGCCAGACAGGAAATGCTTCAAAATTTCCTTCTCTGGAATTATGATAGAGATGCTGTGATCCTGGGCTACTCAGAAGAGAATCCTTGATAGTGTCCCATTCAAGCTTTGACCAGCTCTGACCCTGCTTAGCTTTTTCAGGATTAGCCATGCACAATCCTGTGGTATAGATGGGTGTATCAGCTCATTTGAACTCAGGTGGAGTGTGGAAAAAATAAATAGTGTTCCTAAGTTCAGTGTTCTGGTTTAAGACTTTGGGCTTCAGGGGACTTTAATGATCCTTCTGGATTGCAGTAATCTTAGAGCTAGCTCTGAAAGGATTTTAAGATCTTTATTAAAGGTTGGTAGGCTAGTGGAAGAGCTCCTCCAGGTGGTCAGGGAGAGCAGAAGACCAGCTAATTTTCTCTTTCTGGACTGAATCTTCTTCTCAAAACATGCTCTTTTAAAAAAAAATGACTAAATACGTGAATATTCCATTAAAGGTAGATGTTCCCTTGTTCCTGTGTAGGCAGCAACCAATGGCATGGGGCACAAAGTAGACATCTTTTGGGAGTCTGTTCCATGTGAAGAAGGAATTAAACTGAAATGAATTTTGAAGTCTTCCAGATTTCTCTTCTAACACTTTGTTTTGTGTTAAAGATGGTTAAAGGACCTTTTAAGAACTTCGTTTGTGATTTTTTTTTTCCCAAGCAGCCTTATGGCTCTCTGAATCTCAAGTGATTGCAGCCATCCCCACAGTGGGATTTAGAAAGCTTGAAAGAAGAGAAATGATGGTCCTGCTATGAGTTCAGTTCCTGTCTGAAGAGAGTATTGAGGGAGACAAGCCCTTCACAACTCCTAGCTGATGGACCTGTCCATGAGTGCTGTGCAGGGTTCAAAGAGGAATTGTTTGCATCAAACATGGCATCAAGTCAAGCAGAGAAATGAGCCGAACAAACCTTTATCTCAAGTGGTATAGGGTTTCCTTCTTGAGCAGGGGATTGGACTGGATGACCTCTAAGATCCCTTCCAACTCTGTTATTCTGTTATCAAGGGAAGTCTCTGTCTGCTCTTCATAAAGAACTGGCCAGCTTCATGGAAGCTCCTGTCTCAACCTTGTCCCTGGGGATGTTGCTTGAAGAACTGAGAACTCTAAAAGGACTCTTCAACGCTGCTGCTCCTTCTTGCATTGGGAGGTTTTTGTCTCAGTTCCTCTTGGGTTTGTATCACTGTGGAACACGCTACTAGCACCATAACACACACTACAGTAATAAACAGCCTCATCTTCTGTCCCTGATGGTCAAATACCATTTATTTTGGTTGTTTTCCTTGGAGGCACAAATCTTTTAGATCTTCCTTTATGTTTCTTCTCACAGACTTATAGGTGTGTGAATCTCAAGCTACTGCAGCCATTACCACTCTGGGTTCTAGCAAGCTTGAAAGAAGAAAGATGATGGTCCTGCTATGGGTCTAGTTCCTGTCCGAAAGGGAGAGTTGTGCAAGCTAGGCAACTTATTTGGGGGAAAACACTCTTGTCAGCCCAAGAGATGTGTGTTGAGTGGGAGAAGCCCTTTGCAACTCATAGTTTGTGGAATTGTCCATGAGTCATGGGCAGGGTTCATAGAGAGATTCTTTGAGTCAACCGTGACATGAAGGGAAGCCTCTGTCTGCTCTTCACAAAGAACTGGCCAGCTTCATCGAAGCTCCTGTCTTAACCTGCGAGAAAAGGGATGTTGCTTGAAGAGTTGAGATCACTAAAAGGACTTTTCGAAACTGCTGTTCCATCTCACAGTGGGTTTTTTGTCTCAGTTCCTCATAGGTTTGTATCACTGTGGAACACGCTACTAGCACCATACCACACAGCACAATAATAAACAGCCTCATCTTCTGCCTGGACATCCCTGATGGTCAAATACCATTTATTTTGGTTGTTTTCCTTGGAGGCAGAGAAGCGGCTGAGGTCTCCAGAGCCTGCGCTTGCACTGGTGTAGTAATAATAAAGGAATCTGGGAGGACCTCCTTCTTTTTGCTGGTACCAGGACTGTTCATAAGATGTTACTTGTCCACTACTCAGGGAACAAGAGAACTTGACCGTCTGTCCTTGGGAAGGTGACATGGAGGATTCCTGAATCACTGTAGGCTGAGAACTGGATCCTGGGGAAAGAATGAAGCTCTAGGTTTGTGTTCTTGGGTTGATAACATAAACAGGGATCTTGTATTAGGTGGCCCTTCACTCACCTGTGCACCAGATCCCCAGAAGGACAATGAGAGATGCTGCCAACATGTTGAGAAGTTCTCAAGCTTCTGGAGATTGAGCCCCTGTGTTAAAGCAAGTGGACTTTATTGGGGGCTCCCAAGATCAAGTCTGCTTGGTTCAGAAACTATTTGCATGCTTAGCTCCTCCTCCCTCTTTCCTGACTTCTCATTGGAGCATATCTTCCATCAGAGATGGACTTTCAGACAAGTGATGCTTTTCAATTCCCTTGGCTGAAGCTATCTTAGAGACGCTGTGATGCTATACTTCAGAAAGGGGAGTCCTTGGTCGTGTCCCATCCAAGCTTTGACCAGCTCTGAGCATGCTTAACTTTTTCAGGATCAGCCATGTACAATCATATATCCAGATGGGTGCATCAGCTCATTTGGACTCAGGCAGAGAGTGGGAAACAAATAGCGTTCATAATTTCAGTATTCTGGTTTTAGACTTTGGGCTTCAGGAGCCAGGGCTGATCCTTCTGGATTGCTCGCAAGGGAATAGAATTTTATTTCCTTAACTTTGAAGATTTCAGAAAGCCAAAGGGCTGGTGTCCATCCAGGAGAGCTTATTCATGTCTCTGCCATCACCTATGATTGTGAAAGCAGCTGCTCTCTCTGTCCAAATTCATTCAAATATCTCCAGTTCCTTGAAATTTTTGCCTTAAGATTAAAGCAAAGGGGTGCATCTGGTAGAAGTAAAATTAAGTTGTTGCTTTTTGCATCAGATGTTCTGCTCTCAGTTCCTTTAAGGTGGAGTGCAGTGGAGCAGCTCCTCCATGTGGTCACGCAGAGGAGAAGATCTGCTAATTTTCTCTTTCTCACCTATCCCAAAGATGCTTTTTCCAAAAGGCCACTGGAGTTTCTTGGGGGATTTTTTTTTTTTTGAAAACTTTTTGCTTCTCATCAAAGAAGGGATCTTCAAGGTCCCTTCCAACTCCGCGGTTCTGTTATTGAAAAAACAGAATTTTGGGTTCACCAAGTCTGAGATGATAACACTACCCCCTCTCAAACCGTCAGTGCATTAAAGTTTACAAGGCCAGGTGGGTGATGAGTTCAGAGCAGAAATAAACATTTCTGAGTTCTTGATTTGATCTCTGAGCTTTGATTTGATCTCCACATCCCACTTTTTAAAAAGAAAAGTGCCATGTAATGGTTAAAGGTCATAGATCAGAGAGAAAAGAAGGACCAGGAACAACATGACAGCACCTTCCAATACTTGAAGGGCTGCCCCAAGTTGTTTACCAAAGAACCAGTAGGCAGGACAAGAAATAACGGGATGGAAGCTAACCAAGGAGAGAAACAACCTAGAACTAAGGAGAAAATGCCTAACAATGAGAACAATTAACCAGTGGAACAAATTGCCTTTGGAACTCGTGGGTCCATCATTGGAAGCTTTTACGAAGAGATTGGCTAGACATTTATCAGAAATAGTATTATCAGGAATCAGAGATGTTCCCTGAAGATGGACTCAAGCACAAATCCAAAAGCTTAGAAGACTAAACCCTCTGGTCCCAGGGACCGACCCAGACTGGATCCTGCACCATTATCCTGGCTCACCTATATTAGCCTTCATTCATCAAGAGATCTGTTCATGTTCGTCCGCAGAAACCCCCAGGGTGACTATGGTCCTCTCAATCTTTCTTGGCCAAATTTGCATCTTCTTCTGCTTTTGAAGACCCCATTGGTCTTTCCCTGGAAGTCAAACGTCTCATATAATTGAAATATAGACTGTAAAGTTTTTTTTTGTTTTAAAAAAAATCAACCGAGGAACAAACACAGATTTGAAGTTGTATACAAATCCATATTTTAAATTATAGTCCAAACAGGATTTTGGGTTCAAGATGGATTCTACATCAGATTTCCTATCTAAATAGCAGTTCTTTCCCTGATGGAAATGCATCCCCATAAAAACATCAATACCAGCCTAGCCGCCTTTTATTTTCCTTCCCAGGAGAAATATGTGTTATCTTTTGAAATTTTAATCACAGGGGGAAAGCATGGTAAAAAATGAATGAATGCAATACTTTTTATTGTAACCGTGCTGAAGATTGTGAATGGATTCCTGTCATTTTTCATTTTACTCAAATGTGAAGCAGGACATGGCCTTTATTTTTAGCAAGCCTGAGAGATGAACCGAGTCTATTCTTAAGAACTAATTGTGTGTTTCCCAGGCCAGGTTGATGGTTTGTTCGGGGCAAGAAGGAAGTGTTCTCAAGTAAGCACAATGGGAGGTTTTTGTCTCACTTCTACAAGTGAGTGTATCACTGTGTATACCCCCAGTTGCTGCCACTGTCATGAATACCAGCACAATAGTAATCAGCCTCATCTTCAGCCTGGAGGTTTGTAACAGTTAAATATGCTGCATTGGCAGAGGTGTCCTTGGACCCCGTGAACTGCCCACTGCTGCCGGTATTATAGAGAAGGTACAGTACTTGGGTCTCTCCAGCCTTCTGTTGGTACCAATATATGTAATAGCTGCCCACTTGGCTGTCTCGGCTCATGGCACACGGGATCTTTCCCAGTTGTCCCAGGGGAAAGGATTGTGCCACAGGCTGAGTCAAGGTATACTGTGAGTTGGCTCCTGAAAATGAAAAAAGGGAAGCGAATGAAGGTGGACATTGTATAGATCTGCTATTGGAGGTTTTTTTTTGAAGAGCTGCTCAGATTGAAATCCAGACATCACTGAATTTCATTGGGTTGGAAGGCATGGAAGGTGTGGTAGTTTTGATCTCAGGATCAAACCACAGTTCCAGCATGAAGCAGATACTTTCTAAGTCTTGACTGCTGGCACAGATAAATTCAGAGGTGAGGACAGGGAAATTTCCTGTACACCATAGGAAGAAGAAGGTCAAGAGCAGGGACCAGGCCATGATGGAGAAGTGAGCTTTCTGAGAAACTCAGATTGGGAGATTGACATGGTTCTTTTAAACCCGTGGGAATCTGGGCCCAGCCCTTTATGCAAAATCAGCTTGCATCTCGTTAGCTGGCCCTGGATAAGAAGAATTGCACTTGAAGGAAAGAGATGGTTTCCTGCTCCTCTTTTTATATCTTGTCTCACTCATTTTTCTTGGACTCTTGGAGATATTTAGGTTGACCATGTTGTAGTAGCTGGTTTGGTGTAAGATAACAATAGTAATAGCAATATGACTTAGACTTATATACTGCTTCAAAGTGCTTTGCAGCCCTCCCTAAGTGGTTTACAGAGTCATCCTCTTGCCCCCAACAATCTGGGTCCTCATTTTACTGACCTCAGAAGGATGGAAGTCTGAGTCTTCCTTGAGGCAGTGAGAATCGAACTGCTGGCAGTTGGCAGAATTAGCCTGTAAATACTGCATTCTAACCACTGCGCCACCACAGCTCTTGGTCTCCATGGACCTCTTTCTGTCCTTATATATGATGGATAGATCTTTCTCAAGATCTATTGAAATCTACAAACAGCCTTTCTCCCCATCTTGTTTCTTGAACTACGGATTTGCGAAATTCAGACACAAACTTTCTTAAAGCAGTGGTAAAGTTTTCTAAGTTCTTATCCCACCAGGAATATATCCCCAGTGATTTGGAGTGTGGGGGGGGGGCTTGTCACCATTTATGCAAATGGAATTGTTGCCATCCCTCAGTCAAACAAAAAAATCCTGCAGAATTTTGAAAAATGGCACTGTCAAATTTGTGTATTAGCAACTGCATTCACACAGCTCATTTGAACTTGAGCATTTTCCGTAGCATGTTGTCTGAATGCAGCCATTGGTTTGCAATGCTGCCTACTGAAATGTTTTGTATTAAAACAGTGACTGAATTATTCAGGGAAGGTGCTGAATGAAATAGCCTATAAGAAAGTGTCTTTCTGGATATGGTCTTTCCCAATGGGGTCTTTCCCAGTGGGAGATTGGAGTCCCCCCATGCAAGTATGTAGTGATGCAACCAGAAAAACAATTTCAAGTGTTCTCTTCAGTTGCAACAGGTGGGAAGCCAAGCAGAGCAAGAAGAAGCAAAACTGGGCAGGAGGAAGTTGAGGTGATGCCCTGCCTGATGGTTCTGCTCCAACATCCAAAACATGATGCAGACATCTAGAACTTCTAGAGCACTCAGATGGATCCAAAGTGGAAGCAGGATGCATGGAAAGGAATGTTTTCCTGCATAAGGTGCTTAGTTGCCATTAGGCAACAACTCAACAGTGCAGGGAAAGTTCTCCTACATTCCTCCAGATGATTTACATGTCAAGAAAAAGTGAAGAGACAGACATCTAGAACTTCTAGAGCAATCAGATGGATCCAAAATGGAAGCAGCATGCATGGAAAAGTAGACTTTCCTGCATAAGGTACATCATTGCCATTAAGCAACAGTTCAAACATAGGAAAGTTCTCCTGCGTTCCTCCAGATGATTTACATGTCAAGAAAAAGTGAAAGGACAGACATCTAGAACCTGTAGAGCAATCAGATGGATCCAAAGTGGAAGCAGGATGCATGGAAAAGTAGACTTTCCCGCATAAGGTACATCATTTCCATCAAGCAACAGTTCAAACATAGGAAAGTTCTCCTGTGTTCCTCAAGTTGATTTCCATGTCAAGAAATGTTGTTTCTGTAAAAGTGTGAAGGGAGGGGAGAACCACAGGAAGATCATGCCTTGGAGGGTTAGGGAGGCCAGGAGTCATAAGGTAGACTTCGCCCCAGAAAGATTCTTGGTTTGGCATTCTTTGTCTCTTGAAGCCCTTGAAACAAGGAGATCTTCCTTTTTTTTTGGTATGGTTGAGCTTCTCCAAGCCAGCCCAGAAGGTTGAATGCCTCAGAAGCAGGTTTTTGTCGCACTTCCCCCTTAGTTTGTATCACTGTGCACTGGCTACTGTCATACACCTGGCAGTAGTATATGGCCTCATCCTGAGCCTGGGCCCTGGAGATGCTTAGGGTGGCCGTGTTGCCAGAGTTGGCACCTGAGAATCGATCTGAGATCCCTGTAGGCCTGCTGCTATCACCATATATAATCAGAACAGGAGGATTCCCGGGTTTCTGCTGGTACCAGTGAACACTCTTTCTTCCAATGCCATTTCCTGAACAAGCGATCCTTTCATTCTGTCCCAGGGAGACAGACATGGATGACGGCTGGGTCAGGACATACTGAGCAAAGGATCCTATGCAAAGAAACAAACAAGGAAATTTTAAAAAAATGTCTTGGGTAAAAGAGCATTTTCACTCGATGAAACATCTAACCAATAGCCCCACTCCTTGTACAGCACCTGAGGCATTCACGAGCAACGAGAGAAGGAAGGGAGCCCAGAACATGATGCAAACTCTGATGCACTTTCCTTCTGAGGGCCCAAAAAAAAAAAAAAGGTCATCTGCTTCAACTCTTGGGCTTTCCCTTTTAAAGGTCACACATTTTGTGGCCAGCCCACAGATGCAAAGCATTTGCTTTGAAGTAGAAGATATAATAGTAGAAGAGAGCACTTTAGTTTGAGTCTGCTCACTGCCAGGAGTTGGATCCTGACCGGCTCAAGGTTGACCCAGCCTTCCATCCTTCTGAGGTTGTTAAAATGAGGACCCGGATTGTTGGGGGCAATGTGCTGACTCTGTAAACTGCTTAGCAAAGTACTATGAAGTGGTATACAAGTCTAACTAAGGAGGATTTTTTCTTGACAGTGAGAACAATTAATCAATGCAATAGCTTGCCTCCAGAGTTGTGGATACTCCATCACTGGAGGTTTTCAAGAAGAGACTGGACAGCCATTGATCCAGAACGATATAAGGTATAAGGAGTCCTGCCTTGGGCAGAGAGTTGGACTAGAAGTCCTCCAGGGTCCCTTCTAGCCCTATAATTCTATGATTCTCTGTGTACAATCATTCTATGTTGTATGTTTGCACAATTCCCACTTAGTTCTCTGGAAGCAATTACACCAAAGCAGCACACATCAATCACTACAATGCAGCAGATCTCTTGAAAAATAACAACGTTTTACTCTCTGTTTTCACACTGAATTTTTTTGTGCTGGGCATCAATTGTCCCCAAATCAACATTACGCAATGACCTAACTCTCTGGAGATGTCAACAATGCTGGGAAAGGTAGAAGAAAAGAGGAGAAGAGGATGACCAGCATCAACTCTTACGGTGGCAATGGCTCAAGCATTGGAAGAGCTGAAGAACCAAGTTGAAGATACATAATGTTGGAAATTATCTATTTAGGTGGTCATTAACGTCAACTTCAACTTGATGGTATAATCAATTATACCCAGTTTGGTACCCATCTATCCATTGTAATCCTTCACTCTAATTGTGCACTACGTTAGTTAATGGGTAGTCCCTCCTTTTCACTCTGTTTTTGTTTCACTTCCTCCTCTGCCTGTTTCACTGTGGCCAGTGGTATGTGCTATCCCACCATAAGAGACAAAAGTAAACTGCCTCATCCTCAGCCTGGGCCTTGGCAATGCTTAACACAGCCGTGTTCCCCATTACAGAGCCTGAATATCGTTCTGAGATTCCGGCTGGCCTGGTAGCTCCACTGTAAATAATGAGCTTGGGTGGTTTGCCTGGTGGTTGTTGAAGCCATTGCTGAAGATTGGCGTGCATGTTATTCCCTGTGCAAGTGATCTGGATATGTTGTCCCAGAGGCACGGAGGTTGATTGGGGCTGGCTCACCAAGGGCGAACCTGCAGAGAGAAAGATGGGATTGAGAACCAAGCAAGGTTCCATTGGAGGAGAAAGAGATTTTCTTTTGCAATACCTGAGCAAATGTTGAAGGCCATGAAGAAGAGTGATAGCCAGATCATTATGGGCATCCAGAAAAAAAAAAACAACAACACAGTCTCTTAAAGCTCAGGATCTCCTCTAGTTCAGACCTTCTCTTTCCCTCTTAAACCTTGTGGAACCTCTGATCCAAGCTCATATTCAAATTATGAGCTCCTTAGAAAGCACCACCTCCCCTTCCCTCCTCCATTCTTGCAGAAGCTACAAAATCAAGGGAGGATCCAAATTCTTTATCAAGATTTGAAAGGAGGAGCTTACAGCTGAGCAGATGTTGCTCAAATACAACCCCAAAGCTTGTCTCAAGCTGTCATCCAGATGGGAGTTCATTCATAACTTTAGGGTGCTACAAGTACAGATAGTATATGCAGAAAAGGTCCTATCCCTTTGTGCTCCGAACCAAGAACCAATGGCTTTTGTTACAAAATGCATATCTTTGGAAATGTGGCAAGGGAAAGGGGAAACCAGAGGAGCTACGTCAGCTGGGGATGATGAGAGATTGTGGGTCAGCATATTTTGGAGAGGAACGAATTAATCGTGTTCAGGTTGAATGCAGGAAATGATAGAAGAAGAAGAAGAAGAAGAAGAAGAAGAAGAAGAAGAAGAAGAAGAAGAAGAAGAAGAAGAAGAAGAAGAAGAAGAAGAAGAAGAAGAAGAAGAAGAAGAAGAAGAAGAAGAGGAGGAGGAGGAGGAGGAAGAAGAAGAAGAAGAAGAAGAAGAAGAAGAAGAAGAGAAGAAGAAGAAGAAGAAGAAGAAGAAGAAGAAGAAGAAGAAGAAGAAGAAGAAGAAGAAGAAGAAGAAGAAGAAGAAGAAGAAGAAGAAGAGGAAGAAATAGTAGTCTTAAGAACTAATGTATAATTCAGGCATTCATTATATACATTATATTTATTCAGGTTTTTGTTTCCTCTCTGTTGAAGACTTCCAAAGGATGCAGGTGTTAGAATTTCACAGACTGTTGGATAGATATGCTTGACCAGGATTTTTTATGTAAGACCCAGGGTTGCAATAATACTCTGCATCTCATTACTTTGAGGGGTGTGCCCTCTGGCGTCTATATTAATCATGGCTATAAATGTTTTTTTTTTCTTTATTAGGGCTGGGCAACTATTCAGTACTTCAAATGACTTGAGATAGGGCAAATCAGCCCTTTGACTTCATCTACCCTGTCAAACATTGGAGTGAAAAGTATCCCTAGCTAGACAGCAGACAAGCCTTAGGCATTTCTGAAAGTAAAAAAAATAACCAGTAATAAATAATGAATATGAAGATTGGACATTAAAGAACGTGGACAGGAGGATTATTGAGGCTTTTGAACTCTGGTGTTGCAGAAGACCCTGAGAATACCATGGACAGTCAGAGAAAACAAACTAACAGATAATCGAATAAGCCTTTGAAGTTCTACTGCAAAATATCTATTTAACTGAATTCTGCCTTAAGCTACCTACAACTCAAGGACTGGGCTGCCCTATGTTAATTCCACATTCTTTTCACCTAGAAGTGGACTTAATGCTCAGTTAGATAATGTGCCAGATGAGGAAACACAAATAGGGGGAAAAAAGTCATATTAAGAACATTGAAAGGAGAGGAAAATTTGTCCAGGGTATAAAAAAATAATAATTTAGTTATGCTTTTTGTACTTGGTTTTTCAATTAAAAAAAAAACCAAAATAAAACAGTATTTGCATTTTGCACTACAGTAAAGCAGTAATATCAAGGGTGCCTTTAAAAAAAAGGTCTTCAGTATTTTATTTTATTTTTAAAAAAGCATAATGAATTTGAATGGCAACCTGGCCCAACAATGCTTACATTCCAAACAATGTAAAATTTGGACCATCCAAAGATGGGGCACTTTGAACCTTTGGCCTTATTTCAGCTAATTTGATAAAAAAAAATAATTTTTTTAAAGAAATGAAATCAGACCCCAGCCAGAACACATATGTCAGGTGTGTGTGTGGGTGTGTGTGTAAACAAAGGATAAAAAATGGGGGTCCAACTGAATCTTGGTTCTCATCTGATAAAAGTTCATCAATTCCTTCCAACTGCTTCATTCCATTTGCATCAGACCCAGTTCAGACTGAGCTCTTCAAGGGTCTGAAGATTCTTCTCTGCGAAGGAAGACGGTTTTTGTCTCAGTTCCCCATTAGATTGTATCACTGTGGAACACGCTACCACTGCTATACCACATGTAACAATAATAATCGGCCTCGTCTTCAGGCTGAAGGTTGGTGATGGTTAAGTAGCCATTGTTGCCTGACCGGGTTCCTGTGAATCGGTCTGGGATCCCTTCTCCCCTGCTGCAGCCATCACAATGCACAAAGCGAGGGGCTTCTCCAGATTTTTGCTGAAGCCAATAAATATAGTTTGGATTGCTGCTGATGGCACAGGGGAGTTTCATTGTTCCTCCTAGAGATCCAGACTGGGAGACGGGCTGAGTCAAGGTGGGCTGTGAAGTGACGCCTTTACAAAGTGGGGAAAAAAAGAGCAAATAATGAAGACTTGTTATATTATCTGGGCTTCCCAAAATCCCAGAACCATCATTTGGATGGACCATATTGGATTTTATATTGTGCAAACTAGAGAGTTTGTATTGGACGGTTTAAGAAGAGGTCCTCCACATACTTACATGAGAAATAAGTCAGAACTGAAAGGAAAAGCAGTGTCCAAGCCATGGTGCTTTCCTTCAAAAAGTCTCCCTTTCCCAAAACCAAAGAATGTCTACCTGGGATCCTTCTACCTCCTTACTTAAGTCCTTCTAGAACTGAAGGTCTATGCAAATATAGGTACATTGACTGACTTCCGTTGAATTGATTTTGACCAATGAGTGGAGAATACATTTGTATAAAAGGAATACTTAGCAAGATGCCTTTATTTAGGTTTTCTGTCACAATGTGGGACTTGAACAGAACAAGTTCTGTCAGACTTCCTTGGACAGTCCATTTCTCCTGCAGTAGAAAGGCAGCTAAAAATGTTTTTCCTGAACTTGTCCTGCTGCAATTGTGTTTTGATTGTAAAAAGTGTCCCATTGTCTTCATTTTTTTTACATCTCTCCATCTCCACCTGGCAATCTCTAACAATACCGTACAACCCAAGATTCTTTCATTTTTGTCTCCTTTTGTTTCCAATTTGATTCAACACAACATTACCCAGAAGAGCTGGTTTGTCTTTGATCACCTCCAGCTTGTCTCCTGTGAAGTTCTATGAAAAGAAAGGGTGGACTTTGATGATTGAACTCTAAAATCAGGGGATTCAGTTCCTCTACTAACAAATCATGTCACGTGCAGACCAACAAATCCTGCAAGGATTTATGATGAATCCTGGGCGAAACCTTCATTCCTTTAACACATTTCAGCCCAACAGGCTTGCTAGAGAATGCCAGACAACAATACACATAAACTGTGTAAAGGAACTTGTTTCATTGGAAATCTATAGGAATTTAAGGTAGACTAAGGTAGACATGGGAATATTCCTCAAAAGAGTTCCTGGACATAAAAAAAAAACTCTTCAGAGTTCTCCAACATTCTCCTCTACACAACACCTGCAATGTCACAAACTGAATTTACAGTTCATTTTCCTATTTTGACACCTGCATGAAGTATTTTTCAGCTGGTAGAATTGCTCAGTCTGTTGCACAAGGGAGAGTTTCATGAGTGTTGGCACAATGTTTGGTTCGGGGCATTTCTAGGAGGGTGGCACCCCCTGCTGCCAAGTCCTGTAACCATAACTGGAGGACACCTTCCTTCATTCAGAGAAAGACCAACACAACCTTTGAACATCTCCCTGCTCTGTGAAGGAAGAAGGTTTTTGTCTCAGTTCCCCATTAGATTGTATCACTGTGGGACACGCTACCACTGCTATACCACATGTTACAGTAATAATCGGCCTCATCTTCAGGCTGAAGGTTGGTGATGGTTAAGTAGCCATTGTTGCCTGATCGGGTTCCCGTGAATCGGTCTGGGATCCCTTCTCCCCTGCTGCAGCCATCACAGTGTACAAAGCGAGGACCTTCTCCAGATCTTTGTTGAATCCAACTAATGGTGTTTGGATTGCTGCTGATGCCACAGGAGATTTTAACTGTTCCTCCTAGAGACCCAGACTGGGAGACGGGCTGAGTCAAGGTGGGCTGTGAAGTGACGCCTTTACAAAGTGGGGAAAAAAGAGCAATTAATGAAGACTTGTTATATTATCTGGGCTTCCAAAAATCCCAGAACCATCATTTGGATGGACCATATTGGATTGTATATTGTGCAAACTAGAGAGTTTTTATTGGACGGTTTAAGAAGAGTCCTCCACATACTTACATGAGAAATAAGTCAGAAGTGAGAGGAAAAGCAGTGACCAAGTCATGATGCTTTCCTTCAAAAAGTCTCCCTTTCCAAAAACTAAGGAATGTCTACCTGAGATTCTATTATCTTCTTAAATAAGTCCTCCTCCATGGGAAGAAAGGTCCATGCAAATACAGACAACCTGATTGGCTCTCCTTGATTTTATCAGCCGCCCCGTTATCAGACTAGCCAATCTGGTCAAAGTAGATTGTTCAATTAGTGGGGAAGACATTTGCATCGGCTGAAGTCTTAAGAAGATGTCTTTATTTAGGTTTTTGTTCATAGTGCGGGACCTCAATGGGACAGTTTTTTTTTCAGATTGCCTTGCACAACCTATTTGCTCTGCTGCACAAGGGCAGCGAAAGGTGTCTTTCTTGAAACTCTTCTGCTGCAATTGTGTTTTGATTGTAAAAAGCATCCATTGTCTTTATTTACTTCCTCAGAATAATACCTCAGATGTCACAAACTCTTTATGCCATCTGATTCTCTTTCCTTTCTTGAGATCTGCACGAAGTGTTTTGCAGCTGGTGAAATTGCTCAGTCAGTTGCACAGAGCAGAGAGAGTGGTGGCACAAGATTTCTAAGAACATGCCCCCCCCCCTCCGCTGTCATATCCTGTGACCGTTCCTAAGGGACACCTCCTCCCATTCCAAATATATTTTAGAGAAAGTTAATTCCCTCTTTCCCTCTCAGAATAAATCAGGTTCTTTAATCTCCTTCACCCTTGCTTGAGTTGTGTCACCTGGATCTTCAGAGAAGACCGTGCAATCAGGAGTGGTAGAAATATAGGGGAGGAAACTAAGTAAACCTTAATCCCCACATGATTGTCTTATGCCTATAGTGCTTTAAATGGCAGAAGTACAGCTTATTTATGAGAGGGAAAGGAAAGGGGAGGGAAGGGGAGGGGAGGAGAGGAGAGGAGAGGAGAGGAGAGGAGAGGAGAGGAGAGGAGAGGAGAGGAGAGGAGAGGAGAGGAGAGGAAAGGAAAGGGAAAGGGAAGGATCAGGAGGACCTTCCTAAGACTTGAAATGGTGAAAATTCATCTTGGAGCTTCTTGATTAAACAATTGACTTCTCCCAATTGTTTTATTTTTTTCCACAGGCTAAGCATAATTGTTCAACTGAAGAATGCCAAGGTAGAGAATGAAATCAATGGCTTACTAAAAAAGAGTGAGAGGTATGAAAGAAGTAGGCATATATCACTATGTGTTTACAGTTATTGTTTTAATGCTGAGACAAAAAAAAATGTGGGCTGTTGTGTCTTGTCTTCCTGCATATCAAACTGATTATGGATTCTGCAAAATGGATCCTTGGCTCAATCTTTTCCTGAAAGAGATGACCTGTCGTGCACATTCAGTAGACCAGAGAGGGACTAACACAACCTTTGAACGTCTCCCTCCTCTGCGAAGAAAGAAAGTTTTTGTCTCAGTTCCCCATTAGATTGTCTCACTATGGAACATGCTACCACTGCCATACCACATGTGGCAGTAATAACTGGCCTCGTCTTCAGCCTGAAGGTTGGTGATGGTTAAGTAGCCATTGTTGCCTGACTGGGTTCCCGTGAATCGGTCTGGGATCCCTGGTCCCCTGCTGCTGCAGCCTTCACAGTGCACAAAGCGAGGACCTTCTCCAGATCTTTGTTGAATCCAACCAATGTAGTTTGGATTGCTGCTGATGCCACAGGAGATTTTAACTGTTCCTGCTAGAGACCCAGACTGGGAGACGGGCTGAGTCAAGGTGGGCTGTGAAGTGACGCCTTTACAAAGTAGGGGAAAAAAGAGGAAATAATGAAGACTTGTTATATTATCTGGGCTTCCAAAGATCCCAGAATCATCATTTGGATGGACCATATTGGATTTTATATTGTGCAAACTAGAGAGTTTTTAATTGGACAATTTAAGAAGAGTCCTCCACATACTTACATGAAAGTAAGTCAGAAGTGAGAGGAAAAGCAGTGTCCAGACCATGGTGCTTTCCTTCAAAAGGTCTCCCTTTCCAAAAACCAAGGAATATCTACCTGAGATTCTATTATCTTCTTAAATAAGTCTTCCTAGAATAGAAGAAAGGTCCATGCAAATACAGATTATCAGATTGGTTTTCCTTGAATTGATGAGCCACACCCTTATTAGACTAACTGATCTTTTTGACCAATGAGTGGAGAAGACATTTGCATAAAGGCAATGCTGAAGAAGATGCTTTTATTGGAGTTTTCTGTCATGTGGGAAACCTAGGAGAAAGGCATATAGAAGAATGAAGTTGGGTTGGGGAATTGAACAGGGCTGGTTCTTCCAGGAAAGAAATTGACATGACATAACTTCTTCATTGGTTTCCTCATCTTCAACAGCTACATGAACATCAAATGTGCAATAACCAGGGCTGTGTGAATGGACAGCTTCTGATCTGTCTTCTTGGTTTTGGTGATTAACTCCATAACCACTTTTTGAAGCTTCTGAGATCATCTGAAATTACTTGATTCAAATCCATTCAGATAACCTTTGTGCATGCACGCCAAGGATTCATATAGCTCACGAAATCGTTCTTCCAGATAGGATTGGTAAGGCCAACAAAGTGCTGGTTTAAACCTGATCAAGGCTGATTCACCAGTAAACAAGATCTTTCCTAGCTGGACGTCGAGGTACACAGATAAATTTGGCCAGTGTAAAATGAAAGGGAAATTCATTTCATTCATTCACGAAAAGGAAAGAATGAGAGTCTCAAATGTGCTTTTTCAAAAGGCAACTGAACTATGTTGTTGTTTTTTCCCCTTGAGGAAGGCATTTATCTTCTCATCCAAGATGCTTCTTCAGTTGTGACAACCATGACCTGGATGACTGAGAATTTCCATAGAAAGAAGGGGAGACACTTTAGAACCTGAATTTTTGGGACTACAGAATAGGAACTCTGTATAGGAAGGCAGGCTCTACTGGGAATTGGCCAAAAGTTTTGGTCAATAGCCCATAAATCTTGATGATGTTGGCCATGAAGAAGATAGCAAAGATAGTATCCATAGCGATAGGAGCTTGGGTGCAATCCTGAAACATCTGGAGCATTACCTGAACACTACTGACATTGATAAAATCACCACCAGTTAGAACAATTAACCAGTGGAACAACCTGCCTCCCGAAGTGGTGAATGCTCCAACACTGGAAGTGACTGGACAGCCATTTGTCCAAAATGGTACAGGGTTTCCTGCCTGAGCAGGGGGTTGGACTAGATCAGTGGTTCTCAATCTGTGGGTCGGGACCCCATTTGGGGTCGAACGACCATTTCATGGGGGTCGCCAAACAACGCAGTCCGCCATTTTTTCCCCTTTTCCTTAGCTGTGCTACTCCCTTTTATTCTATTGGCTTTTGAAAGCCAATAGAATAGACTCTCTTGAATAGAGTCTAATTCTATTGGCTTTCAAAAGCAATAGGAATTGTCCAGGCTGTCTCTGCCCTGCTGAGCCCGCCAAAAGTCCCATTCTGCAAACGGTGCTGCACCAGTTGGGTAGTCCTCGACTTACGACCGGTTGAGTAGTCCTCGACTTACGACCGGTTGGGGGTTGCAGCATTAAAAAGCTTGAGAACCACTGGACTAGATGACCTCCAAGGTCCCTCCCAACTTTATTATTATTAAGGCAATGGCAAAAACACTTCTAAAATCTTGCAAAGAAAACTGCAGGGACCCGTCCAGGCCATTGCCAGGAGACAACACTGACTTGAATACACACACCATTCAGATATCTGAATGTCCAACCAAGACAACC
Organism: Crotalus tigris; assembly: GCF_016545835.1. NCBI lineage: Eukaryota > Metazoa > Chordata > Lepidosauria > Squamata > Viperidae > Crotalus > Crotalus tigris. Next base: position 140,620 of record NW_024098188.1, on the reverse strand, counting down.
ACATTTCAGTCTAGCCAGGTGTGCAAACCCAACTTGTATGATCAATTTCTAGATCAGTGGGTCATCTGAACCTAGAGAATTAGATTGGGAAACAAGAGCAGGGCTAACACAATTTAGGAGAGGGAGAAACACGTGCTGTTTTGGTTTACAAACTTAGGTTTATTCTTTAAAAAAATCCAACATAGACGATAAAGCAAAGCGTGATGTATGGACACGGTTGTCCCATATGAGAGTCATATGCATAATTGATTGGAGTTTTTTTTTTAATTGAGTTCTAGCATCTAGAGAAGTTAAGCTATTAAATTTTGTCCAGTGTAGCAAAATGAACCAAGATCTTCCCCTTTTGTCTAAAGATCAAATAATCACAAAATGTTAGCACAATATTTCTCTCCCTCCCTCCCTCCCTCCCTCCCTCCCTCCCTCCCTCCCTCTCTCTCTCTCTCTCTCTCTCTCTCTTAAAAGAGGAGTTCTTATTTTAAAATGTATTAAATTAATCAAATTTGTGTCCTTCAGGTTGATTCCTTCAGGAGTCTTGGCACTTTTATTCTGAATCATAGTAACCCCCTCTCGGTTGAGTTTGAAGTCTATGAAATTCCAAAACTAACAATAAACCTTAAAACCTTTCACAGATGTAAATTGTTAGGTTTTATCATGATAGCAAAGCACAGATTGTCTTGAAGTGTTCCAAAAGATCTTCTCAGTGGAATTTCCAGCATGCCATTCCATGTTTGCTTGAACTACTGTCTGTTTGTGCTAAAAGAACTTTACTTCTGGGTAAATAAGCATAGAATTGGACCCTTGGCATTTTAGAAAAATGTACTTTCCCTGTAGAAATTTCAAAGTTACAAATTGTTAATGGAGAATTAAGGACATCTAATATTTTGTAAACATCTCTTTTCTTCTCAAAGTTGAGAACAGCTTCAACTTCGCTTCCTCGCTTGACTGCATGGCTGAATCTTATGCAAAACCATAACTTCCTCCACAATAATATGTTGCTTCATCCTCGGGTTGGATGTTGGTGATGATTAAATAGTGAGTGTTGTCTGATTTGAAGCCAGAGAACTGATTTGGGATCCCGTGGCCTCTGGAGTAATTGGAAGTCAACATGAGTCGTGGGGCCTGCCCTCCTCTCTGTTGATACCATGAGATTGCACATTCTTCGTACCCAACCATCACGTCACAGGCAAGTCTTATTTTGCTCCCAAGAGCTGCAGATTGGAAAGGTGGTTGAACCAATCCAACCTGAGAAACAACACCTGGAATATATGAATTTTAAAGCTGTTATGTAAATGACAAGCAAGCAAGCAGAGAGTCCAACACACTCACAAGTTAACTCTTTTGAGAAACAACAGCAAAATGCCACCCTGATTCCTGAATAGGACCCACAACAATCTAACCCAGGACCTACCAAAGAGAAAAACCACTTCCACCAACAATGGGAGGACGAGTACTGTATATAAACAAGGAGCAAACGCCACACTTACTAGCATTGAAGATGTTACCTCGTTGGGTAATGAAATGTCAGCAAGCCAGGAACCAAGCTCAGAGAGCACCCAGGACTCCGTAATCTAATGTGAATATACCCCAGAGGAGTCCCACACTACGTATCTATGTCTTACCTGTCCAGTAATTGAGAAACAGAAGGCAAAGCAAAATCTGCTCCATGTTCAACTCTCAAAGAGGGAGGCAGCTTTTTTTGAAAAAGACACCAATATGGAAGCTTTCGTTCCTTAAATTAAATCCGGAGTTACAGAATAACACTTTCATGCAAATCTGTCCCGTGCTCATAAAGTCTCAGGGGGATTGGTGACATCACTGCAGAAACAAAGATCAAACATGCATATGTGGGGTAGTAGTTATTCTCTCTCTCTCTCTCTCTCTCTCTCTCTCTCTGTGTGTGTGTGTGTGTGTGTGTGTGTGTGTGTCCAAGCCAGTCTTGACTCCTGGTGGTTGCTCTTTTCTGGACAACATTTTCAAAAATGATTTGTCCTTGTAGCTTCTTACTCCATTGCTCCCGCTAGCTGGAAAGGGTCAACGGTGACTGGTAGCAACTTTCTAGAGCTTGGATGTGCCTGTGTGTGTGTGTGAATCTGTCTCTTCACTTAGGGACAAACTTTGGGGTGATATAACTGGGATGGTATAAGGCCTTGAGCAGGGGGTTGGACTAGAAGACCTCCAAGGTCCCTTCCAGCCCTATAACCCTATGATGCTTTCACTTTAGCATAGTAGTAAGCAGTTCTTGGAGAAGAGACTGAGATCTCCAGTCTCCAGCACTGATCCGTTCTGACGTTACTGCCAGTTCCGTGGACTAGAATAAAAAAACACATGTGGATATCGCATTTTTAAAAATTGGAAATGAACACAGACTCTTTCTTAGGGAAGAATTTGCCATTTAAATGGAAAGTTGTGATACAGTTTTAGATGACTGATCCCAAGACTTTGCTTAGCATTCTCCACTGACTGTTTTGAACTCTATCAGGCAGCTCTATAGCAGTGGTTCTCAACCTTTTTAATGACGTGACCCCCAACCAGTCGTAAGTTGAGGACTACTCAACTGGTGCAGCACCGTTTGCAGAATGGGACTTTTGACTTCTATTGACTTTCAAAAGCCAATAGAATAAAAGGGAGTAGCACAGCTAAGGAAAAGGGGAAAAAAATGGCGGACTGCGTTGTTTGGTGACCCCCGTGAAATGGTCGTTTGACCCCAAATGGGGTCCCGACCCACAGGTTGAGAACCACTGCTCTATAGGAACACCTCCTTTGAATTTCTGCCTTTATTAACACAGGAGGTTGTTTTTTTTTTTGTCTCAGTTCCTCATCATGATGTACCAATGTGCAACGAGCTGGCACTGCTGTGCCACATTGCACAGTAATAATCAGCCTCATCTTCAGCCTGAACTCCAGTGATGGTTAAATAGCCAATGGATCCTGAGACAGAAGCCGTGAACCGATCCGGGATCCCGTCACCCCTGCTTCCACCAGAATGGTGCACATAACGAGGAACCTGTCCAGATCTCTGTTGGTACCAGGAAATAGTATTCACGGTTCCACTAACCGTGCAGGGTATTTTTGCCGTTTGTCCCGGAGAGACAGACATATAGGTTGGCTGGATCCATGCTGGCTTTGAATTGACCCCTTGAAGAAGAGAAAGCAACACATATTTGACCCATTTTCTAGACTTTCAGAATATACCAAACTATGACATATTTTGCAGTGCTGTCTTGGGTGCACTAGATCTTGGCTTTCATGGAGAATGAAAAAGATCACAATGGTGATATTTTCTGTTCTCCAAAGTCCTACAGCTGCACCCCATTTCTATAACCAATGCTCAATGTGCGTGCATGCTTACCTGAGTAGTAATTTAGAAAGGCAAAGAAAAATATTGACCAGATCATGGTAGGTTATCTACAGCAAGAAATTTAGACAGCTGAAAAAAAAAATGAGGCTTATTGCTGTGGAATCTTTCTGCTCCTGTTCTCTTAAATCTTCTCAGAATGCATTAGTGACAGCCATGAAAATGTTTAGAGTTTTGTTGACTTTGCTAGACACCTTCTTAGCACAAACAAATGACCAGAGGAGAAATTTGCACAATCAAGATTTGTGTAAATATTGAAGAGAAAAAACCTTAGTGCGTGGCAGAAAACAGAACCAGGATTGCAATTACCCCTCTAGCCAAAATCAGAAAGATCCATGAAGTAGAATCACAATTTCAATTGTGTTTCCTAACATGAGGATCTAAGCATTCAAAAAAAAAAAATATTCACAGTTGTTGAGAGTTTTAACTATCAGGCATGACTTGCTGCTTTAAATGCAAAAGCTATTTGATAAGGAAACAATCAACCTCAAATAAAGTGGGAAAAAAAAAACATAGGAGAAAGATTTAAAATTTAATAACTGCCTTGCTGAAATTAACATAAATGCGCACCATATAAAAACACAATATTGTCCAACAACATTCTCCAAATTCCTTTTTTTCTTTTATTTGTGTTTTTAAGAAATGCCCTTCAGGAATTCATTGTTGGAATTTATCTTTGTGCAACAACTACAGGGGTGTCAAACTCGCAACATCACTTTTTTTCCATTGCCAGCAATGGGGTGGGCATGGTTTCACTATGACGCATCCAGCCTGTGGGCCAGCAGTTTGACACCCCTGAACCACAGTAGTGTTTAGCCAGTAGACAGCAGTGTTTACAAGTCTGGCTCTATGGCAGGGTTAGGCAACCTCGGCTCTTTTATGACTCGTGGACTTCAACTCCCAGAATTCCTGAGCCAGCATGGGGGAACTATGGCCCCTTCATGACTGGTGGACTTCAACTCCCAGAATTTCTGAGCCACCATGGGGGAACTATGGCCCCCTCATGACGCGTGGACTTCAACTCCCAGAATTCCTGAGCCAGCATGGGGGAACTATGTCCCCCTCATGACTCGTGGACTTCAACTCCCAGAATGCCATATTTCCCCCATGCTGGCTCAGGAATTCTGGGAGTTGAAGTCCACGAGTCATGAGGGGGCCAAAGTTTCCCCCATGCTGTCTCGGGAATTCTGGGAGTTGAAATCCACGAGACATGAGGGGGCCAAAGTTTCCCCCATGCTGGCTCAGGAATTCTGGGAGTTGAAGTCCATGAGTCACGAGGGGGCCAAAGTTTCCCCCATGCTGTCTCAGGAATTCTGGGAGTTGAAGTCCATACGTCATAAAAAAGCCAACGTTGCCTACTCCTGCTCTATGATAAATATTCGATGTTCTTTTGTCCTAAGTAGAGTTTCCTGTTTCCTATTACAGGTAAAACAGTTAAGCAATAATCACATCCCAGTATTATAATTCTGAATGTTGGAGGGGCTTGGAAGTTATTCTAGAAGATATATCTGTATTGTACCCTCAGTCCATTGTGGTATTACTAGGAGACGTGAATGCCTGGCTGGGTCCCTCTTTGTATGAGCTCTCCCAGGGGAATTTTTTGATAACCATCCTCAGTGGCTCTCGAGAGAGTGCAAAAGTAATGTTGCTGGCCTGCTCCTAGTCTCCTTAAGTTTTAAGGGTAATCTCCAAATGCTGGGAGGTAAGGATATGAATTACACATTTCCTTACACTTTCCACTCGGCCAATTCAAGCAGTGTACTGGATCTCTTTTGTGTGTCTAGAGATAAAGTTGAAAGGAAAGTACACCTTAGCAACAATAGCGACCATCAGCCGGTAAGCGTGACACTGCGAGACCGCTCAGGTTTAAGACCATGTAATAGGGCTGGTAGATGGCTCACCAAAAAAGATAAAGGTGACCCAAAATAAAAGGATAATAATAACAACAACAACAACAAAGTTGGAAGGGACCTTGGAGGTCATCTAGTCCAACCCTCTGCTCAGGCAGGAAACCCTATACTATTTTGAACAAATGGCTGTCCAGTCTCTTCTTAAAAACTTCCAGTGTTGGAGCATTTACTGCTTCTGGAGGCAGGCTGTTCCACTGATTAATTGTTCTCACTGTCAGGAAGTTTCTCCTTAGTTCTAGGTTGCTTCTCTCCTTGATTTGTTTCCATTCGTTGCTTCTTGTCCTGCCTTCAGGTGCTTTGGAGAATAGCTTGACTCCCTCTTCTTTGGGGCAGCCCCTGAGATATTGGAAACACTGCTATCATGATCCCCCTCGTCCTTCTCTTCATTAAACTAGACATACCCAATTCCAGCAACTGTTCCTTATATGTTTTAAGCCTCCAGTCCCCTAATCATCTTTGTTGCTCTACTCTGTACTCTTTGAGTCTCAACATCTTTTTTACATCATGGTGACCAGTGATTTAACAAACCCTAGAACTTCCCCCTCTTGGCCGCCAGTCTTAGAAAAGGAGATGCAATCCATCATCAAAAGCTTAAAGAGCAATAAAGCCCCAGGTGAAGATTTTTTACTAGCAGAATTATTCAAGAAATTTCCCAGTTGGTGGGGTCCTTTATTGGCAGGTGTTTTTACACACATAAATAACACCTGCCATATACCAGATGGGTGGAAGATGGCAATAGTTGTCCCCATATATAAAAAAGGGAATAATAAGGACCCTAGTAATTATAGGCCCATTAGCCTGGCTGATATTGCAGCAAAAATATATGCTAGGTACCTTTTGAACAGAACTGAAATCTGGGTAGAGGAAAACAATATCCTCGCAGAAGAACAAGCAGGTTTTAGACCAGTGGTTCTCAACCTTTTTAATGCCGTGACCCCCAACCGGTCATAAGTCGAGGACTACTCAACCGATCATAAGTCGAGGACTACTCAACTGGTGCAGCACCGTTTGCAGAATGGGACTTTTGGCAGGCTCAGCAGGGCAGAGACAGCCTGGACAATTCCTATTGCTTTTGAAAGCCAATAGAATTAGACTCTATTCAAGAGAGTCTATTCTATTGGCTTTCAAAAGCCAATAGAATAAAAGGGAGTAGCACAGCTAAGGAAAAGGGGGAAAAAATGGCGGACTGCGTTGTTTGGCAACCCCCATGAAATGGTTGTTCGACCCCAAATGGGGTCCCAACCCACAGGTTGAGAACCACTGTTTTAGACAAAGCCGATCTACTATTGATAACTGCTTTGTCTTGAACCATCTGATTGCCAAATATGCCTATAAGAGGAGACCCCTGTTTGCTGCTTTCATAGACCTTACAGCAGCATTTGATACGGTAAACAGAGAAGTACTATGGCTCACATTTGACTGTTGCCTGTATAAGAGGGTGAGAGACAGGTACCTTGGTCTATATACCAAACAAATGACTCATTGAGATCCCCATATCAAAACAACTTACCTTATGTGTGGCCAGAACTTGAAAATAACATTTAACGCAGCACAGTATTTAAACAAAATGATTTGGTTGAGATCTGTATATGTGGGACTGATTGGGGTAGATTGCAAGGGTGACTCCAAGGTATAATTTTAATGTATTTTATCTATATTTTAAATTATTGTACTCTGTTTTAATTCCATTTTAAACTGTATTTTATCAAATTTCATTTTAAATTGCTTTTATCAAACTTTAGTAATAATTTGTTGCTGGAACTTTGCACTTTGATATGGCCCAAGGGCTAATCAATAAAGATTTATTATTATTATTATTATTATTATTATTATTATTATTATTATTATTATTATTATTATTATTATGGATCATCGCACATTATGGATCATCGCACATGTGGCATTTTGTCTACCTATCGAGTCCTTACCCAGGACCTGGGATAGGCAGATGTGGATGTTTGATGGTATTACAGATATCGTCGCAGGATGGAAGCAGTTCCTAGTAAGACCGCCTTTTGCAATTGACTAATAGCGAATTTGTCAATGCCAATAGTGTTCAAGTGGTGCTCCAATTGTTTTGGGATTGCACCCAATGAGCCTATTATTATTATTATTATTATTATTATTATTATTATTATTATTATTATTATTATTATTAGTTAAGCAGTAAAGCACATGGTGACTGTACACTTTCCTTGATCTGTAATGTAGTGAATACCTTACATCTGGAGAAGGCACCTCCCAGGGACCACCTATCAAGAATCCAGGGCACCTCCCAGGGACCACCTATCAAGGATCCAGGGCACCTCCCAGGGACCACCTATCAAGCACCAGAGAAATCAGAAGATCCAGGCAGTTCAAATGGATGTAAAGATTGATTGCAAGCTTATGTTCTCGGTAAGAATCTGAACTACTAACAGTCAAAGCAATTTGGGGGTAGATAAGGAATTAATGGTGGGTTGTACTTAGATCTCTGGTGGGCCTGAAGGGACTCATTACTTATGATGCATTCGACCCCTCCCTCAGGTGCAGCATTATCATCTCCTACAACACCATCAGCCTTTATTGGCTCCTTGGTCATTTACTACCCAACTACCCTCCCCTTGTAACCCTTACATTAAGACATTCTGATTTATTCACAAAACATTCCTTAAGATTCTGTGAAAGTCAACCATTGCCCATTCCAATCCTTGGATTTCAGAAATGACACCTTCTCAAGTTATGCATGTAAAAAAGATCTTTATTCAAACACAGAAACCTGAACATTTGATGCACACATACCACCTTTGCTGTCTTTTCTCCCATCAACCACTATAACAGACGTTTTTGAGAATTCCAAATTTGCTGAGTTTAATATATTGAAAAAGGTTATTTTTTAACATTCGGATTAACCACAAGCAACTTGAACAACCCAAGATGAACAGGTGCAATGACTTAAAAATTTGCTAAACTTTCTAGCTGAAATAGACATCCAGGGCAAATCATTCCGTTTCAGGTTTTCTTGTATTCAATCCTTTCTACTTTCACCTCATCCCCAATGAGTTGATATACATAAGTAACCACCATGGAGGACTGAACATCCATCAGAACAAATGAAGGAATTATATCCCTGGAAAGAAGAAATATTTGTAGTTAAAATAGGAAGCAGTTTCTCCAAAATTTGCAGTATTAGTTCATTTAAAAGAAAGCAGTCTTAATAAAACAAGGTTTGAACTTCTATCAAACGCATTATGCTAAACTGTAGCACACTATATTGTTTCTGGATTAATAGCTGGCTAAGAAAAGTACATTTGTTCAGGATTTATTAATTTAGGTTGAGCATCTACATGGGTGCACAAAGATTCCTTCCAATGTTCTATTTCACCTTACTTGGGTCTTCTCCAATGTTTTCCATTTGATGGCCATGCCTGATCATCCACCCAACAACCAGGAATGAAAAAAATATGATCTCCAGAAATAAATCCCTTGAAGTGTGTAGTTCTCACCCTTCCAGAGCGTTATAGGCCCCTGTGACTGAACCAGGATTGATGTAGAACTTCTTCTCATGTTCTATTGCCTCAAACTTGTGAGTGTGTCCGGATATTAAGATGTCCACATCCAGCTGTCTCTGCAGGATCGCCAAGCTGGCTAGATCCCCCCAAGGTATAATTTGATGGCCATGGATCAGACCAATTCTGAACTGTCCAATGGTGACAATTTTCTGCTGGGGGTAACTCATGCCCTGCAAAAAAAAAAAAAAAATGTCAGTCATTAGCCAATACACTGCTCAATAAAAGTAATCCTTGGGGGCTCCTTGGTATTCTCTGAGCTTGGTGGTTTTCTTGCAGACATTTCCTGACCCGAACTATGTAACATCATCAGGACTAGACCTGATGGTGTTACCTAGTTTGGGTCATGAAACATCTGCAAGAAAACCACCAAGCTCAGAGAGCACCAAGGACCCCTAATGTCAAGCCTGAGCTAAAATATAATCTTTTATTATGTAATCCTTGACTTAACTACCATTCATTTAGAGACTGTTCGAAGTGGCAGCTGCACAGGAAAAAGTGAGCTACAACTGGTTCCTCACTGTTACAATGTTCACATCATTCTCCCCCATTGTGACATGGATGAAGAGTCCACTTCCTCTTAGGAATGGCAGGATTTAGTTTAACACTCTAATGCTAAAGTAAGTTTAAGGCTGAGGAACATTAAAGCATTGCTAACCACCACAATATCAGTAGAACTTCCAGAACATGGCAGGAAGAGGTGCTCCTTAATCCACACAGGAACTTCCAGTAGAAGGAATGGATGGTCCTCAATTGCTAAACCAGAATCAGACACATTCTCCAATCTCAGATGTGGCTGATTCTGGTTTGGCAATTGAGGACCATCCATGAGGACCTACCTCATCAAAGTCTCCTCTAACAATGTGGATGTCTCCAGCCAGTGTCCTCAAATAATCATAGCTCTCCTTGGTGCACAGATTCCCAGTGCAAAGGATATGTTGGATCTTGCCTGGAACTAGCAACTTTTTGAACTTGGCCGGAAGGCTGCTACATCGGTGTGGGATGTGAAAGTCTCCTATCACCAGCACCAGCTGAAGAAGAAAAGAGGTAAAGAAACACAGTTGAGAATCCACTGCAACATTTGGCAGTCATTGTTTCATTCATTCCAAACGTAATCCACTTCCAAATTCATTTTATGTTATCAAGGAGGACAGCAGAAATTGATAACATGTTAAAGAAGTTGTATTATAACAACACTAAAACATACAAAGTGTTGCAGGTATGCCTAGTTTAATGAAAAGGAGGACTAGGGGTGACATGACAGCAGCATTCCAGTATTTCAGGGGCTGCCACAAAGAAGAGGGGGTCAAATTATTCTCCAAAGCACTTAAAAGCAGGACAAGAAACAAAGGATGGAAACTAATCAAGGAGAGAAGCAACCTAGAAATAAGGAGAAATTTTCTGATAGTGAGGACAATTAATCAGCGAACAACTTGTCTCCAGAAGTTGTGGGTGCTCCAATAACAGGATATTTTTAAGAAGAGACTGGAGAATTGTTTTTCTGAAAATTTTATAGTGCTTCCGCTTGAGGGGGCGGGAGTTAGATGCCAAGGTCCCTTCCAACTCTGTTATTCTGTTAATGGGGCACTCTTACAACCACTCCTTCAACTAAGCTAAGATTCAAAACTGTTTCTAAAGTCTGAACTCAAAGGGATCACTCTAAATTAACCAGGATACCACAAAAGATACTTTAAATACCTTTCTTCTCTACTCACCATCCTGTTGAATCTCCGACTCTCCTCTGGATTAGCAAATTGCAAAACAAACAGACTAAAACAGGAATACAAGTTGCCAAAGGTCAGCTGTTACACATTGATTGAGCTAGAGTACCAAGACAATGCAGAAACACAGACACTCCCCTTACAGGCTTCTTATATATGTATTTAGCTTGGAGACCCCAATCCTGAAAACTCTTATTGCACAGACTTTCTTTTAAAGAAACAATCTGGTTAGAATTCCAGAATCTGCTGTAATATCTATCTTGAGATGAGGAACCTTCGGATCTCCAGATATTCTTCAATTACATCTAGTTTGTTTATTAAGTTTATATCCCATCTTTCATTCAGGAGTGGTATGCATGACGTTAAGTAATCTTGGTATCACGAAGCATTAAAAAATGATTAAGACTAAAGATTGATCATACAGTTCTGGCTACCATCTTGAACAGTTTTGACAATCACACACAAACACAAATAACACACACATAGGGATGTGCCCAGTGGGAAATGACTGCATCACTTTGCTACCTTGTTGTGGTTTGTGTATATGACTAGCTATGGGTATTGCAGTTAAAAAAGCTCCTCGAAAGCATCAAATGTGCCATTGGCTGAAAAACATAGATTTCTTCCAATGGAACTTGGAGCAATGATGGCTTCATCAGAAAGTGAATTTGTCATTATGCCTTTTAATAAAGTGTATGTTGGAAAAGCTGGACCCTAAGAAAGACTGAGCGCCAAAGAATTGAGGCCTTTGAACTCTGGTGCTGGAGAAGAGTCCTGTGAGTCCCCTGGACTGCAAGGTGATCAAACTGGTCAGTCCTAGAGGAGATCAACCCCGACTGCTCTTTAGAAGGCCAGATCCTGAAGTTGAAACTCAAGTACATTGGCCACCTAATGAGAAGGAAGGACTCGCTGGAGAAGAGCCTAATGCTGGGGAAGATTGAGGGCAACAGAAGAAAGGGACGAGAGAGAATGAGATGGCTGGATGGAGTCCCTGAAGCAGTAGGTGTGAACTTAAAGGGACTTCAGAAGATGGTAGAGGACAGGAAGGCCTGGAGGAGCGTTGTCCATGGGGTCACGATGGGTTGGACACGACTTCGCAACTAACAAAAAAAACAACAATGTTGGAAAAAGTTCCACCTCTGACTGTTGCCATCATACAATCACTTAAATATGAGCCAGCAGTATGCTGCAGCTGCCAAAAATGCCAACACAGTGCTAGGCTGCATTAACAGAGGGATAGAATCAAGATCACGTGAAGTATTAATACCACTCTTCAATGCCTTGGTAAGGCCACACTTGGAATACTGCATCCAGTTTTGGTCACCACGATGTAAAAAAGATGTTGAGACTCTAGAAAGAGTACAGAGAAGAGCAACAAAGATGATTAGGGGACTGGAGGCTAAAACATATAAGGAACGGTTGGTAGAATTGGGTATGTCTAGTCTAACGAAGAGAAGGACAAGGGGGGATATGATAACTGTATTCCAATATCTCAGGGGCTGCCATAAAGAACAGGGAATTAAGCTATTTTCCAAAGCACCTGAGGGCAGGACAAGAAGCAACGGGTGGAAACTAATCAAGGAGAGAAGCAACCTAGAACTAAGGAGAAACTTCCTGACAGTGAGAACAATTAATCAGTGGAACAGCTTGCCTCCAGAAGCAGTAAATGCTCCAACACGGGAAGTTTTTAAGAAGAGACTGGACAGCCATTTGTCCGAAATGGTGTAGGGTTTCCTGCCCGAGCAGGGGGTTGGACTAGATGACCTCCAAGGTCCCTTCCAACTTTACTACTATTATTATTATTATTCTGGTTTAATTTCTGTGAGTTTTTCCCAAATTCTGGCATACCAGGTTGTCCATTCATTCAATGGCCGCTCACAGTTACAATGCACTAAAAAAAAGTTATTTATGACTACTTTTTACACAACTGTTGCAGCATCCCCATAGTCACGTGATCAAAATTGAGGCGGTTGGCTTGTACTTATGATGGCTACAGTGTCCAGGGGTCATGTGATCACCTTTGGCGACTTTCTGACAAGCCAAGTCAACAAGGAAGCCAGATTCGCTTAACAATTGTGTTCCTAACTTAACAACTGCAGTGATTCACTCAACAACTCTGCCAAGAAAGGTTGTAAAATGGGGCAAAACTCACTTAACAGCCATCTTGCTTAGCAACAGGAATGTTGAGGTCAATTGTGGTCATAAGTCAAGGACTATCTGTATGGAGGTTGACTTTTCTTTCTGCTCAGTTGATAAGGAAAGTGTCCATTTATTGTACTGGGTCCTGTTAAAAACACTGGATTTCTTTTGAGGTTCATAGGAACAATTATAACAATGTGAGGAGGGGAGAGTGGGTCTTGAGACCCCCTCCTAAATCTCCACCACTCTGGAAAGTCCTCCACAACCTGACAAGATTTGCTTTTAAGGAAGGGAAATTGATCTTTTATAAACCTTCCCCACCCCACCACCCCAGTGTCTCAATGTTTGTCTCAAGATTGCGCAGCTCCAAATATGTTGAATCAGCCAAAGGCCAGCGAGATAACATTAATTCCTTCACCACTTCTGAGTGACTCAAGGACAAAAGAGAAGTGTAGCCTTCCTCTTGTGGCCAAGAATGAGGAAATCTTATAAATCAATAACTTCTTTTTTGGTGCCAAGGAGATGTTTTTTTGGTTCACTTCCCCTTAGGATGGCATCACCGTGGGCAGCCAGTTGCTGTCGTAAGATGAGCAATAGTAATCAGCCAAATCTTCTGCTTGGACATTGTTGATGGTTAAGGTGGCAGAAGACCCACCTGTAAATCCTGAGAATCACTCTGGAATTCCAGGGGGTCTCTTGTTGTGCTGGTAGATCAACAACTTGGGCAAACTGTTGGGTTTCTCTTGGTACCAGGAGATGTGGTATTTGTTGATGCTTGCAGTGTTCCTTGTGCAAGAGATCACAGCTCTGCCTCCAAGGGCTACTGACAGGGAGAGTGGCTGAGTTAGTACAAACTGGCCCCTAGATCCTAAAATAGAATATAAAATGGAATGGAATAGAGTAGAGTAAGTAGAGTAGAATAGAATAATATGGAGTGGAGTGGAGTGGAATGGAATGGAATGGAATAGAATAGAATAGAATAGAATAGAATAGAATAGAATAGAATAGAATAGAATAGAATAGAATAGAATAATAGGTCAGAGCAGAACCAAGACCAATAAAACTCTTGATCAATCGAAGTTGGATCTCCTGCACATTGCAGAAGAACTGGTTTTTTTTTTTAGGAATACCCCAGATGTTTTAAGTTTTCTTTTACCTGCAAAGTAAAAAAAATCAAGAAAAGGACAGAGGTTTGTGCCATGGTCAAGGAAAAAAAATCGGTATTTCTTGCAATAAAGCTCTCTCTCTTTCTTGCATCTCTTCTTAAAGTCCTGAAAAGGACAGGATATAAATGCATGCTAATGAGATGCCTTTTTGGATTGTTACATAACTATTCATGTCTCTTTAGATAATAAGGAGAAGAGCATTGCTAAAGAAACAAGGGATCTTCTAGGAACAGTCTCACAACATGTTTCTTAAGTGAAAGAGAGGGTGGGATCCAGCTACATTTAATTTATTTCTATTTAATTTTCATGCTATATTAAACCTAGCTAATAGGGATAATAGCCCAATTATATGTTGATTAATTTGCTCCTTGTTGCTCCTTGTTAGGTTACATCAAGTCATAACTGACACCTGGTGATCCCATGGATAAAAATATCTCTATGTGTCCATATTCTAGTGAACTTACAGGTATGTTCCTGTATCTTCCTGGACCAGTCTTGGTGTACTATTAGCCTCTTGTTTTTTTTTTTTCTGTTCTATTTTATCTCAGTTTAAGAAAAAAAAATCACAATCTGCTAATAACTAAGAGTGTTAGGATCGGGCAAAATCCAACTGAAATTGCCAATGGAGCTCAGATTTGCAATCTGATTAGATTCAGACCTGCCATGAGCAGCCATAATGTGATGCCTACCTCAACTTAGAAACATCTGCTTTGAAATAGCAATTAAAATTACATCCCATTGTCTACTTCATGCTTTACTTCCTTATTCTGCTATTTCTGAATTATGGAGGTTTTGGAATAGACAATCCATGTTTGATGTTTGTAAGATAGAAATGTTCTGGGATTTTTTGCACCTAGGAGTAGATCATAGGGCTTGAAGGGACCTTGGGAGTCTTCTAGTCCTACAACCTACTCAAGATAGCAGTAGCAGCAGCAATGGTAGTAAAGTTGGAAGGGACCTTGGAGGTCATCTAGTCCAACCCCCTGCTCAGGCAGGAAACCCTATACCATTTCAGACAAATGGCTGTCCAGTGTCTTCTTGAAAACTTCCAGTAGTATTCACAGCTTCTGGAGGCAGGTTAATTGTTAATTGGTTAATTGTTCTAAACAAAGAGATCAGAAACACTGTAAAACACTGTTGATCTCTCAGAAGATCTTTAAGACTTGGTTATTCTCCCAGGAATGGGGGTTGGAAGATTAGATGTGCCTGTGAGATATTGCGATTATTGTTGATGGTGTGAGCTGCCATGTTTTATTTTTATTCTGTTTTATTACCTTAGGACAGTGGTGGCGAACCTATGGCATTTGTGCCAGAGGCAGCGCTCTGAGCCCTCTCTGTGGGTACATGCGCCATCGCCCCAGGCCCGCCTCCCCCCACTGCCTCCTCTTCACCAGCAGCCCCCCCAGAGGAGAGTTACCCCCCGAGCGTAGCCTGCGTGGAGCAGTGCAGCCAAGGACATGGAAGCTGAGCAGCGGGGACAACACTTCACCCTCACACCTGTTGCACACAGTTGATGCTGCGGGGCGCGGGCGGAGGGCATGGCTGCCATGGTGCTGGTGGGTTGCCTGGGTGATCTGTAGCAGGCCGTGGAGGCTGTGGGTGGCCCTGCGGATGGGAAGGGCAGGCAGGGGGGCAGTTTTTGGGCACTTTGTCTCTAAAAGGTTCGCCATCACTGCCTTAGGATTATGTTGATGTTTTTAGTCCTGTTCCATGCCCAGAAAAAAAATGACAAACATTTGTATGAGATGGTGGGGCCATACAAGTAGAATTTATAAACAAATGAAGTCAATGGCTACAAGATCATATTGTTTACAGTGTTGGGAGATTCCACCTGCACTACAGTCGACTAAGACACTTCCAAGCAGTGAGAAGAATTAACCAGTGGAATAGCTTTGCCTTCACAAGTTGTGGGTGCTCCATCACTGGAGGCTTTTAAGAAGAGACTGGACAGCCACTGGAGGCTTTTAAGAAGAGACTGGACAGGAAATGGCTACAGCCTTCAAAGAGACTGTGAAGAACACAGGGCAGAAATTCTGTGTTAAATGGGACATAGTCATACTTCAACTGATCCCTTTCCTTCCACCCACCATGGAGTCCCAGACCAATTGTAGTGTCCTACTAGAATTCAAATACCATCACATCCCTACGCATCTAAAAGAGAATGGTACCAGTAAAGGAGCACCTGACAGCTAGAGAAGGCTAAGAGGAACCAAGAAGATATGCTTACATATTGGTTAGCCATGCATATTGGTGTTCACCTGCTGCTAGGTTTTTGTTCAGCTGTTCAGCAGAATTGTATGATTTACTGCCTGTGTAAGAGGTGCAGTAATATATAGACGTATCTTCTGCCTCAAGATTGGAGATTGTTAACATGGCAGATGTTCTAGAGATTTCAACAGAACCGGAGAATCGTGCTGGGATTCCAGAGGCTCTGCTGCTATCAGAATATATGAGCAGTTTGGGGGGAGTCCCAGGCTTCAGTTGATACCAGGAGGAATACCCTGATCCAATCGTTCCACTGCTTGTAGTACAAGAGATTCGGGCTATCCCTCCAAGAGATCCAGAAACAGAGGCTGGTTGATTCAGGACAAACTGGGAAAAACTCCTTGAAAAAAAGCAAAGGTGACAGGAAAGACTCAGTCAACATGATGTTCATTGAACTTAGGAGAAATGTGTGGTAGGAACAGAAATCTGAAATCAAAGAAGTAGAGGAGAAACCACTTCCCTGAATTATAAGGGGATGGGGGAAGAATGTAAGTCCCAGCCATTTTTAGTAGATAGCCCAAGTCTTCAATTACCCATAAAGGAAGAGGAGAGGATGAGAAGAAGAGGCAGCCAAGCCATGGTGGAAGATGGGATCAGGACTGAATTGCCAACATTCTCTTTGTCAAAATAAAGAAGCTGAGTGACCTACATCAAACATAAATAGCATGATGAAATTTATTTTTTATCCCTCAAAAGGGTGTAGATCAGAAAGAAGAATAGGAAGAGGAATATGGTTATGATCTAGAAAACCATAGAGTTAAAAAAAATTCCAAAGTTTAAACAAACAAACATCAATAAAGAAGATTCCTGTTGTAGGCAATCTGAGAGTGGTTGAAGATGCTCAAGGAGACAGAATTGGAAGAACTATGGAGAGGGCCAGAGAACTGAGTTGTGGCTTCAAAGGGTCTCTCTTATTTTGCTCATGTGTCTGATGATGGCACTGTTGATCCCAGGAGTTGTATTACTCTCCAGTGTTTCCACTCATTTTCATACAACAAATCCTGACTTTCTCTGTAGGATGCTGAAAGGGAAGGGGGGTGATGAAGGAAAAGCTGGACCAAAAGGTCTGAAAGAAAGCAAAGAGAAAAGCTTCATCCAAGGAGGTATAATTTCAAAGGGGAGAGAAAAGTTAGACATGAAAGAGAAGAGTGAGGGACTCCAAAGAAGCTTCTCTTATCAGAATTGGTCAAGAAGAACCAAAATGTGAGTGTTCCAGATCAGAATGGTTGATGCTAGAAACGTTGTCCAACAGTATTGCAATAGGCAGAAAAGGTCAGGAGGAAACATAGCTCGGTTGTAGCTGGAATGTGGGATAAAGATCAACAATATGATTGTTGTCTCTAAACAACAATTATCAGAAGTGTTCTGGATGACTCTTTAGGTTCAATGATTCATAATCCATCATTCAACTGATCCCCTTCATTTCCCTCACTATGAAGTCCCAGACCAATAATAATAACCTTCTCTAGTTCAGACACCATCACATCCCTGAGAGTTTAAGTAGATATGGTACCAACAAGGAAACACCTTACAGTTTGAGAAGGTTAAGCGGAACCAAGAAGAAGAAGTCACACATTGCCCAGTCATGCATATAGGTGATTGCCTCCTGAAAGGTTTTTGTTCAGCTCTTCAGTGGAATTGTAGCACTGTGTACGAGTCACTGCCTGTATAAGAGCCGCAAAAATAGTTACCCTCATCTTCTGCCTGAAGGTTGGAGATGCTTAACACGGCAGATGTTCTAGAGTTTTCAACAGAACCGGAGAATCGTTCTGGGATTCCAGAGGCTCTGCTGCTATCGGCATATATAAGGAGTTTGGGAGGACCGCCAGACTTCTGTTGATACCAGGAGGAATATCCTGATCCAATTGTTCCACTGCTTTTTTTACAAGAGATTTGGACTGTCTCTCTAAGAGATCCAGACACAGAGGCTGGTTGATTCAGGACAAACTGGGAAAAACTCCCTGAAAAAAAGCAAAGGTGACAGGAAAGACTCAGTCAACATTCTGTCCATTGACCTTAGGAGAAATGTGTGGTATTAACAGAAATCTGAAATCAAAGAAGTAGAGGAGAAACCACTTCCCTGAATTATAAGGGGATGGGGGAACAGTGTAAGTCCCAGCCATTTTTAGTAGATAGCCCAAGTCTTCAATTACCCATAAAGGAAGAGGAGAGGATGAGAAGAAGAGGCAGCCAAGCCATGGTGGAAGATGGGATCAGGACTGAATTGTCTGCAGAGCCAGCTATCCTTTCTGCTCTTAAACCTTTTGCCAGTGGGGAATTCAAATTCATGCAAATGTCCTGCCTGCTCAGCAATTCTTCCTCAGATATGACAGCCAGCTTCAGATAAAAAGGAAAGAGCATCCTTTGAAGAATCCTTCTCTTCAAGCAGTAGGATTTGCTGGTGGAGCTTTTGAGGACACATTCCATTCCATTCCCTTTTGATTTTTATCCAGTTTCTGCCACTTGTGCTCTGTGAGAAAGGAAATAACCCACGTTTTCTCATTGCTACTGACCACATAAATAACAAACATCCTTAAGGTACAACTTTGTGGACTAAAATTTCAGACTTAGTTTAGAAAACACGGCAATCCTGACCTCTATTGGTTATGTCACCATAGCCTCAAAGTGTTTTATTGGGCAAAGCAGATGCCAAGATTCTCTTTGTCAAAATAAAGAAGCAGAGTGACCTACTCAAATGTAAATAGCATGTTGAAATTTATTTTTTATCCCTCAAAAGGGTGTGGATCAGAAAGAAGAATAGGAAGAGGAATATGGTTATGATCTAGAAAACCATAGAGTTAAAAAAAATTCAAAATTTAGACAAACAAATATCAACAAAGGAGATTCTTGTTGTAGGCAATCTGAGAGTGTTTGAAGATGCTCAAGAAGACAGAATTGGAAGAACTATGGAGAGGGCCAGAGAACTGAATTGTGGCTTCAAAGGGTCTCTCTTATTTTGCTCATGTATCTGATGATGGCACTGTTGATCCTAGAAGTTGTATTAATCTCCAGTGTTTCCACTCATTTTCATACAACAAATCCTGACTGTTTCTCTGTAGGATGGGGGGGGGGGTGACTGAGATCAAATGAAATGGCATGCTTACACCCACTTTTTCATGACTTTAAAGATGGTGGATGAGCAGGAGGAATGAGAAGGGGAGCATAGTTATGATCTAGAAAAATATGGAATCAAAATATATCTAAAGGTGAAGAGAAACAAAACCAGCAAAGGAAGGGGGTCTATTGTAAGCAATGTGAGAATGATTAGAGATCTCCAGGAGACAAAATTGGAAGAACTGTTGACAAAGCCAGAGAAATTGGCTGAGATTTTAAAGGGTCTCTCAATTTGCTTGTATGTAGATCTAAGGTGTGGTATTAGTCTCAATTTTTTCTACTCCTTTTGGAACAAAGGATTCTCACTGTTTCTCCAAAGCATGCTGAATGAGGAGGGGGCTAATTGAAGACAACCAAAATCCTGAAAGAAAGCAAAGAACAAAGAACAGTTTCCATCAAGGAGGTGTAATTTCAAAGGGGAGAGAAAAGTTAGTTCTGAAAGGGAAGAGTGATGGACTCAGAAGAAGCTTCCCTGAACATAAATGATCAATAAGAACCAAAACGTGGATGTCCAGATCAGAAGGTTGATAAAAACAAGAGGAGATGTAAGCAGTCCAAAGTTGGAAAGCGGGGTAAAGATGTATAATATGGCTGTTGTCTCCAAATGGAGCACAATGCGAAGCGTTCTAAGTGAATCTGTGTGCAGTCATAAGTCAACTGGCCCCATTCCACCCACCCACCGTAATATCCCAGTCCAATTGCAGCATCATTCTTCAACTCAAATACCATCACCTCCCCCAGAGTCTAAAATGGAGTGACAGGAGTGAGGAAACACCTGACAGTTTGGGAAGGTTAAGAGGAACCGAGAACAATGTCACACATTTGCCAATCATGCATATCAGACATCACCTCCTGCAAGGTTTTTGTTCAGCTCTTCAGTGGGATTGTGTCATCGTGTGCTTGCCAGTACCTACATAATATGTGCAATAATAATCAGCTTCATCCACTACCTCAAGATTGGAGATGCTTAACACTGCAGATTCTTCTGAGTTTTCAAGTGAACCAGATAATCATTCTGGGATTCCAGAGGCTCTACTGCTATCCTCGTATATGATCAGTTTGAGAGCATTTCCAAACTTCTGTTGATACCAGGAGGAATCCCCAGTGTCAATTGTTCCACTGCTTATAGCACAAGTAATTTGGATTGTCCCTCCAAGAGATCCAGACACAGAGGCTGGTTGAGTCATGACTTGCGAAAAAGTCCCTGAAAGAAAACAAAAATGAAAGAAAGACTCTATCAGCACAATCTTCATTTAAATCAGAAGAAAAGTGTGGTAGGAAAGGCAATTAGGAGATGGACCTCTGAATTATCAGGAGGTTGAGGAAGGCTATAATCATTGCAATTTTTGAGTAGAAATCCCTTGACATAAATTACCCCTAAAGGAGAAGGAGAGGAGGAGGAGAAGAGGCAGCTGAGCCATGGTTAGAGATGGGCTCAGATCTGAATTGTCTGCAGATCCAGCTGTCCTCTCCACTCTTAAGCCTTTTGCCAGTGGGGAATTCAAATTCATGCAAATGATTTGCCTGCTCATTGACTCTTCCTCAGTTATGATAAAAAGAAAGACCTTCCCTTGATGGTTCCTTCCTGCCTGAGCAAGGGGTTGGACAAGAAGACCTCCAAGGTCCCTTCTTATTCTGTTATTCTTTTTGAGTATCATGATTTACTGATACAGCTTTTTTGAGGAGACCATCCTGTTTGGCTGAGCGGGAACATTTGGGAAGGTCTTCAGCTCAACTGCAGCATAGAAAGCATGCATGAGAATTGTCTTCACTTTATCTCCTTCATCCTTTCTTCTTCAACCTGAGACAGATCCCTCTCAGCTTTTCTGGGAAATTATGACCTATTGCAGGGATGTTAGGAATGATAACCATATCTGTTAGGTCACACGTTCATGTTTTCCTGAAAAGTTGTTGTGCTTGGAGAGGGAATCTCCAAGGGTAGACACAAATCCAGTTCAGAGGCCACATGGACTACTTAGATTGGAGCTGGTGTCCCACCATAATATAAAAAGGAAACTTGATCCGTGCCACTTCCTAGAGTCTTTCTCCAAAATCAGGTCTCTGGTAACCCTTTCTACCATATAGAACCCATAATGTAATATTAAATTATATTATTCTTGTAACATATAATATTAAAAGGCCAAAACATTTATGAGCTGTAGCCCACTTCATCAGATGCCTCTGCTAGCTTAACTGAGGTAGGATTTCAGTGAGGGTGAAGACAGGGAAGCAAAGGGAGGGAATAAAAGGACATTCATCAATATTAGACCAAATGAAATATTTCTCCCCAGATGAATCACAGTTCTAGATATATACAGAATATCTGAATTGGCAAAAGGACACCAATCAACCTGGGCTAAAGACTTTATTGAGATTGTAGTGGGGTGCCCCAGGGCTCTGTTCTGGGCCCAGTTCTCTTCAACATCTTCATCAACGATTTGGATGAAGGGATAGATGGGGAACTCATCAGATTTGCAGACGACACCAAGCTGGCAGGAATAGCCAACACTCCAGAAGACAGGCTTCAGATACAGAAGGATCTGGACAGACTTGAACACTGGGCCCTAACTAACAAAATGAAATTCAATGGTGAACAAAGCAAGGTTCTACATTTAGGCAAGAAAAACCAAATGCACAAGTACAGCATAGGTGGCACCATGCTCAATAGTAGTAACTGTGAGAGGGACCTCGGAGTCCTAGTAGACAATCTCCTAAATATGAGCCAGCAGTGTGCTGCAGCTGCCAAAAAGGCCAACACAGTGCTAGGCTGCATTAACAGAGGGATAGAATCAAGATCACGTGAAGTATTAATACCACTCTTCAACGCCTTGGTAAGGCCACACTTGGAATACTGCATCCAGTTTTGGTCACCACGATGTAAAAAAGATGTTGAGACTCTAAAAAGAGTACAGAGAAGAGCAACAAAGATGATTAGGGGACTGGAGGCTAAAACATATAAGGAACGGTTGCTAGAATTGGGTATGTCTAGTTTAACGAACAGAAGGACAAGGGGGGACATGATAGCAGTATTCCAATATCTCAGGGGCTGCCATAAAGAAAAGGGAATCAAGCTATTTTCCAAAGCACCTGAAGGCAGGCCAAGAAGCAACGGGTGGAAACTAATCAAGGAGAGAAGCAACCTAGAACTAAGGAGAAACTTCCTGACAGTGAGAACAATTAATCAGTGGAACAGCCGGCCTCCAGAAGCAGTAAATGCTCCAACACTGGAAGTTTTTAAGAAGAGACTGGACAGCCATTTGTCCGAAATGGTGTAGGGTTTCCTGCCTGAGCAGGGGGTTGGACTAGATGACCTCCAAGGTCCCTTCCAATTTTATTACTATTACTATTACTTACATGTTTAACTTCAGGTTTACCAGGATGAACCATGTCTGGCATTTTTTCCTTGTCTCTAAGACCCACTTGAGTACTTGATGGTGAGTTTAGAAAGAGATGTTCCTGTTTAAGAAACAGAAGAGAAGATTCAATCATGTCATTTCTTGATCGGCTGAAGCTCTTCTGTATTGGAAGGGAAACCAAACCTATGAAAGAGTTTTACTTCCTTTGAAGGGCTTTTGTCTCATTTCTCTATCTGAATCAAGCACTGTGCACCCGTCCCCAATCCAAACTAAGCAATAATACGTGGCCTCATCTTCCACCAAGGCCCCTGTGATGGTCAGGGACATGGTGTTCCCTGACCTGGAGCCAGAGAAACGGGCTGGAACGCCTGATGGCCTGCTGCTGGTGCTGTGTATTAAGAGCCTTGGAACCTCCTCTGACTTCTGCTGGATCCATCGTGGGTAGTTGTTGTCAGTGATGTTTCCACCATCGTATCTACAGGACATGGTGATTGTCCCTGCTGGAGCTACAAAATCTGGATCTTTCAAGCTCTGCAGCTGCTGGATACTGGCCCCTGAAGGAGCACATGGAATTAAGGGAATAAGAGAGAACATGGAATTAAGGAACATCAAGTGAAACTACCTTATACAGCCAAACCACGCCCAACATTCTCCTGCACTGCATTCCACATGGAGACCCTCACAACAATTAACCCTTCTTTCCCCTGATTCTGTTGGTCTCACCAAAGGATTAAAGGATGGTGAAGAGTAGAAGAATACAAGCCATACTGGACAATTAGACAATCTTCCTGAAAGAATCAATCAGTCATTGGCTTCAACCTGGCCTCTCTTAAATCCCTAGAGGTGAGGAATACAATTAGCATGCAAATGAGATGGTTTTTAAAAGGATGCTGATGCCTGTCTTTACCAAATAGGTTGCCCAGTTAACTAAAGGTGTAACCTGCACCATTTTGATGGACAGATGACATTGGTGAGCTTAGAGCTGAATAGGTGAGCTGGTCAAATAAGAGTTTATAGTAGAGAAGTAAAGAATCCTAGGATGAAATCCCAACTCCGCCATTAAAATCTGAGTTGTCTTCAGCCGTAATCCTCATTCAGCTTACTTCACAACATAAAATTAATGTGAGAACAGAAAAATCAAGATATAGTAGAAAACAGACTATATCAGCATAAAAAAATACTTTCAAGGGGAGACTGGACTGCCATATGTCAGAAATGGTGTAGGGTCTCCTGCTTAGGCAGGGGGTTGGACTAGATGACCTGCATGGTCCCTTCCAACTCTGTTATTCTATCTATGCTATATCAGACTAAGTTTAGAAAATATGACAGTCCTGACCTCCACTGTCAAGATTATGTAGCATCAAGATATGTTTTGATGTTAGGCAAGGCAGGTGCCAAGGTCAAGAAGAATCATGGTGATCTATATGAAATGAAAATGAAAATTTTACCCCCATTTTTTTCATGTCTCCAAAGGAGGTGGGTGAGAAGGAGGAAGGGTAAGGGGAACATAGTTATGCTCTAGAAAACCATATAATTGAAGAAAAATAATAACCCGACGTTTAAGACGAACAAAAGCAGCAGAAGAACATCCTGCTGTAGCCAATGCAAGAGACATTGCTGATGATCAAGGAGGCAAAGTTGGAAGAACAGTTGACAGAGAACTGAGCTGAGATTTTGAAGGCTCTTTTATTCTGCTCATATATCAGAGGTTTGACGGCACCGCTGATCCCAGGAGGTGCATTAATCTCCAATGTATCCGTTTAACAAATCCCGAGGATGCAGGATTTCTCTGCAGGATGCTGAAAGAGAAAGGGAATGATTAAGGACAACCTGGACCAAAATATAATAATAATAATAATAATAATAATAATAATAATAATAATAATAATAATAATAATAAAGATGGAAGGGACCTATAGTATAGTATAGTATAGTATAGTATAGTATAGTTATTCTGACCCAAATTTAAAGTGTTCTGTTTCAAATCCAGTCAGATAGTTAACTCAAAAGAAACGATCTTATAATAAACAAATATATTTTAATGAGAAAGATTACTTGCGTTCACGTTGAGATTGGTGCTGCTGGAAATACATGTTTGTTCATCTTTTAGATCCTTCTTTAGGTAAGAAGATATTGCTCTTTATGATGACACAGGCTATTGTATGACCTTCCATGGCCCATGCTTCTTACAGACAAAGAGATTCCATGTGGCTTGTGTCCAGGAGGTCTCCCAATGACCTTTGGGGCTCCTCCCACTGACCCGTCCACATACCTAGCATTTAACCCAATAACTGCCAGACATTCCAACATAGAGCTGGACCATAGAGCTATATCGGCCATAGAACTATATGGGTCAGAACACTCCCCGCTTGGAAATTTATATTTCCACTACTAAAATAGTAAAAACGTAGCATCAAGGCATGCAATACTCATTGTGGTTAACTTGTGACTAAATAGATAAAAACTTGGTATTAAACATGCATAACTATAAGGTAAACATAAAACATGCACGATTATGCTAAAGGGAATAAGCAAATGTTACATCAAACAATGCATAAGACAATACATAATTTGAGGTTTAATCTTCTGGTTCAGTCTTCATCAGCAATGGACCAAATCGGTGATCAGCCTGGTACAAGTGTCTTTGAGTCACGACCTGTCCCACGTGACTTCACGATCTGGATCTCAGCTGGGTGGACTAGTTCATCACGTGGATGGGCCAATTGTTCTGGTATGCAGTCTTGTCTCCCAGTGAGACAGGGTCTTCTGCCTGTGAAGGAAACTGGAGCCAAATCTGGAACAGAAAAAACTGGAACCCAAGCTTCTCGGGAACGAGGGGAACTGGATTCACAGGATAATCAGGAACTGAAAAACCTGGAAAACATAAACAGCTGGATCTGGAAACACAGGAGCAGCTGAAGAATCAGGATCAGGAGCATCTGGATCTGAAGAATCAGGAACAACAGCTGGAACTGAAGGGTCAGTTTTCCAAGTCGGCCTTCTTTAGCAACAAAACTAGGTCAGTGATTGGTCTGGTGTAGATTTTTTTAACAGTCAGACTCATGTGGTTTCACTACCTGAATCTCAATTTGGCGGACGAGACCATCGGGACTAGGCATGGTCTGTTGTACGAGTCCCATAGGCCAATGATTTCTTTGAACATCTTTGTCCTTCAGCAAGACTAGGTCGCCTTCTTGTAGGTTGGGCTCTTTGGTCTTCCACTTACACCGTCCTTGGAGGGTAGATAAATACTCTTGCCTCCATCTTTTCCAGAAGGTGTTGGCCAGTAGCTGAACTTGCTTCCATTCTCGTACATACGAGTCTTTGATGGTGAAGTTTCCTGCTGGTATTGGCCAATCGCCTGTCTTTTGAGTCAATAAAGTTGCTGGGGTGAGTATGGTTGGATTTTCAGGGTCTGAAGATACTGGAACCAAAGGTCGTGCGTTGATGATAGCCGCAACTTCCGCCATGAGGGTCGTGAGAACTTCGTGCGTGAGTTTGGGTGTCATAGTCAACATAGAGTCCAGGATTCTGCAGGCGACGCCTATCATGCGGTCCCACGCTCCTCCCATGTGAGATGCATGGGGGGGTGTTGAAAGTCCAGGCACAATTTTGGGCTAGGAGGTATTTGCCGATGTGTGAGTCGGAACGAATGCCTTCATCAATTTGCAATTCCTTACAGGCCCCTATAAAATTAGTTCCGCGATCAGACCTAAACATTTTGACTGGTCCTCTATGGGCTTGGAATCTTCTTAGCGCATTAATGAAAGAAGAAGAATCCATAGCTTCAATGACTTCTATGTGGATCGCCCTGGTGCTGAGACATGTGAAGAGTACAGCCCAACATTTGCTATTGGCGTGTCCACCTCTGGTTCGACGAGCCAATACTACCCAAGGTCCGAATACATCTAAGCCCACATTGGTGAAAGGTGGTGCAGGTATTAGGCGTTCGACTGGTAAGGCAGCCATCAGTTGGTGTTGAGTTGGCCCTCTTTGTTTACGGCAATGTAGACATTTGTGCAGGATGGTGGCGACGCATCTTTTGGCTCCCACGACCCAAAGGCCTGCCGCTCTGACTGCACCTTCCGTGAAATGTCTGCCTTGATGGTGGATGGTATTGTGGTGATATTGAATTAATAGGTGTGTGATGTATTGACGAGCTGGGAGGATAATAGGGTGTTTGAGGTGTAACACTACCTCAGCATTGGCTATACGTCCTCCTACTCGCAACAATTTATGACTGTCCAAAAATGGATTCAATTTCAGGAGAGAACTATTCTTAGGGAGAGGTCTATTTGCTGCTAGACACGCAAAATCTAATGGATATGAATCTTGTTGTATGCTTCGAAGAATCCCTCTCTCGGCCTGGAGATGACTTTCGAGGATGCTTATATTACGGTGCAGAAAACGGACTATTTTTGCCACTCCTGCTACTAAAGGTCTCCACTTGGAGAAGCGTTCAAAATGCGCGGGGTTCAGAGAACGATGAGGAGAAGCTTTGATTGCTTCCTTGACATTTGCAAGGAGGCAAGTTAACTGAGCAGTCGACGTCATGCTCCGTTCAGGCGAATGATTGTGTCCTTGGGGCCGCACGTCTTTATCCTGGTTTGGTTCTGCCAGCTTATAGTTCTCTGGTACTTTCAACTTTTGGTTGTTAGGGTGCAGCAAAAACGCAGGACCCGTTAACCAAATTGAATCTACCAACTTCGAAGCAGGAATGGACCGTGTTGCTTGATCAGCTGGATTCTGCTCCGTTGCTACATAGCGCCACTGGTTAGGGTGTGAGGATCACCTAATCCTTTCCACCCTATTGCTTACGTAGACGTAAAACTGCCTATTTTGATTGTGGATGTAGCCTAGCACTATTTTACTGTCCGTGTAGAAGGTGGTGGATTGTAATTCAAGATCTAATGCTTTAGTTATTATTTCTGCCATCTCTACAGCTAGAACGGCACCGCAGAGTTCTAACCTGGGTATAGTGTGGCTCTGTAATGGGGTCAGTTTTGCTTTTCCCATAATGAAGCCAACATGACATCTCTCCCTGCTGTAGACTTTTACGTATCCTACAGCTGCAATAGCCTGTATGGATGCATCTGAAAACATGTGTAGTTCCCTTTTGGCAGCAGCGGCTAAGGAGAGGGGCACATACGTGCGCTGAATGGAGATGTTTTGTAGGCAGCTAAGGGATTTACATCACATCTCCCACTCCTGTTTGTGTTCTGGTGGTAGTGGCTTGTCCCAATCGGTAGCATATTGGGAGAATGAGCGCAGAAGAAGCTTACCTTGGACTGTTATAGGTGCGGCAAAACCCAAGGGGTCGAACAGACTGTTGACTGTGGAAAGGACACCTCTCCTTGTGAAGGCGTTGTCTTTCGCGGGAGTTGTAAAGGTGAAGGCATCTTTCTTCAGATCCCAACACAGGCCTAGGCTACGTTGTAAATGAGGATCATCTGTGCCAAAGTCGAGGTCTTTCAAACCTTGTGCATGATCGTCAGGGTCGAAAGCCGCTAATACTTCTTTGCTGTTGGATGCTATTTTGTGCAACCTAAGGTTAGCTGCTGCTAACATTCCGCGTGTCCTTTTTATTAAGTCTATGGCTTCGGCAGGGGTTGGTACTGATTTCAAGCCGTCATCGACGTAAAAATCCCGTTCCACAAAGCACCTGGCGTCGGTGCCGAATTTATCTTCGCCTATTCTGGCGGTGTGTTGTAGACCGTAATTGGCGATTGCTGGGGAGGAACCGTTGCCAAAAACATGTACTCGCATCCTGTATTCTGTCACCTGTTGGGTATGGTGGTCATCACTGAACCACAGAAAACGCAGGTAGTTGCAGTGATCTTCCCTTACGTAGAATGAATAAAACATTTGCTGGATGTCTGCCATGACAGCCACCGCTTCTTTTCTGAAATGGATGAGTATTCCCAACAAACTATTGGTAAGGTCGGGTCCTGTAAGAAGGACTTTGTTCAGGGAGATCCCTTGGTGTTGCGCACTGGCATCGAAAACCACTCCGATTTTCCCTGGTTTATGAGGGTGGTACACCCCGAAGAATGGTAGGTACCAGCATTCTTCTCCGTCCTGCATCGGAGGCGCTATTTCTGCATGTCCGTTCTGGAACATTTTCTTCATGAAATCTACCAGGTGTGTTTTCATGTCTGCTTTTTTTAGCATGGTAATAGTAATAGTAGTAAAGTTGGAAGGGACCTTGGAGGTCATCTAGTCCAACCCCCTGCTCGGGCAGGAAACCCTACACCATTTCTTCGTAGGCTGTTGAGCCGAGAGAGCGCTTGCTCATAATTGTTAGGTAGACGTGGTCTGAGTGTGCGGAAGGGAAGGGGGGCTACCCAACTTCCGGTTTCATTCTGTAGACATTTTTTATCCATGATGTCTAGAAATTTTTTGTCCTCTATCAACAGTCCTATGTCGCTGTCGTTGTTGCAGACTTGGAACACTGACACTCCCACGATAGGCTTAGTAGGTGAGAGCTTGAGGTGTTGCTGGCATGGTTGTAGATGTGAAGCTCTTCCATTACTCAGAATGGAAGTCTTTAAGACGTTTGCTTGTGTTGGTGTTTGCAGCTTGTCAATGCATGCTTCCCCTGTGATGGTCCACCCGAGTTCCATCTTTTTTTTTTTATTGAAAATTTTTAGATTTTAAAAAACAATACAATTCCCTTCCCCAAGCCCCCCCAACCCTCCCATACCCTCCCCCGAACTTCCCAGAGCTGAATACAGGCTTAATTAATTTTTTTTCAAAAAGTCTTAAAACAGATATAAACCATAAACAAATCTAAATACATTAATTAAACAAGTTGTAAAATAGTTAACAATAATATATGTATAAAAAGACAAAAATACAAGGAAATACAAGAAAATAGGAAGAAAGAAAAAGAAAAGAAATAAAAAGAAAAAAAAGAAAAAGAAAAAAATCTATAAAGTTTATAAAATATCTTAAATTTTAAATATAAGTTATTGAAAAGCTAAATAATATTTTTATATCCAACTTATGTTGTATAAAGTATATCCATTTTTTCCATACCAAAAAATACTTCTCTTGCGATTGGTCTTTCAAGAAAGCCGAAATCTTTGCCATTTCCGCCAAATAAGAAACTTTAAAAAACCACTCTTGCAAAGTAGGCAAAGATTCCTTCTTCCAACATTGCCCTACTAACAACCTTGCCGCTGTAATTAAATTTAGCATCAATATAGTCTCTTTAGTATCACAATCAGAAACAATACCTAACAAAAACAATTGTGGGGTATTGTCTATAATGAAACCATGAGTAAATAATATTTTTTTGTATTAAATCTTCCAAAGATTTTAATTGCCAGTTTCTACCATCCCATCTAAGTAATTGTACATAAGAAACGCTATCTATCTTAACTCCTCTCCTTATCCCTTCTATCGCATGCCCCGGTATGGCCCATAGTGGAATTTTAAAATCACTTCTATAATATTTCCTCCAAACCCGAAGTAAAGAGATCCTTATAATATGAGATTTAAAAACCCTATCAACCTTTTTATTAAAAATTAAATAGGCATGCCATCCAAAAAGTAAATCCCAACCCTCCAAGAGGAGTATTTCTACATTTGTTAAATTAACCCAGTCACTTATTAATGTTAAAACCACAGCATCATAATACAATTTCAAGTTCGGTACCTTGAGTCCACCTCTCTCACGAATATCTTGTATAATTTTAAGTTTTACTCTTGGTTTTTTCCCTGCCCAGATAAATTTGTTAATATCTTTCTGCCATTCATTTAAATTAACCTCATTCTTTAAAATAGGTATCATTTGAAATAAAAAAAAGAAACTTTGGCAAAACATTCATTTTAATCGCCGCAATTCTTCCCAAAAGAGATAACTGCAACTTCTCCCAATTTTCCAAATCTCTTTGTATATTGACCCACAGCCTTTCATAATTATTTTTATACAATTTTGCATTAGAAACAGATAAAATAACCCCCAAATATTTTACCTTGTTAACAACCTCAAAATCTGTCAAATTAACCAAAATCTGCTTATCCAAATTAGTCATATTTTTGGGCAATATTTTAGTCTTATTGTTATTAATTTTAAAACCCGAAACCTATCCATACTGATATATCAATTGTAATAACTCTATTACAGAATAAGTAGGTTGAGATAAGGTAACCACCAAGTCATCAGCAAAAGCCCTTAATTTATATTCTTTTTTATTAACTTCTATTCCTTTTATTTGCTGTGATTCTCGAATTTTAATCAACAATATTTCCAAGGTTAAGACAAACAGCAATGGTGACAATGGACAACCCTGTCTGGTCCCCTTCTCTATTGTAAACACCTCTGACAAACCCCGATTAACTATAAGTTGTGCCGTTTGCTTTTGATAAATAACACCAAGAGCTTGTAAAATTCTTTCTCCAAAGTTCATTTTTTCAATTAATCTTATCATAAATTGCCAATTCAGCTGATCAAAAGCTTTTTCAGCATCTAAAAATATCAATCCTGCAGAAACTTGATTGTTTTTATCTAAATATTCTAATAAGTTAATAATTTGTCTAACATTATTCTTCATGTACCTTCCAGTTATAAAACCCGTTTGATCGGTATGTATTACATGATACAAAACCCTCATAAGCCTGTTAGCTAAAATTTTTGCAAAAATCTTGTAATCTACATTTAAAAGAGATATAGGTCTATAATTCTTTGGTAAAGTAAGATCTTGATCTTCTTTTGGAATCAAAGATATAAAAGCTCTACCCCATGAGGGGGGAATCTCTGAACCCTGTAATATATTATTAAAAAGCTCACTTAAAGGTTGGATCATCTCTTGTACCAAGGTTTTATAATAAATAGATGTCAAACCATCCGTACCCGGTGCCTTACCTAATTTTAATTCTTTAATTACTATCTCAATTTCCTCACTAGTAATCAAACTATTAATTTCTTGTTTCTGATCTTCTGTTAATTTAGGAAAGTTAGCTTCTTTTAAGTAATTATCTATATCTGAAACCTGTACTTTAGTACTCATATATAATTTTTGATAATAATCTAAAAAGGATTTCTTAATCAACTCCTTCTGATATACCAATTTACCATTATAATTTATTTTATCTATAGTTCTCTGTCTTTGCTTCTTTCTCAGTTGATAGGCCAACCATCTCCCTGGTTTGTTAGTGTTACAAAATGTATTTTGTTTCATATACAGTAAATTAGTCGCAGTTTGATCAGCCATCAACATATTAAATTGTGATTTAAGCAATTTTATAGATTCCTTAACCTTCTCATCTGTAGAATTTAAAATCAAAGCTTTTTCTTTTAATTTGATCTCATCTTCCAACTCCTTACGTTTCTGCATCTGCTTCTGTCTATGAACATTATTCATTTGTATCAAAATCCCACGCATGTAGGCTTTACCTGCATCCCAGACCATTGACATTGAAGTTCCCTTATGCATATTTAAAACAAAATAGTCCTTTAATTGCTCTTTTAATTTTTGAACATTCTTTTTTTGTCTAAATAAATTTTCATTCATCCTCCACGATCTCCTTTCCTCTTTTTCATCAACCAATTCCATCCAAACTAGACTGTGATCCATCAATGTCCTGGGAAAAAATTTAACATTCTTTACTCTAAAATATAAATCCGTTGTAATAAAAAAAAATCAATTCTTGAAAAAGATTGATGTCTATCTGAAAAGAAAGTGAAGTCTCTCTCCTCCAAGTTATGTTCCCACCAATAATCTTGCAGCTCCCAATCCTCTTTCAAATCAAAAAAAGCTTTAGGTAATTTAGCCTGTTTAAATTAGAGGATCCTTTTTTATCTCTTTGTGTATCTAAAACACCATTCCAGTCTCCCATTAGTATAACAGATCTATAATCCAACAAGTTAATTTCTGGTGGTTTAGTGTCGGTGATGGCGGCTACTTTGTAGCCGTCCTCCTGGGAAAGCGTGAGAACCGTGGAGAACAGCAGGCACCAGCTGTTCCGCGGCTCAAAACCTCCCTCCCGGGCGAAGGGGGGGAGGGGAGTATCACCTGAATAGAGGTAGAGCCTCTTGAACCCCCCAGGAATTTTTCCTTGGGGGGTGAAAAGAGAGCTCCCTCGGAGTTCAGGTTGCCTCCGCCTCCCAGCTGTCTTTGTTCCTTCGGGAACAAAGCAAAATGCCGCTACCACCTCCGCCCTTAAAGGGACCGGGTGAGTTATTTTTAAAAGCGGACAGAGTTGGATAAAGGATTTTTCTTATTGGATTTTATTTGGACTTTAGTTTGAAAGGTTGACCTTTATTTCTTTTTCTCTTTTTTCTTCATCTTTTCTTGCGTGGAGAGTGAAAGTAAAATGGCGATTGGAAAGTTTTTTTTTCTTGAAAAAAAGTGAGTGAAATGGAACGTTATGGATTAGATGTTTTTTTTTTCTTTAAATTTTTTCTTAAAGTGGATTTGTGTTTTGGGAAGATTTTTTTTCTTTTTTTTTAAAACTCTCCTTTGTTATTTTTTTTCCCTTTTAAGGGACTTTTTATTTTTTATTTTTTTCAAAGAAGGAGGAAAGAAGAAACAAGATTTTTTCTTTTTCAAAATGGCTTCAAAGAGGCAAGCAACTTCTACAGTACCTAAGGTGGCTTCTTCTCCTGCAATCTTACCCGCACAACAACCTAAAGCTACACCACCACCCTCTCCTCCTTTGCCAGCAATAACGGTACAAGATATGAAAGATATAATGGGAAATGCTGTAGCTCAAATCAGAGGGGAAATGAAGGAGCTTTTAGAGCAGAATAATACTATTTTGAGGCAAGATATAGTTATGGCTTTAACAGGACTTGCCTCTGTGGTTGAGAAGTTGGACTCCAGAGTGGAAGAGGTGGCAGATAAGGTGGATATTTTGGAAGACAAATTTGAAGGCATGGAAAAAAAGATGGAAATTTCACAAGATGACATTGTTATGTCTCAGTACAGAGAGATGGAGTATGCTTTAAAAATCAGAGGCCTGAAAGAAGACATCCAGCAAGACTTGAGAGAGATTGTGGTAAATGACTTTGCTGCTATTTTGAATAGAGAGAAAGAGGAAATACTCAGAGAAGTTGAAAAAATATTTAGAGTTAACTCTTGGGTTGCAAAGCAAAGAAATTTACCAAGAGATGTGGTGATTTATTTTGGGAAGAGATCTCTGCGTAATGAAATTATACAAGCTTTTTACAATAAGAGGTTTCAGATTGCTGCTCAAGATGTCATCATTCTAAAGGAGATCCCATCTAAAATTTTAAGAAGGAAAAAGAGTTTGCTTTCTTAGCTAATGAACTTAAAAAAAGATTGATGCCATTCAGATGGGAGATTCCGATGGGTATTGTTGTGAGCCATGCGGGGACGCGTTATAGACTTAATACAGTTTCTAAAGCAAATGAGTTTTACAAGTCAGTCCTGGGAGCAGGCTCACCATCACTTATGATGCAGAAAACTTTGGATGGTAAAGAGGTGGAGCAGCAGTCTGAAGAAGTAGTATTGATGGATGCTGGAAAGTTACAGGCGGAGTGGTTGCAATAAGCAGAGATTAAAGAGCAAAGAATGACTCGCGCAGCACATAGACGTAAGGAAAAGGAACAACAGAAGAAAGAAGTTAAAGAAGTTCTTCAAGAATGTGTTTCGGTGCCTGTGGGAGGAGCAAGACCCAAGAGTTCTGCACCACATTCCTCAATGGCAGATCTGGTAAAGCTCCTGACATGGAATGCTAATGGTCTTAATTCCCCTCAAAAGAGAAAGAAAATTTTTCATTATTTAAAGCAACATAATAATGATATTATTTGCTTGCAGGAAACACATATTATATCTAAAGATCAAAAATATTTAGTTAATGCCCGTTTGGGATCTCATTTTGTATCTTTTGCTCCTGGGAAAAAAAGGGGAGTAGTTATCTATGTTAAGCAAAACTTATCTGCCTGTTTGGTAGAAGCTGATCCTCAAGGGAGATATGTTATGATTGAAGTTGGTTTGTATGGTAAGAAAGTACTTATAGTGGGACTGTATGCACCAAATCAACAACAGGAACAATTTTATAGACTGTTAGATCATCCGAGTTCCATCTTGAGTCCCACCGGAGCGCCTGGTGGGCCTCTGATTCTTACCTCATTGCCGATGGTTTCGTAGGCGTTCCGTCCCACTAATAGTAAAATTTCGGCATCGTTATCCAAGGGAGGGATAAGGTCGGCTAGGTGGGCTAGATGAGGAAAGTTTCTTGTTATCTCTGGCGTCGAAAGTTGACCCCGCTCGATCGGTATGTTGTCCCATTCCAATACTGTCAGAAACAGAAAATTAGAGCTCCCGTCTATTGCTTCTATACGAAGTCCGGACAGCGTCCTTCCCATCGTGATGCCAGTGGATGTGATAGTGTTTACTGCGAACTCTACCAATCTGGTCGGGAGGTTAAAGAGATTGAAAAGGGCTGACCTGCCTAACGTGTCAGTGCTGTGTACATCACATATCACGTACATTCTCACAGCCTCCTCCAGTTTCCCGTCTGGATATACTTTAGCCAGGAAGATGGGAGAGCATGAGGGCGGACGCGGTGAGCTGCCACATATTTGTATACAGTGCGTCTGGCCTATTATTGGAATGCTAGTGGAGATGCTTTGAGTGTTTGTTGTTGTGGTAGAGGTGGGAGCTGCTTGCCGTGACTCCTTGGACAGTGTCTTAGGTTCTAAGTGTAAGGCTGCTGGGTGTTTGTCACTGTCACACAGGTGGCATTTCACCTTAGCTCTGCAATCTTTGGCTGTGTGATCCATAGAGTCACAGCATTTGAAACATATCCTATCCTCTTTGAGTAGGGTCTTCCAGTCATCTAGGGTTTTTTTTCTAAATACTCTGCAATCAGTTAGAGAGTGAGAGGACTTGTGTATCAGGCAAGTCAGGCCTTTGGTAGTTGGATGAGGGTTCGAAAGAACGCTTCTCGGTGTTTGTTCGTCTGGAGACTTCTTTGGGGAAGGCGTGATGTCTGTGGTTCTGTCTGTAGCTTGGGACGAACTTTGGTTGGGGTTGAAGTTGTCTTTTGTTGGCTTGAAGTTGCTGGCATTACGACATAGTTTTGCTTGGTCAGCCACAAAATCAGCGAGTACAGTGAAGGCGGGTGGTGCGTCGGGGTCTTGGTTCCTGTGGGTTTCTGATATTTTGGCCCATTCGTCCCTTGACTGCTTTGGTAGTTTTCTAACTATAATCCTTTGCTTCTCGAACTGATCGAGGCAGGTAAGTTTCGGCATGTTGGGTTACTCGCGAACTGAATGTAGCATCGAGAGCGTGTCTGCAAATTCCAACATCTGGGTGTGATCATTGATATTGATGTTAGGGAAGGTGTAAATGCAATCCAAGAGCAACTTTTCTGTCAGTTCATGCGCGCCATACCGCTCGTCGAGCCTTTCTCAAGCTTTGAGAAGGGTGGTAGCTGGGTTGCCCAGGTGGGCTAGTTGAGTGTTCTCTACTAATCGTGTGGAAGCCGGTCCCAGCCATGTTTTCATGTGTCCGAGCGCTTCACTCGATGTTATAGCTTCATCTTGGATGGCGGTTTGAAACGGGAGCTTCCACAATACATAGTCCTTTCCTGGTTTATCGGGGAATTTGTGTACACCCTTGGATGCCAGATCTAGTTTGCTTCTGCAAAGTCTCAGAGGAGTGTAACTGGGTGGCGATGGTACATCGCTTCCAGTAGTAGGGGCGTGTGCCATGTTTGGCTGGTAACTTCCTTTGGCATATTGGTGGCTGGGTGTATTTTGCCATGTCACGTGCAAAGGATCTTGTTGGCTTGGTCTGAACTCTGCTGCTCTGGCATTGAGATGAGGGAGCCCAGGCTCCTGCTTGCTTACGTGTTGGAAGGTCTGTGTTTCTGGTAGAGTGTAGCTAGCTCCCTGGTAGGCTGTCAGAGCTGATATTCGAGGCTGTCCTCTGTAGTCAGGATTGGTGGCAGTTCCTTGGGGTGCTGCCTCCTGTTGATGCAGCAGGGACTCTACTGACTCTAGTGTGGCTCTAACTCTTTCAACCTCATCCCTGAGCGACGGCTGGTTCTGCTGTAGGGCTATTGGTGCTACAGGTGGATCCATCCGAGTGCCATTAGTGGTATGGTTTGGCGGGTTCTGTGGGGTAATAATGGTGGAAATATCTTGTGGCACTCCCCGCTGTGCAGTCATTGCCATTGCTGGTAATCCCATCAGGTTCGATGTGGCAGCAACGGCGGAAGGATCTCATGACCTAGGTGTCGTGACATCAGCTCTGCGGTTGACCAGCAAATCAGGTCGTTGAGATTCTTCTGTTCATCTACTCAGTCTTGGGGGGCTTGTGGCTGGCTGTGGTGCTCTCATCTGTGCATTCTGGAATGCGCTTTGGTTGTCCACATAGGCCTGTACACAGCTGTGAGAACTTTCCCTTCCTAGGCTTTCCAAATTGGGCGTTGACATGGCATCTTCTAACTCTCTCTGCAGGATCGCTTCTATTGTGGCTGCCTCTTTTGCTCTCTGTTGTCGCTGGAAAATCTCAAAGTTGGCCTGAGCTTTGGCCAAGTCTTCTCTATGTAGCTTGTCGTCTACTGCTGCTTCTGCAGCAACGTTAGCCATTGATCTGTGCTTCCCTGAGACAGGCAGCAATACTCTCTGCTCCTGAGGCTCGAGATGCATGGCTCTGGCGAGAAGATGCCTTTGAATGGCGGGAGGGTCCTGTGATATGCGAGTGTTGGGACACGCTGGAGTGTGCCTTTGACATGTGGCGAAAAGATGAGGCCTTTCCAGACACATGGGATGGATCTGCGTGCGACCATTGTGATGGTGCATGTGAATAGCGGGAAACTTCGGACTCGGCTCTGTCGACCGGTCTGCCTTTCTGGTGAGGTTCGGGCTGTGGAGAACCATGTGAGCTCACTAGAAGCTTCTTACGTTCCTCGTTTATTAGCCTGAGGCTTTGCATCTCGCTGTCGACTCTTAGGTCTCTTAACTGTTCTTGAATGTCCTTGCTGTTCAGAGTCCATCCATTGCACGTAGGCATCTTCCTTATCTCCTTCCACTGCGTGTGCCCGTTCTGGGGAGAGTTCCTCCTTCTGTTCATGGTAGAGTTTGTATAATCTCTCCCAGTCTCGTTCACGGCGCCTGTGGATGATGTGCCATTTCTCCATCAGATGTGAATGCATGGTGTCTGTGAGCTTTCTGTTTTGTCTAAGATCGTATTGACCCTGAGACATTATTGGCTTTGTTGAGGTTTGAGTTTCAACCTCTGCATACTGGTCAAGGTTGGCTGTTAGCCGCATCTCTCCTTGACTGACTGGTTGGGGTGTCTCAACTAGGCTGGTTAATTGAACCCCTTTGTCCAAATCAATAAGACACTCCTCCATGGTTAGGGTCGGTTCCTTCTCAGCTATTTTGAAGAGAATTTGAAGAATTTCTCTTTTTGATCACTAGGGGTCGCTACTTGTAGATCAGCTTCTGAGGTGCTGTCTGTGGGTGGAGATGCCACTGGGTGCGTTCTCCTGTGTTTATGGGTATTTCAGTGCAGTTCACCCTTTCACCACTAGGGGTCACTTGCTGTGGGTCAGCTACCAGGGTGCACTGTCTTCGAGGTTCACCCTTTGTCCACTAGAGGGGCTTCTCTGGGTGCGGTTAAAGGCTTGTGTGTAGAGCTTCCTTTAACCACTAGGGGGCATCTGGAGAAAGGCTAGCCAAATTCTTCCTATTGCCATGTTACTGCTAGTGAGCCACTGAGAGACTGTAGAGGTACAAACTCCTACCTGGCGAGTTGCAGGCTGGAACTCTGGGCCATCAGCTGTGATAATAGGTGAAGGCAATTGGCTCTTGCTTCCTGTCTCTCAAGCTGGAACAGCTTAGCCTTCAGCTTGAGTTGAGTGAGTACTTTTGGTAAGTTTACTCTGTGCCCTCTAGGGGATGTTAAAAGGCTAGCCAAATTCTTCCTATTACCACATTACTGCTAGTGAGCCACTGAGAGAATGTAGAGGTACAAACTCCCACCTGGCGAGTTGCAGGCTGGAACTCTGGGTCATCAGCTGTGATAATAAGCAAAGAGACTTGGCTTTGATTTCTTCTGCCTAAGTTCTCTCAAGCTGGAACAGCTTAGTGCTCAGCTTGGGTGAGTGAGTGAATGCTTCAGGTAAGATCACTCTGTGCCCTCTGGGGGGTGTTGGTAGCTTGTGATAACTTTAAGTAGCTTGGTGTTGGTAGCTTGGGATAACTTTAAGTAGCTTGCACTTTAACTAAAAGATTTGCTCTGTTGTGTGCTGAATTAATTGTGGCTGTTGTGACTCAGCTAGAAAAAAAATTGCATGACCACCAGGGGGTGCTTCTGCGATGATTCCTCCTTATAACATTGGCTGAAATTCCGAGCATACCTAGGGCTGTCACTATGGCAACAGATGAGTTTATTGAAAGGCAATAAACCTTGCTTTTGTCTGAACTCTAGAGGCAGTCATTAAACAGTTCTTTGTTTCAGGCTGCGTGATTCACAGGCAAAGAGGGGAGGGGGAAAGGCCCAAGCTCCTTTTGGTGTTAAAATTCAAACTTTTCATGCAAGGAACAAAAGTGTAGATTTTTTGTTTTTCTTTCTCCCCGGCTATAAACATTAATTTGAGAACAGGTACAAGGCACTTTTACTTTGAAGGTTAGCTAGCAAGCGAATTAGCATAACAAAACCTCTTGATCACTCTTTGAAAGCTGTCTTTTACAAGACACGCTGGCTTTTAAAGGCATCAAGAGAATCTTTACTTCCTTGAAGGTTAATGTAGAGAAAAGGCTAACCAATTTGATTCTCTTTCTTCAAACTGTTGCAGCTTTGAGAGGAGAATTAATCTTTGCCAATTTACTATTTGCTTTCAAAAGATGGCACAAATTATGAAAACACTTTCTTACTATTCTGACACAAACTTTAGTGATCTCTTTTAAATCCTGTCAGATAGTTAACTCAAAAGAAACGATCTTATAATAAACAAAATATATTTTAATGAGAAAGATTACTTGCGTTCACGTTGCGATTGTTGTTGCTGGAAATACATCTTTGTTCATCTTTTAGATCCTTCCTTTAGGTAAGAAAGTGTTATTGCTCTTCACACCATCTTTATGCTTATAGGGAGACCTTCCATGGCCCATGCTTCTTACAGACAAAGAGATTCCCATGTGGCTTGTGTCCAGGAAGTCTCCCAAAGACCTTTGGAACTCCTCCCACTGACCCCTCCACATACCTAGCATTTAACCCAATAACTGCCAGACATTCCAACATAGAGCTGGACCATAGAGCTATATGGGCCATAGAGCTATATGGGCCAGAACAATAGTATAGTATAGTATAGTATAGTATAGTGTAGTGTAGTGTAGTGTAGTGTAGTGTAGTGTAGTGTAGTGTAGTGTGGTGTAGTATAGTATAATGTAATATAATAATATAATAATAGTAATAATAATAGTAATAATAATAATTAGTAATGATGATGATGATGATGTTGGTGATGGTGATGATAAGTTGGAAGGGATCTTGGAGATCATCTAGTCCAACCCCCTGCTCAGGCAGGAAACCCTATACTATTTTGAACAAATGGCTGTCCAGTTTCTTCTTAAAAGCTTCCAGTGTTGGAGCATTCACCACTTCTGGAGGCATGTTGTTCCACTGGTAAACTGTTCTAACAGTCAGGAAGTTTCTCCTTTGTTCTAGGTTGCTTCTCTCTTTGGTTA
Organism: Crotalus tigris; assembly: GCF_016545835.1. Classification (NCBI taxonomy): domain Eukaryota; kingdom Metazoa; phylum Chordata; class Lepidosauria; order Squamata; family Viperidae; genus Crotalus; species Crotalus tigris. Next base: position 100,372 of record NW_024098188.1, on the reverse strand, counting down.
GTTTCCACCTGTTGCTTCTTGTCCTGCCTTCAGACGCTTTGGACAATAGCTTGACTTCCTCCTCTTTGTGACAGCCCCTGAGATATTGGAACACTGCTATCATGTCCCCCCTCGTCATTCTCTTTGTTAAACCAGACATACCCAAGTCCAGCAAACGTTGCTTATATGTTTTAGCCTCCAGTCCCCTAAGCATCTTTGTTGCTCTTCTCTGTACTCTTTCTACAGTCTCAACATCTGTTTTACATTGTGGTGACCAAAACTGGATGCAGTATTCCAAGTGTGGCCTTACCAGGGCATTGTAAACTGGTATTAATACTTCATGTGATCTTGATTCTATCCCTCTGTTAATACAGCCTAGCATTGTGTTGGCTTTTTTGGCAGCTGCAGCACACAGCTGGCTCCTATTTAAGTGATTTTCCACTAGGCCAATCTGAAAGGAAGATCTGAAAGGAAGAAAACAGAAAAGAGAAATTTCAGCCAAAACGGTGTAATTTCAAAGGGGAGAGAAAAGTTAGATGTGAAAGGGAAGAGTGAAGGACTCCAAAGAAGCTTCTCTGATCAAAATTGGTCACGAAGAACCAAAATGTGGGTGTTCCAGATCAGAAGAGTTGGTGTTAGAAAACCTAAAGTGGCTGCTGCTGTCAGCCTGAATACCCAGAGTCCTTAAACTCTTCTTTCAACTAAAATGGATTAGAAAGAGTTCAGAAAAGGGCAACAAAGTTGATCAGGGGACTGGGGGCTAAAACATATGAAGAACGGTTGCAGGCATTGGGTATGTCTAGTTTAATGGAGAGAAGGACAAGGGGGGACATGATAGCAGTCTTCCAATATTTGAGGGGCTGTCACAGAGAGGAGGGGGTCAACCTATTTTCCAAAGCACCTGAAGGCCAGACAAGGAATAACGGATGGAAACTGATCTAGGAGAGATTCAAGCTGGAAATAAGGAGAAATTTCCTGACAGTGAGAACAATCGACCAATGGAGCAGCTTCCCTTCAGAAGTTATGGGAGCTTCATCACTGGAGGCTTTCAAGGAGAGACTGGACTGCCATATGTCAGAAATGGTGTAGGGTCTCCTGCTTAGGCAGGGGGTTGGACTAGATGACCTGCAAGGTCCCTTCCAACTCTGTTATTCTATCTATGCTATATCAGACTAAGTTTAGAAAATATGACAGTCCTGACTTCCACTGTCAAGATTATGTAGCGTCAAGATATGTTTTGATGTTAGGCAAGGCAGGTGCCAAGGTAAAAAAGAATCATGGTCATCTCTATGAAATGAAAATGACAACTTTACCCCAATTTTTTTCATGTCTCCAAAGGAGGTGGGTGAGAAGGAGGAAGGGTAAGGGGAACATAGTTATGCTCTAGAAAACCATAGAATTGAAGAAAAATAATAACCCGACGCTGAAGATGAACGAAAGCAGCAGAAGAACATCCTGTTGTAGCCAATGCAAGAGAGATTGCTGATGATCAAGGAGGCAAAGCTGGAAGAACTGTTGACAGAGAACTGAGCTGAGATTTTGAAGGCTCTTTTATTCTGCTCATATATCAGAGGTTTGACGGCACCGCTGATCACAGGAGGTGCATTAATCTTCAATGTGTCCGCTTAACAAATCCTGAGGATTGAGGATTTCTCTGCAAGATGCTGAAAGAGAAAGGGAATGATTAAGGACAACCTGGACCAAAAGATAATAATAATAATGATGATAAAGTTGGAAGGGACCTTAGAGGTCATCTAGTCCAACCGCCTGCTCAGGCAGGAAACCCTATACCATTTTGGACAAATGGCTGTCCAGTTTCTTCTTAAAAACTTCCAGTGTTGGAGCAGTCACATGTTCTGGAGGCAGGTTGTTCCACTGGTTAACTGTTCTAACTGTCAGAAAATTCCTCCTTAGTTCTAGGTTGCTTCTCTCCTTGATGAGTTTCCATCTGTTGCTTCTTCTCCTGCCTTCAGGATTCTTGGAGAATATCTAATACCATCAAACATCCACATCTGCCTATCCCAGGTCCTGGGTCAGGACTCGATAGGTAGACAAAATGCCAAATCCAGTCTGAACATCTGGCTGACTGTGCGATGATCCATAATAATAATAATAATAATAATAATAATAATGATGATGATGATAAGTTGGAAGGGACCTTGGAGGTCATCTAGTCCAACCCCCTTCTCAGGCAGGAAACCCTCTACCATTTTGGACAAATGGCTGTCCAGTGTCTTCTTAAAAGCTTCCAGGTTGGAGCATTCACCGCTTCTGGAGGCAGGTTGCTCCACTGGTTAACTGTTCTAACAATCAAGAAGTTTCTCCTTAGTTCTAGGTTGCTTCTCTCTTTGGTTAGTTTCCACCCATTGCTTCTTGTCCTGCTTTCAGGTGCTTTGGAAAATAGCTTGATTCCCTCTTCTTTATGGCAGCCCCTGAGATATTGGAATACTGCTCTCATGTCCCCCCTTGTCCTTCTCTTTGTTAAACTAGACATACCCAATTCCAGCAACCGTTCCTTATATGTTTTAGCCTCCAGTCCCCTAATCATCTGTGTTGCTCTTCTCTGTACTCCTTCTAGAGTCTCAACATCTGTTTTACATCGTGGTGACCAAAACTGGATGCGGTATTCCAAGTGTGGCCTTACCAAGGCAGTGTAAAGTGATATTAATACCTCATGTGATCTTGATTCTATCCCTCTGTTAATGTAGCCTAGCACCGTGTTGGCCTTTTTGGCAGCTGCAGTACACGACTGGCTCCTATTTAAGTGATTGTCCACTAGGCCAATCTGAAAGGACGAAAAGAGAAATTTCAGCCAAAACGCTGTAATTTCAAAGGGGAGAGAAAAGTTAGATGTGAAAGGGAAGAGTGAAGGACTCCAAAGAAGCTTCTCTGATCAAAAGTGGTCAAGAAGAACCAAAATGGGGGTGTTCCAGATCAGAAGGGTTGGTGTTAGAAAACCTAAAGTGGACCAACACCATTGCAGTAGGCAGAGAAGAACAGGAGGAGACATGGCTAGGTCATAGTTGAAATGTGGATGAAGATGGATAATATGGCTATTGTCACCAAATAGACCATTATATGAAGACCTCTTGGTGAATGTGTATGTTTAAGTGAAATGTAGCCATCGTTCAATTGATCACTTTCATTCCACCCATCATAAAATCACACACCAATTATAACACCCTTCTGGAATTGAGTTACCATCACATCCCTAAGCGTCTCAGAGGGTGTGACAGAAGGAAGGACGCACCTGAGAATTTGAGAACGCTAAGAGGAACCAAGAAGTTATTGTCACACATTGGTTAGTCATGCATATTGGTGTTCATCACCTGCTGCAAGGGTTTTTGTTCAGCTCTTCAGCAGAATTGTATCACTGTGCACTGGCCACCATCCAAATATTCCAGGCAATAATAATCACCGTCATCTTCTGCCTCAACACTGGAGATGGTTAACACTGCAGATGTCCTAGAGTTTTCAACAGAACCGGAGAATCGTGCTGCGATTCCAGAGGCTCTGCTGCTATCGGAATATATAAGGAGTTTGGGGTGACCGCCAGGTTTCTGTTGATACCAGGAAGAATATCCTGATCCAATCGTTCCACTGCTTTTGGTACAAGAGATATCAATTGTCTCTGTAGGAGATCCAGACACAGAGGCTGGTTGTGTCAAGACTTGGGAAAGACTCCCTGAAAAAAAACAAAGGTGGCAGCGTTAGGACAATGTTCATTTCACGAAAGAGAAATGTGTGGTAGGAACAGAAATCTGAAATCAAAGAAGTAGAGGAGAAAACACTTGTCTGAAGTATTAGGAGATGGAGGAAGAGTATAAATCCCAGTCATATCCCAACTCATAAGTTACCCATGAAGTAAGAGGAGAGGATGAGAAGAAGAGGCAGCCAAACCATGATTGGAGATTGGGACAGGACTGGATTGTCTGCAGAGCTAGCTGTCCTCTCTGCTCTTAAGCCTGTTGCCCAGTGGGGAATTCAAATTCATGCAAATGCCCTGCCTGCTCCGCAATTCTTCCTCAGATATGACAGCCAGCTTCAGATAAAAGGAAAGAGCATCCTTTGAAGATTCCTTCTCTTCAAGCAGTAGGATTTATAGCAGAGAAGTGTAGAACCCTAGGAGGAAATCCCAACTCCGCCATTAAGATCACTGAGTTGTTTTCAGCCATGATTCTCCTTCGGCTTATTTCACTTTTTACAATTTCTAGAGAAAACCATCAAAATATCCTGCAGGAATGACAATCTCTCAGCCCAAGAAATAGTGCCCAAGAGCCCCCAGATTGGAAGACTTATTTATTTGTTTGTTTAAATGTATTAATATTACAGCTCTTTCCCATGAATTCTGTTACGTTTTGGGTTTTACCCGGTTTTTGCTAGTTCTGTTCCTTGAGAAGAGAAATATGAGTTGAAAGGTAGCCAAAGAATAAATTCAACTTTTACTTCTCCACTACAAAAAATGAATGGTGGATATCAGGACCCAGTAATAAATTGTCTTCTTGGTCTAGCTGATTGTCATCTTAGCTTCTCCTTTTTGGATTCTGTTCCAGAGTATAAACCAGACATGTCAAACACAAGGCCCGGGGCCCGGATTCGGCCCGCGAAGCCATCCTGGAAACAGTGAGGGAACGGCCCCTGCTGTCTTGGCTCTGGCCCAAGCCAGTCGGGAGCCAATGTACAATTTTATGGTGGCCATCTATGCTGAAACACATTCAGCCTTAGCTCTATAAGCCAGCCCCCCATGGCCGGAGAGGAACAGTGAGGCTCCTCCAGTGGACCACACCTTGTGCGCTTGTTCCAGTCCCACCCCCTTCTGCCAGAGACCCTCAGATCTGTCCCACTCCTGCCCAGGCCCCCACAGGCACCCTTGACACAAACAATGTAGAGCTGGCAACACCCAACGAGTAGGCCACACCCAACTCCATCCACGCCCACCCAGTAGGCCGCACCCACCCTGGTCACATCCACCCGGCCCCCTGAGGGCAACCGCACTGCTGATGCGGCCCTCAATGAAATTGAGTTTGACACCCCTGGTATAAACCACCCATGTGATTAGACCAACGTAGGGATACGACCAGCCTGATCTAGTGGGAGGGAAATGTTTTTTCATTGCTGCTGTCAGCCTGAATACCCAGAGTCCTTAATCTCTTCTTTGGACTAAAATGTTTTAGAAAGAGTTCAGAAAAGAGCAACAAAGTTGATCAGGGGACTGGGGGCTAAAACATATGAAGAACGGTTGCAGGCATGGGGTAGTTTAATGGAGAGAAGGACAAGGGGGGACATGATAGCAGTCTTTCAATATTTGTGGGGCTGTCACAGAGAGGAGGGGGTCAACCTATTTTCCAAAGCACCTGAAGGCCAGACAAGGAATAACGGATGGAAACTGGTCAAGGAGAGATTCAACCTGGAAATAAGGAGAAATTTCCTGACAGTGAGAACAATCGACCAATGGAGCAGCTTCCCTTCAGAAGTTATGGGAGCTTCATCACTGGAGGCTTTCAAGGAGAGACTGGACTGCCATCTGTCAGAAATGGTGTAGGGTCTCCTGCTTAGGCAGGGGGTTGGACTAGATGACCTGCAAGGTCCCTTCCAACTCTGTTATTCTATCTATGCTATATCAGACTAAGTTTAGAAAATATGACAGTCCTGACCTCCACTGTCAAGGTTATGTAGCGTCAAGATATGTTTTGATGTTAGGCAAGGCAGGTGCCAAAGTAAAGAAGAATCATGGTCATCTCTATGAAATGAAAATGACAACTTTACCCCCATTTTTTTCATGTCTCCAAAGGAGGTGGGTGAGAAGGAGGAAGGGTAAGGGGAACATAGTTATGCTCTAGAAAACCATAGAATTGAAGAAAAATAATAACCCAACGCTGAAGACAAACGAAAGCAGCAGAAGAACATCCTGTTGTAGCCAATGTAAGAGAGATTGCTGATGATCAAGGAGGCAAAGTTGGAAGAACTGTTGACAGAGAACTGATCTGAGATTTTGAAGGCTCTTTTATTCTGCTCATATATCAGAGGTTTGACGGCACCGCTGATCCCAGGAGGTGCATTAATCTCCAATGTGTCCGCTTAAGAAATCCTGAGGATGCAGGATTTCTCTGCAGGATGCTGAAAGAGAAAGGGACTGATTAAGGACAACCTGGACCAAAAGATAATAATAATAATGATGATAAAGTTGGAAGGGACCTTAGAGGTCATCTAGTCCAACCGCCTGCTCAGGCAGGAAACCCTATACCATTTTGGACAAATGGCTGTCCCGTTTCTTCTTAAAAACTTCCAGTGTTGGAGCAGTCACATATTCTGGAAGCAGGTTGTTACACTGGTTAACTGTTCTAACTGTCAGAAAATTCCTCCTTAGTTCTAGGTCGCTTCTCTCCTTGATGAGTTTCCATCTGTTGCTTCTTCTCCTGCCTTCAGGTGTCTTGGAGAATATCTAATACCATCAAACATCCACATCTGCCTATCCCAGGTCCTGGGTAAGGACTCGATAGGTAGACAAAATGCCAAATCTAGTCTGAACATCTGGCTGACTGTGCGATGATCCATAATAATAATAATAATAATAATTGTCAGAATCCAATTATATTTCATCTTTAAAACTCCCTGGAAAGAGAGCCGCTGACCCAGTTGGAACCTTGCCAGATGTTGGGATCCGAGAGGCCAGATTCCTCAGGAGAGAAGTGGTGGAGACACAGGACCACAAGCCTCGCCTGGTCGCATGGTGCGTGGAAAGAAAAGTGAGTGGAAAGGAATCAAGAAAGGTGACCCTGAGACGGGTAACCAAGCAACCAGAATGGAAGCAGGAGAGGGAGAAATCCCTGCACGCAAGTGAAGAGGGAGGAAGCTGGGCACCGTACTCAGACTGGATCCTAGAGAAAGCTATTGACCTGATGAAAAGAACTCTCAGCGCCCTAGGAGAGGAGAATACTGAACCCTACGGCCGCCCCAGTTCCTGGAGCCGCAAAGGGAGAGACACCGAGGGGGACGTGGAACCTGCAACCCCAGGGACATCTACTGATCCAGGAGCTCCCACCCCCTACCGGACCACAGATGGCAATCTGGACGGAAGGCAATACCACCCACAACAGAGGCACCGATCCATTCCAAGACGTCCACCGTTGGAAGTGAAATTCAAAGGGGAGCCAACACGCTTGGGGTTTTTCCTAACCCAAGTCCTCAGCTCCATGGAGGAATATGGGCAGGATATTCCCAGCGACAAAGCCCGCATCCGGATCGTGCAATCTGCCCTGGATGGACCAGCTTCAGATTGGGTAGTGAACTTGCATGACTCCAATGCCCCAGAACTCAGTAACTTCACCGTTTCATGTCCTCTTTGAGAAGACGATTTGAAGACCCCCTGGCTGATCGCAAAGCCCGTGAAAGAATAACAACGATGAGGCAAGGCAAACGCCCAGTGGCCGAGTATACACAAGAATTCCGGGCCATTGCCAGCAAACTGAATTGGCCAGAAGACATCCTCCTTGGCCATTTCAAAGACGGACCATAACATGATCTATATGATGCTTGCCTGCCCCGAGGGGACCCACATCGAATTGAGGAATGGTACGTCTTGGCAGAGGAAGCAGAGATCGACATATTGAAGAGGCACCGCCGAGGAAAACAATGGAGCCGCCCCCCGCCTGAGCTGACACACCAACCGGTGAAATCATTGGATACCGCCAAGAAGCAAATGGGATGTTTCAAGTGCGGAAGAGAAGGGCATCGAGCTGTAGAATGCCGCTCAAAGGCCCCCCAGCACAACCCAGACAGATCCCAAATCAACAAACCCGGAAAGTATTCAGCTAAGACAAAAGAAACGGCCATGAGAATGATGGAAATTGCAGAAACCCCCACCTCTGCTCACCAAGGGGAAAGGAACTAAAGCCTACACCACAGGGCGGTGGGATCTCAGTGACAGCTCGAGAGGGCGAACCCCTGTAAGTGGAGTCATCACACCCATCTGTCAAAAACAGTGACTATATTAATCCCCCCCAGGCCCGAAGCTGTGAAGGTGAAAGCCTTAATAGACTCTGGCTGCACCCGCTGCCTCATTAGCCCAACACTAGTGGGGAATATGGGCATCCCATCCAGGAGACTGGAACAACCAATCTCATTTGGCCAGCTAGATGGATCCATAGCAGGGGGGGTGCCAGCTACCCTAGCCACTTTGCCAATACATCTCTCCCTGGGCAACCATGAAGAGGACTTAACGTTTGTGGTGACCCCAGGTATGGAATGCCCAATGATTCTAGGGATGGAATGGTTGAAAAAATGGAACCCCTGGGTAAATTGGAGGACGACAGAAATCAAATTCCCGAAGGGGGACCCTATGGACTTAAAACCCCAAGGGAGGCTACCAGAATCAAGAATAGAAAAAGCATCCATAGGAGAGGAAAAAAGATTAACAGAAATACCAGAGGAATATAGGGACCTTGCTGAAGTCTTCAGTGAGGAGAGGGCGAATGAGCTTCCCCCCCACCGACCCACAGACTGTACCATTGAATTCAAGCCTGGGGCAAAACTCCCGAAGCCCAGATTATACTCCATGAGCCACAAAGGAGAAGGAGGAAATGGAAAGATTTATAAAAAAAAACCTGGAGAGAGGTTTCATTGAGCCAGCCAAGCCTAAAGTGGCTGCCCCGGTCCTTTTAGAGAGAAGAAGGATGGCTCTTTACGTTTATGCGTGGATTATAGGGCCCTGAATACAATCAGTGAAAGCAACCTATACCCGCTGCCCCTCATGAAAGACATGCTGTCACACCTATCGAAAGGGAAAATTTTTTCTAAACTAGACTTAAGGGAAGCTTACTATCGAGTGAGAATCAAGGAAGGGGACGAATGGAAGACTGCATTTAACTGCCCCATGGGGTGCTATCAATTCAAAGTCTTGCCATTTGGATTACAAGGGGGCCCTGCAGTCTTTATGCAATTAATCAATGACGTTCTAAGGGAGCACCTGTTTAAGGGGGTCCTTGTTTACTTGGACGACATTCTTATCTTTACTGAAACAAAAGAAGAACACATCAAACTTGTCAGAGCGGTTTTAAAGAAGCTGCGAGCCGCTCACCTATATGCCAAACTCTCAAAATGCGAATTCCACCAGGAAAGGATAGACTACCTAGGCTATCGCATATCCCCACAGGGCATTGAAATGGACCCAGAGAAGGTCAGAGCAGTATTAGAATGGGCACCACCCCGCACAAGAAAGCAACTACAAAGTTTCCTGGGCTTTGCAAATTTTTACCGCCAATTCATCCCCTCATTTGCACAGATAGCCTTGCCCCTCACTAACTTACTAAAAACGAAGGGAACATCCTCAGTAAAACCTAGCCAGCCACTAACATGGACAATGGAGTGCCAAGCAGCGTTTGAGAGACTAAAGAGACTTTTTTCTGCCGAACCAGTACTAAGGCACCCAGACATGGACAAGCCCTTCATAATACAGGCAGATGCAAGTGATGTGGCAGTGGGGGCTGTGCTCTTACAAGAAAATGATGATGCAGTATTGCAACCCTGTGCATATACATCCAAGAAACTCACGGAAAACAGAACAGCGCTGGCCCGTATGGGAGAAGGAGGCTTATGGGATACGTTGGGCATTACTCACATGGCGACAGTTCCTGGAAGGCAACAAAATCCCCTTCCAGGTGTGGACTGATCACAAAAATTTGGAAGCCCTGAAAACTTCCAGGAAACTCAATCCCAAACAAGCCCGCTGGTCCCAGCATTTTCACCAATTCCAATTTAAGCTCAAACATTTACCAGGAAGAAAGAACTTCCTGGCAGATGCACTATCTCGCATGCCCCAATATAACAGCGCACGAACCACAGACTCTAGACCAATAATGGCAGAGTCACAACTGGCAGCACCACTCATTTTCATACAACAAATCCTGACTGTTTCTCTGTAGGATGCTGAAAGGGAAGGGGGGTGATGAAGGAAAAGCTGGACCAAAAGGTCTGAAAGAAAGCAAAGAGAAAAGAAAAGCTTCATCCAAGGAGGTATAATTTCAAAGGGGAGAGAAAAGTTAGACATGAAAGAGAAGAGTGAGGGATTCCAAAGAAGCTTCTCTTATCAGAATTGGTTAAGAAGAACCAAAATGTGAGTGTTCCAGATCAGAAGGGTTGATGCTAGAAACGTTGTCCAACAGTACTGCAATAGGCAGAGAAGGTCAGGAGGAAACATGGCCTGGTTGTAGCTGGAATGTGGGATAAAGATCAACAATATGATTGTTGTCTCCAAACAATGATTATCAGAAGTGTTCTGGGTGGCTCTTTATGTTCAATGATTCATAATCCATCATTCAACTGATCCCCTTCATTTCCCCCACTATGAAGTCCCAGACCAATAATAATAACCTTCTCTAGTTCAGACATCATCACATCCCTGAGAGTTTAAGTAGATATGGTAGCAACAAGGAAGCACCTTACAGTTTGAGAAGGTTAAGCGGAATCAAGAAGAAGATGTCACACATTGCCCAGTCATGCATATCGGTGATTGCCTCCTGAAAGGTTTTTGTTCAGCTCTTCAGTGGAATTGTAGCACTGTGTACGAGCCACTGCCTGTATAAGAGCCGCAAAAATAGTCACCCTCATCTTCTGCCTGAAGGTTGGAGATGCTTAACACGGCAGATGTTCTAGAGTTTTCAACAGAACCGGAGAATCGTTCTGGGATTCCAGAGGCATATATAAGGAGTTTGGGGGGACCGCCAGACTTCTGTTGATACCAGGAGGAATATCCTGATCCAATTGTTCCACTGCTTTTTTTTACAAGAGATTTGGACTGTCTCTCTAAGAGATCCAGACACAGAGGCTGGTTGATTCAGGACAATCTGGGAAAAACTCCCTGAAAAAAAGCAAAGGTGACAGGAAAGACTCAGTCAGCATTCTGTCCATTGACCTTAGGAGAAATGTGTGGTATTAACAGAAATCTGAAATCAAAGAAGTAGAGGAGAAACCACTTCCCTGAATTATAAGGGGATGGGGGAAGAGTGTAAGTCCCAGCCATTGTTAGTAGATAGCCCAAGTCTTCAATTACCCATAAAGGAAGAGGAGAGGATGAGAAGAAGAGGCAGCCAAGCCATGGTGGAAGATGGGATCAGGACTGAATTGTCTGCAGAGCCAGCTGTCCTCTCTGCTCTTAAGCCTTTTGCCAGTGGAGAATTCAAATTCATGCAAATGTCCTGCCTGCTCAGCAATTCTTCCTCAGATATGACAGCCAGCTTCAGATAAAAGGAAAGAGCTTCCTTTGAAGATTCCTTCTCTTCAAGCAGTAGGATTTCCTGGTGGAGCTTTTGAGGACACATTCCATTCCATTCCCTTTTGATTTTTATCCAGTTTCTGCCACTTGTGCTCTGTGAGAAAGGAAATAATCCACGTTTTCTCATTGCTACTGACCACATAAATAACAAACATCCTTAAGGTACAACTGTGTGGACTAAAATTTCAGACTTAGTTTAGAAAACACGGCAATCCTGACCTCTATTGGTTATGTCACCATAGCCTCAAAGTGTTTTATTGGGCAAAGCAGATGCCAAGATTCTCTTTGTCAAAATAAAGAAGCAGAGTGACCTACTCAAACGTAAATAGCATGTTGAAATTTATTTTTTATCCCTCAAAAGGGTGTGGATCAGAAAGAAGAATAGGAAGAGGAATATGGTTATGATCTAGAAAACCATAGAGTTAAAAAAATTCAAAATTTAGACAAACAAATATCAACAAAGGAGATTCTTGTTGTAGGCAATCTGAGAGTGGTTGAAGATGCTCAAGGAGACAGAGTTGGAAGAACTATGGAGAGGGCCAGAGAACTGAATTGTGGCTTCAAAGGGTCTCTCTTATTTTGCTCATGTGTCTGATGATGGCACTGTTGATCCTAGAAGTTGTATTAATCTCCAGTGTTTCCACTCATTTTCATACAACAAATCCTGACTGTTTCTCTGTAGGATGGGGGGGGGTGACTGAGATCAAATGAAACGGCATGCTTACACCCACTTTTTCATGACTTTAAAGATGGTGGATGAGCAGGAGGAATGAGAAGGGGAGCATAGTTATGATCTAGAAAAATATGGAATCAAAAAATATCTAAAGGTGCAGAGAAACAAAACCAGCAAAGGAAGGGGGTCTATTGTAAGCAATGTGAGAATGATTAGAGATCTCCAGGAGACAAAATTGGAAGAACTGTTGACAAAGCCAGAGAAATTGGCTGAGATTTTAAAGGGTCTCTCAATTTGCTTGTATGTAGATCTAAGGTGTGGTATTAGTCTCAATTTTTTCTATTCCTTTTGGAACAAAGGATTCTCACTGTTTCTCCAAAGCATGCTGAATGAGGAGGGCGCTAATTGAAGACAACCAAAATCCTGAAAGAAAGCCAAGAACAAAGAACAGTTTCCATCAAGGAGGTGTAATTTCAAAGGGGAGAGAAAAGTTAGTTCTGAAAGGGAAGAGTGATAAATGATCAATAAGAACCAAAACATGGATGTCCAGATTAGAAGGCTGATAAGAACAAGAGGAGATGTAAGCAGTCCAAAGTTGGAAAGCGGGGTAAAGATGTATAATATGGCTGTTGTCTCTAAATGGAGCACTATGCGAAGCGTTCTGAATGAATCTGTGTGAAGTCATAAGTCAACTGGCCCCATTCCACCCACCCACCATAATATCCCAGTCCAATTGCAGCATCATTCTGCAACTCAAATACTATCACATCCCCCAGAGTCTAAAACGGAGTGAAAGGAGTGAGGAAACACCTGACAGTTTGGGAAGGCTAAGAGGAACAGAGAAAAATATGTCACACATTTGCCAATCATGCATATCAGACATCACCTCCTGCAAGGTTTTTGTTCAGCTCTTCAGTGGGATTGTGTCATCGTGTGCTTGCCAGTACCTACATAATATGTGCAATAATAATCAGCTTCATCCACTACCTCAAGATTGGAGATGCTTAACACTGCAGAGGACAGGAAGACCTGGTAGAGGACAGGAAGACCTGGAGGAACATTGTCCATGGGGTCGCGACGGGTCGGACACGACTTCGCAATTTACAACAACAACACTGCAGATTTTTCTGAGTTTTCAAGTGAACCAGATAATCATTCTGGGATTCCAGAGGCTCTACTGCTATCCTCGTATATGATCACTTTGGGAGCGTTTCCAAATTTCTGTTGATACCAGGAGGAATCCCCTGTGTCAATTGTTCCACTGCTTATAGTACGATTAATTTGGATTGTCCCTCCAAGAGATCCAGACACAGAGGCTGGTTGAGTCATGACTTGCAAAAAAGTCCCTGAAAGAAAACAAAGATGAAAGAAAGACTCTATCAGCACAATCTTCATTTAAATCAGAAGAAAAGTGTGGTAGGAAAGGCAATTAGGAGATGGACCTCTGAATTATCAGGAGGTTGAGGAAGGCTATAATCATTGCAATTTTTGAGTAGAAATCCCTTGACATAAATTACCCCTAAAGGAGAAGGAGAGGAGGAGGAGAAGAGGCAGCTGAGCCATGGTTAGAGATGGGATCAGATCTGAATTGTCTGCAGATCCAGCTGTCCTCTCCACTCTTAAGCCTTTTGCCAGTGGGGAATTCAAATTCATGCAAATGATTTGCCTGTTCCTTGACTCTTCCTCAGTTATGATAAAAAGAAAGACCTTCCCTTGATGGTTCCTTCCTGCCTGAGCAAGGGGTTGGACAAGAAGACCTCCAAGGTCCCTTCTTATTCTGTTATTCTCTTTGAGTATCATGATTTACTGATACAGCTTTTTTGAGGAGACCATCCTGTTTGGCTGAGCGGGAACATTTGGGAAGGTCTTCAGCTCAACTGCAGCATAGAAAGCATGCATGAGAATTGTCTTCACTTTATCTCCTTCATCCTTTCTTCTTCAACCTGAGACAGATCCCTCTCAGCTTTTCTGGGAAATTATGACCTATTGCAGGGATGTTAGGAATGATAACCATATATGTTAGGTCACACGTTCATGTTTTCCTGAAAAGTTGTTGTGCTTGGAGAGGGAATCTCCAAGGGTAGACACAAATCCAGTTCAGAGGCCACATGGACTACTTAGATTGGAGCTGGTGTCCCACCATAATATAAAAAGGAAACTTGATCCGTGCCACTTCCTAGAGTCTTTCTCCAAAATCAGGTCTCTGGTAACCCTTTCTACCATATAGAACCCATAATGTAATATTAAATTATATTATTCTTGTAACATATAATATTAAAAGGCCAAAACATTTATGAGCTGTAGCCCACTTCATCAGATGCCTCTGCTAGCTTGACTGAGGTAGGATTTCAGTGAGGGTGAAGACAGGGAAGCAAAGGGAGGGAATAAAAGGACATTCATCAATATTAGACCAAATGAAATATTTCTCCCCAGATGAATCCCAGTTCTAGATATATACAGAATATCTGAATTGGCAAAAGGACACCAATCAACCTGGGCTAAAGACTTTATTGAGATTGTAGTGGGGTGCCCCAGGGCTCTGTTCTGGGCCCAGTGCTCTTCAACATCTTCATCAACGATTTGGATGAAGGGATAGATGGGGAACTCATCAGATTTGCAGACGACACCAAGCTGGCAGGAATAGCCAACACTCCAGAAGACAGGCTTAAGATACAGAAGTATCTGGACAGACTTGAACACTGGGCACTAACTAACAAAATGAAATTCAATGGTGAAAAAAAGCAAGGTTCTACATTTAGGCAAGAAAAACCAAATGCACAAGTACAGCATAGGTGGCACCATGCTCAATAGTAGTAACTGTGAGAGGGACCTCGGAGTCCTAGTAGACAATCTCCTAAATATGAGCCAGCAGTGTGCTGCAGCTGCCAAAAAGGCCAACACAGTGCTAGGCTGCATTAACAGAGGGATAGAATCAAGATCACGTGAAGTATTAATACCACTCTTCAATGCCTTGGTAAGGCCACACTTGGAATACTGCATCCAGTTTGGTCACCACGATGTAAAAAAGATGTTGAGACTCTAGAAAGAGTACAGAGAAGAGCAACAAAGATGATTAGGGGACTGGAGGCTAAAACATATAAGGAACGGTTGCGAGAATTGGGTATGTCTAGTTTAACGAAGAGAAGGACAAGGGGGGCCATGATAGCAGTATTCCAATATCTCAGGGGCTGCCATAAAGAAGAGGGAATTAAGCTATTTTCCAAAGCACCTGAAGGCAGGACAAGAAGCAACGGGTGGAAACTAATCAAGGAGAGAAGCAACCTAGAACTAAGGAGAAACTTCCTGACAGTGAGAACAATTAATCAGTGGAACAGACTGCCTCCAGAAGCAGTAAATGCTCCAACACTGGAAGTTTTTAAGAAGAGACTGGACAGCCATTTGTCCGAAATGGTGTAGGGTTTCCTGCCTGAGCAGGGGGTTGGACTAGATGACCTCCAAGGTCCCTTCCAACTTTATTACTATTACTATTACTTACATGTTTAACTTCAGGTTTACCAGGATGAACCATGTCTGGCATTTTTTCCTTGTCTCTAAGACCCACTTGAGTACTTGATGGTGAGTTTAGAAAGAGATGTTCCTGTTTAAGAAACAGAAGAGAAGATTCAATCATGTCATTTCTTGATCGGCTGAAGCTCTTCTTTATTGGAAGGGAAACCAAACCTATGAAAGAGTTTTACTTCCTTTGAAGGGCTTTTGTCTCATTTCTCTATCTGAATCAAGCACTGTGCACCCGTCCCCAATCCAAACTAAGCAATAATAAGTGGCCTCATCTTCCACCAAGGCCCCTGTGATGGTCAGGGACATGGTGTTCCCTGACCTGGAGCCAGAGAAACGGGCTGGAACGCCTGATGGCCTGCTGCTGGTGCTGTGTATTAAGAGTCTTGGAACCTCCTCTGACTTCTGCTGGATCCATCGTGGGTAGTTGTTGTCAGTGATGTTTCCACCATCGTATCTACAGGACATGGTGATTGTCCCTGCTGGAGCTACAAAATCTGGATCTTTCAAGCTCTGCAGCTGCTGGATACTGGCCCCTGAAGGAGCACATGGAATTAAGGGAATAAGAGAGAACATGGAATTAAGGAACATCAAGTGAAACTACCTTATACAGCCAAACCACGCCCAACATTCTCCTGCACTGCATTCCACATGGAGACCCTCACAACAATTAACCCTTCTTTCCCCTGATTCTGTTGGTCTCACCAAAGGATTAAAGGATGGTGAAGAGTAGAAGAATACAAGCCATACTGGACAATTAGACAATCTTCCTGAAAGAATCAATCAGTCATTGGCTTCAACCTGGCCTCTCTTAAATCCCTAGAGGTGAGGAATACAATTAGCATGCAAATGAGATGGTTTTTAAAAGGATGCTGATGCCTGTCTTTACCAAATAGGTTGCCCAGTTAACTAAAGGTGTAACCTGCACCATTTTGATGGACAGATGACATTTGTGAGCTTAGAGCTGAATAGGTGAGCTGGTCAAATAAGAGTTTATAGTAGAGAAGTAAAGAATCCTAGGATGAAATCCCAACTCCGCCATTAAAATCTGAGTTGTCTTCAGCCGTAATCCTCATTCAGCTTACTTCACAACATAAAATTAATGTGAGAACAGAAAAATCAAGATATAGTAGAAAACAGACTATATCAGCATAAAAAAATACTTTCAAGGAGAGACTGGACTGCCATATGTCAGAAATGGTGTAGGGTCTCCTGCTTAGGCAGGGGGTTGGACTAGATGACCTGCATGGTCCCTTCCAACTCTGTTATTCTATCTATGCTATATCAGACTAAGTTTAGAAAATATGACAGTCCTGACCTCCACTGTCAAGATTATGTAGCATCAAGATATGTTTTGATGTTAGGCAAGGCAGGTGCCAAGGTCAAGAAGAATCATGGTGATCTCTATGAAATGAAAATGAAAATTTTACCCCCATTTTTTTCATGTCTGCAAAGGAGGTGGGTGAGAAGGAGGAAGGGTAAGGGGAACATAGTTATGCTCTAGAAAACCATATAATTGAAGAAAAATAATAACCCGACGTTTAAGACGAACAAAAGCAGCAGAAGAACATCCTGCTGTAGCCAATGCAAGAGACATTGCTGATGATCAAGGAGGCAAAGTTGGAAGAACAGTTGACAGAGAACTGAGCTGAGATTTTGAAGGCTCTTTTATTCTGCTCATATATCAGAGGTTTGACGGCACCGCTGATCCCAGGAGGTGCATTAATCTCCAATGTGTCCGTTTAACAAATCCTGAGGATGCAGGATTTCTCTGCAGGATGCTGAAAGAGAAAGGGAATGATTAAGGACAACCTGGACCAAAATATAATAATAATAATAATAATAATAATAATAATAATAATAATAATAATAAAGATGGAAGGGACCTATAGTATAGTATAGTATAGTATAGTATAGTATAGTTATTCTGACCCAAATTTAAAGTGTTCTGTTTCAAATCCAGTCAGATAGTTAACTCAAAAGAAACGATCTTATAATAAACAAATATATTTTAATGAGAAAGATTACTTGCGTTCACGTTGAGATTGGTGCTGCTGGAAATACATGTTTGTTCATCTTTTAGATACTTCTTTAGGTAAGAAGATATTGCTCTTTATGATGACACAGGCTATTGTATGACCTTCCATGGCCCATGCTTCTTACAGACAAAGAGATTCCATGTGGCTTGTGTCCAGGAGGTCTCCCAATGACGTTTGGGGCTCCTCCCACTGACCCGTCCACATACCTAGCATTTAACCCAATAACTGCCAGACATTCCAACATAGAGCTGGACCATAGAGCTATATGGGCCATAGAGCTATATGGGCCAGAACAATAGTATAGTATAGTATAGTGTAGTGTAGTGTAGTGTAGTGTAGTGTAGTGTAGTGTAGTGTAGTGTAGTATAGTATAATGTAATATAATAATATAATATAATAATAGTAATAATAATAGTAATAATAATAATTAGTAATGATGATGATGATGATGTTGGTGATGGTGATGATAAGTTGGAAGGGATCTTGGAGATCATCTAGTCCAACCCCCTGTTCAGGCAGGAAACCCTATACCATTTTGAACAAATGGCTGTCCAGTTTCTTCTTAAAAGCTTCCAGTGTTGGAGCATTCACCACTTCTGGAGGCATGTTGGTCCACTGGTAAACTGTTCTAACAGTCAGGAAGTTTCTCCTTTGTTCTAGGTTGCTTCTCTCTTTGGTTAGTTTCCACCTGTTGCTTCTTGTCCTGCCTTCAGACGCTTTGGAAAATAGCTTGACTTCCTCCTCTTTGTGACAGCCCCTGAGATATTGGAACACTGCTATCATGTCCCCCCTCGTCATTCTCTTTGTTAAACCAGACATACCCAATTCCAGCAAACGTTGCTTATATGTTTAGCCTCCAGTCCCCTAAGCATCTTTGTTGCTCTTCTCTGTACTCTTTCTACAGTCTCAACATCTGTTTTACATTGTGGTGACCAAAACTGGATGCAGTATTCCAAGTGTGGCCTTACCAGGGCATTGTAAACTGGTATTAATACTTCATGTGATCTTGATTCTATCCCTCTGTTAATACAGCCTAGCAGTGTGTTGGCTTTTTTGGCAGCTGCAGCACACAGCTGGCTCCTATTTAAGTGATTTTCCACTAGGCCAATCTGAAAGGAAGATCTGAAAGGAAGAAAACAGAAAAGAGAAATTTCAGACAAAACGGTGTAATTTCAAAGGGGAGAGAAAAGTTAGATGTGAAAGGGAAGAGTGAAGGACTCCAAAGAAGCTTCTCTGATCAAAATTGGTCAAGAAGAACCAAAATGGGGGTGTTCCAGATCAGAAGGGTTGGTGTTAGAAAACCTAAAGTGGACCAACACCATTGCAGTAGGCAGAGAAGAACAGGAGGAGACATGGCTAGGTCATAGTTGAAATGTGGATGAAGATGGATAATATGGCTATTGTCACCAAATAGACCATTATATGAAGACCTCTTGGTGAATGTGTATGTTTAAGTGAAATGTAGCCATCGTTCAATTGATCACTTTCATTCCACCCATCATAAAATCACACACCAATTATAACACCCTTCTGGAATTGAGTTACCATCACATCCCTAAGCGTCTAAGAGGGTGTGACAGAAGGAAGGACGCACCTGAGAATTTGAGAACGCTAAGAGGAACCAAGAAGTTATTGTCACACATTGGTTAGTCATGCATATTGGTGTTCATCACCTGCTGCAAGGGTTTTTGTTCAGCTCTTCAGCAGAATTGTATCACTGTGCACTGGCCACCATCCAAATATTCCAGGCAATAATAATCACCGTCATCTTCTGCCTCAACACTGGAGATGGTTAACACTGCAGATGTCCTAGAGTTTTCAACAGAACCGGAGAATCGTGCTGCGATTCCAGAGGCTCTGCTGCTATCGGAATATATAAGGAGTTTGGGGGGACCGCCAGGTTTCTGTTGATACCAGGAAGAATATCCTGATCCAATCGTTCCACTGCTTTTGGTACAAGAGATATCAATTGTCTCTGTAGGAGATCCAGACACAGAGGCTGGTTGTGTCAAGACTTGGGAAAGACTCCCTGAAAAAAAACAAAGGTGGCAGCGTTAGGACAATGTTCATTTCACGAAAGAGAAATGTGTGGTAGGAACAGAAATCTGAAATCAAAGAAGTAGAGGAGAAAACACTTGTCTGAATTATTAGGAGATGGAGGAAGAGTATAAATCCCAGTCATATCCCAACTCATAAGTTACCCATGAAGTAAGAGGAGAGGATGAGAAGAAGAGGCAGCCAAACCATGATTGGAGATTGGGACAGGACTGGATTGTCTGCAGAGCCAGCTGTCCTCTCTGCTCTTAAGCCTGTTGCCCAGTGGGGAATTCAAATTCATGCAAATGCCCTGCCTGCTCCGCAAGTCTTCCTCAGATATGACAGCCAGCTTCAGATAAAAGGAAAGAGCATCCTTTGAAGATTCCTTCTCTTCAAGCAGTAGGATTTATAGCAGAGAAGTGTAGAACCCTAGGAGGAAATCCCAACTCCGCCATTAAGATCACTGAGTTGTTTTCAGCCATGATTCTCCTTCGGCTTATTTCACTTTTTACAATTTCTAGAGAAAACCATCAAAATATCCTGCAGGAATGACAATCTCTCAGCCCAAGAAATAGTGCCCAAGAGCCCCCAGATTGGAAGACTTATTTATTTGTTTGTTTAAATGTATTAATATTACAGCTCTTTCCCATGCATTCTGTTACGTTTTGGGTTTTAACCGGTTTTTGCTAGTTCTGTTCCTTGAGAAGAGAAATATGAGTTGAAAGGTAGCCAAAGAATAAATTCAACTTTTACTTCTCCACTACAAAAAATGAATGGTGGATATCAGGACCCAGTAATAAATTGTCTTCTTGGTCTAGCTGATTGTCATCTTAGCTTCTCCTTTTTGGATTCTGTTCCAGAGTATAAACCAGACATGTCAAACACAAGGCCCGGGGCCCGGATTCGGCCCGCGAAGCCATCCTGGAAACAGTGAGGGAACGGCCCCTGCTGTCTTGGCTCTGGCCCAAGCCAGTCGGGAGCCAATGTACAATTTTATGGTGGCCATCTATGCTGAAACACATTCAGCCTTAGCTCTATAAGCCCCCCCCCCCCATGGCCGGAGAGGAACAGTGAGGCTCCTCCAGTGGACCACAGCCCCCCATGGCCGGAGAGGAACAGTGAGGCTCCTCCAGTGGACCACACCTTGGGCGCTTGTTCCAGTCCCACCCCCTTCTGCCAGAGACCCTCAGATCTGTCCCACTCCTGCCCAGGCCCCCACAGGCACCCTTGACACAAACACTGTAGAGCTGGCAACACCCAACGAGTAGGCCACACCCAACTCCATCCACGCCCACCCAGTAGGCCGCACCCACCCTGGTCACATCCACCCGGCCCCCTGAGGGCAACCGCAATGCTGATGCGGCCCTCAATGACATTGAGTTTGACACCCCTGGTATAAACCACCCATGTGATTAGACCAACGTAGGGATACGACCAGCCTGATCTAGTGGGAGGGAAATGTTTTTTCATTGCTGCTGTCAGCCTGAATACCCAGAGTCCTTAAACTCTTCTTTGGACTAAAATGGATTAGAAAGAGTTCAGAACAGGGCAACAAAGTTGATCAGGGGACTGGGGGCTAAAACATATGAAGAACGGTTGCAGGCATTGGGTATGTCTAGTTTAATGGAGAGAAGGACAAGGGGGGACATGATAGCAGTCTTCCAATATTTGTGGGGCTGTCACAGAGAGGAGGGGGTCAACCTATTTTCCAAAGCACCTGAAGGCCAGACAAGGAATAACGGATGGAAACTGATCAAGGAGAGATTCAACCTGGAAATAAGGAGAAATTTCCTGACAGTGAGAACAATCGACCAATGGAGCAGCTTCCCTTCAGAAGTTATGGGAGCTTCATCACTGGAGGCTTTCAAGGAGAGACTGGACTGCCATATGTCACAAATGGTGTAAGGTCTCCTGCTTAGGCAGGGGGTTGGACTAGATGACCTGTGAGGTCCCTTCCAACTCTGTTATTCTATCTATGCTATATCAGACTAAGTTTAGAAAATATGACAGTCCTGACCTCCACTGTCAAGATTATGTAGCGTCAAGATATGTTTTGATGTTAGGCAAGGCTGGTGCCAAGGTAAAGAAGAATCATGGTCATCTATATGAAATGAAAATGACAACTTTACCCCCATTTTTTTCATGTCTCCAAAGGAGGTGGGTGAGAAGGAGGAAGGGTAAGGGGAACATAGTTATGCTCTAGAAAACCATAGAATTGAAGAAAAATAATAACCCGACGCTGAAGATGAACGAAAGCAGCAGAAGAACATCCTGCTGTAGCCAATGCAAGAGAGATTGCTGATGATCAAGGAGGCAAAGTTGGAAGAACTGTTGACAGAGAACTGATCTGAGATTTTGAAGGCTCTTTTATTCTGCTCATATATCAGAGGTTTGACGGCACCGCTGATCCCAGGAGGTGCATTAATCTCCAATGTGTCAGTTTAACAAATCCCGAGGATGCAGGATTTCTCTGCAGGATGCTGAAAGAGAAAGGGAATGATTAAGGACAACCTGGACCAAAATATAATAATAATAATAATAATAATAATAATAATAATAATAATAATAATAATAATAATAATAATAATAATAATAAAGATGGAAGGGACCTAGAGTATAGTATAGTATAGTATAGTATAGTATAGTATAGTATAGTATAGTATAGTTATTCTGACCCAAATTTAAAGTGTTCTGTTTCAAATCCAGTCAGATAGTTAACTCAAAAGAAACGATCTTATAATAAACAAATATATTTTAATGAGAAAGATTACTTGCGTTCACGTGGAGATTGGTGCTGCTGGAAATACATGTTTGTTCATCTTTTAGATCCTTCTTTAGGTAAGAAGATATTGCTCTTTATGATGACACAGGCTATTGTATGACCTTCCATGGCCCATGCTTCTTACAGACAAAGAGATTCCATGTGGCTTGTGTCCAGGAGGTCTCCCAATGACCTTTGGGGCTCCTCCCACTGACCCGTCCACATACCTAGCATTTAACCCAATAACTGCCAGACATTCCAACATAGAGCTGGACCATAGAGCTATATCGGCCATAGAACTATATGGGTCAGAACACTCCCCGCTTGGAAATTTATATTTCCACTACTAAAATAGTAAAAACGTAGCATCAAGGCATGCAATACTCATTGTGGTTAACTTGTGACTAAATAGATAAAAACTTGGTATTAAACATGCATAACTATAAGGTAAACATAAAACATGCACGATTATGCTAAAGGGAATAAGCAAATGTTACATCAACCAATGCATAAGACAATACATAATTTGAGGTTTAATCTTCTGGTTCAGTCTTCATCAGCAATGGACCAAATCGGTGATCAGCCTGGTACAAGTGTCTTTGAGTCACGACCTGTCTCACGTGACTTCACGATCTGGATCTCAGCTGGGTGGACTAGTTCATCACGTGGATGGGCCAATTGTTCTGGTATGCAGTCTTGTCTCCCAGTGAGACAGGGTCTTCTGCCTGTGAAGGAAACTGGAGCCAAATCTGGAACAGAAAAAACTGGAACCCAAGCTTCTCGGGAACGAGGGGAACTGGATTCACAGGATAATCAGGAACTGAAAAACCTGGAAAACATAAACAGCTGGATCTGGAAACACAGGAGCAGCTGAAGAATCAGGATCAGGAGCATCTGGATCTGAAGAATCAGGAACAACAGCTGGAACTGAAGTGTCAGTTTTCCAAGTCGGCCTTCTTTAGCAACAAAACTAGGTCAGTGATTGGTCTGGTGTAGATTTTTTTAACAGTCAGACTCATGTGGTTTCACTACCTGAATCTCAATTTGGCGGACGAGACCATCGGGACTAGACATGGTCTGTTGTACGAGTCCCATAGGCCAATGATTTCTTTGAACATCTTTGTCCTTCAGCAAGACTAGGTCGCCTTCTTGTAGGTTGGGCTCTTTGGTCTTCCACTTACACCGTCCTTGGAGGGTAGATAAATACTCTTGCCTCCATCTTTTCCAGAAGGTGTTGGCCAGTAGCTGAACTTGCTTCCATTCTCGTACATACGAGTCTTTGATGGTGAAGTTTCCTGCTGGTATTGGCCAATCGCCTGTCTTTTGAGTCAATAAAGTTGCTGGGGTGAGTATGGTTGGATTTTCAGGGTCTGAAGATACTGGAACCAAAGGTCGTGCGTTGATGATAGCCGCAACTTCCGCCATGAGGGTCGTGAGAACTTCGTGCATGAGTTTGGGTGTCATAGTCAACATAGAGTCCAGGATTCTGCAGGCGACGCCTATCATGCGTTCCCACGCTCCTCCCATGTGAGATGCATGGGGGGGTGTTGAAAGTCCAGGCACAATTTTGGGCTAGGAGGTATTTGCCGATGTGTGAGTCGGAACGAATGCCTTCATCAATTTGCAATTCCTTACAGGCCCCTATAAAATTAGTTCCGCGATCAGACCTAAACATTTTGACTGGTCCTCTATGGGCTTGGAATCTTCTTCGCGCATTAATGAAAGAAGAAGAATCCATAGCTTCAATGACTTCTATGTGGATCGCCCTGGTGCTGAGACATGTGAAGAGTACAGCCCAACATTTGCTATTGGCGTGTCCACCTCTGGTTCGACGAGCCAATACTACCCAAGGTCCGAATACCTCTAAGCCCACATTGGTGAAAGGTGGTGCAGGTATTAGGCGTTCGACTGGTAAGGCAGCCATCAGTTGGTGTTGAGTTGGCCCTCTTTGTTTACGGCAATGTAGACATTTGTGCAGGATGGTGGCGACGCATCTTTTGGCTCCCACGACCCAAAGGCCTGCCGCTCTGACTGCACCTTCCGTGAAATGTCTGCCTTGATGGTGGATGGTATTGTGGTGATATTGAATTAATAGGTGTGTGATGTATTGACGAGCTGGGAGGATAATAGGGTGTTTGAGGTGTAACACTACCTCAGCATTGGCTATACGTCCTCCTACTCGCAACAATTTATGACTGTCCAAAAATGGATTCAATTTCAGGAGAGAACTATTCTTAGGGAGAGGTCTATTTGCTGCTAGACACGCAAAATCTAATGGATATGAATCTTGTTGTATGCTTCGAAGAATCCCTCTCTCGGCCTGGAGATGACTTTCGAGGATGCTTATATTACGGTGCAGAAAACGGACTATTTTTGCCACTCCTGCTACTAAAGGTCTCCACTTGGAGAAGCGTTCAAAATGCGCGGGGTTCAGAGAACGATGAGGAGAAGCTTTGATTGCTTCCTTGACATTTGCAAGGAGGCAAGTTAACTGAGCAGTCGACGTCATGCTCCGTTCAGGCGAATGATTGTGTCCTTGGGGCCGCACGTCTTTATCCTGGTTTGGTTCTGCCAGCTTATAGTTCTCTGGTACTTTCAACTTTTGGTTGTTAGGGTGCAGCAAAAACGCAGGACCCGTTAACCAAATTGAATCTACCAACTTCGAAGCAGGAATGGACCGTGTTGCTTGATCAGCTGGATTCTGCTCCGTTGCTACATAGCGCCACTGGTTAGGGTGTGAGGATCACCTAATCCTTTCCACCCTATTGCTTACGTAGACGTAAAACTGCCTATTTTGATTGTGGATGTAGCCTAGCACTATTTTACTGTCCGTGTAGAAGGTGGTGGATTGTAATTCAAGATCTAATGCTTTAGTTATTATTTCTGCCATCTCTACAGCTAGAACGGCACCGCAGAGTTCTAACCTGGGTATAGTGTGGCTCTGTAATGGGGTCAGTTTTGCTTTTCCCATAATGAAGCCAACATGACATCTCTCCCTGCTGTAGACTTTTACGTATCCTACAGCTGCAATAGCCTGTATGGATGCATCTGAAAACATGTGTAGTTCCCTTTTGGCAGCAGCGGCTAAGGAGAGGGGCACATACGTGCGCTGAATGGAGATGTTTTGTAGGCAGCTAAGGGATTTACATCACATCTCCCACTCCTGTTTGTGTTCTGGTGGTAGTGGCTTGTCCCAATCGGTAGCATATTGGGAGAATGAGCGCAGAAGAAGCTTACCTTGGACTGTTATAGGTGCGGCAAAACCCAAGGGGTCGAACAGACTGTTGACTGTGGAAAGGACACCTCTCCTTGTGAAGGCGTTGTCTTTCGCGGGAGTTGTAAAGGTGAAGGCATCTTTCTTCAGATCCCAACACAGGCCTAGGCTACGTTGTAAATGAGGATCATCTGTGCCAAAGTCGAGGTCTTTCAAACCTTGTGCATGATCGTCAGGGTCGAAAGCCGCTAATACTTCTTTGCTGTTGGATGCTATTTTGTGCAACCTAAGGTTAGCTGCTGCTAACATTCCGCGTGTCCTTTTTATTAAGTCTATGGCTTCGGCAGGGGTTGGTACTGATTTCAAGCCGTCATCGACGTAAAAATCCCGTTCCACAAAGCACCTGGCGTCGGTGCCGAATTTATCTTCGCCTATTCTGGCGGTGTGTTGTAGACCGTAATTGACGATTGCTGGGGAGGAACCGTTGCCAAAAACATGTACTCGCATCCTGTATTCTGTCACCTGTTGGGTATGGTGGTCATCACTGAACCACAGAAAACGCAGGTAGTTGCAGTGATCTTCCCTTACGTAGAATGAATAAAACATTTGCTGGATGTCTGCCATGACAGCCACCGCTTCTTTTCTGAAATGGATGAGTATTCCCAACAAACTATTGGTAAGGTCGGGTCCTGTAAGAAGGACTTTGTTCAGGGAGATCCCTTGGTGTTGCGCACTGGCATCGAAAACCACTCCGATTTTCCCTGGTTTATGAGGGTGGTACACCCCGAAGAATGGTAGGTACCAGCATTCTTCTCCGTCCTGCATCGGAGGCGCTATTTCTGCATGTCCGTTCTGGAACATTTTCTCCATGAAATCTACCAGGTGTGTTTTCATGTCTGCTTTTTTTAGCATGGTAATAGTAATAGTAGTAAAGTTGGAAGGGACCTTGGAGGTCATCTAGTCCAACCCCCTGCTCGGGCAGGAAACCCTACACCATTTCTTCGTAGGCTGTTGAGCCGAGAGAGCGCTTGCTCATAATTGTTAGGTAGACGTGGTCTGAGTGTGCGGAAGGGAAGGGGGGCTACCCAACTTCCGGTTTCATTCTGTAGACATTTTTTATCTATGATGTCTAGAAATTTTTTGTCCTCTATCAACAGTCCTATGTCGCTGTCGTTGTTGCAGACTTGGAACACTGACACTCCCACGATAGGCTTAGTAGGTGAGAGCTTGAGGTGTTGCTGGCATGGTTGTAGATGTGAAGCTCTTCCATTACTCAGAATGGAAGTCTTTAAGACGTTTGCTTGTGTTGGTGTTTGCAGCTTGTCAATGCATGCTTCCCCTGTGATGGTCCACCCGAGTTCCATCTTTTTTTTTTTATTGAAAATTTTTAGATTTTAAAAAACAATACAATTCCCTTCCCCGAGCCCCCCCAACCCTCCCATACCCTCCCCCGAACTTCCCAGAGCTGAATACAGGCTTAATTAATTTTTTTTCAAAAAGTCTTAAAACAGATATAAACCATAAACAAATCTAAATACATTAATTAAACAAGTTGTAAAATAGTTAACAATAATATATGTATAAAAAGACAAAAATACAAGGAAATACAAGAAAATAGGAAGAAAGAAAAAGAAAAGAAATAAAAAGAAAAAAAAGAAAAAGAAAAAAATCTATAAAGTTTATAAAATATCTTAAATTTTAAATATAAGTTATTGAAAAGCTAAATAATATTTTTATATCCAACTTATGTTGTATAAAGTATATCCATTTTTTCCATACCAAAAAATACTTCTCTTGCGATTGGTCTTTCAAGAAAGCCGAAATCTTTGCCATTTCCGCCAAATAAGAAACTTTAAAAAACCACTCTTGCAAGGTAGGCAAAGATTCCTTCTTCCAACATTGCCCTACTAACAACCTTGCCGCTGTAATTAAATTTAGCATCAATATAGTCTCTTTAGTATCACAATCAGAAACAATACCTAACAAAAACAATTGTGGGGTATTGTCTATAATGAAACCATGAGTAAATAATATTTTTTTGTATTAAATCTTCCAAAGATTTTAATTGCCAGTTTCTACCATCCCATCTAAGTAATTGTACATAAGAAACGCTATCTATCTTAACTCCTCTCCTTATCCCTTCTATCGCATGCCCCGGTATGGCCCATAGTGGAATTTTAAAATCACTTCTATAATATTTCCTCCAAACCCGAAGTAAAGAGATCCTTATAATATGAGATTTAAAAACCCTATCAACCTTTTTATTAAAAATTAAATAGGCATGCCATCCAAAAAGTAAATCCCAACCCTCCAAGAGGAGTATTTCTACATTTGTTAAATTAACCCAATCACTTATTAATGTTAAAACCACAGCATCATAATACAATTTCAAATTCGGTACCTTGAGTCCACCTCTCTCACGAATATCTTGTATAATTTTAAGTTTTACTCTTGGTTTTTTCCCTGCCCAGATAAATTTGTTAATACCTTTCTGCCATTCATTTAAATTAACCTCATTCTTTAAAATAGGTATCATTTGAAATAAAAAAAAGAAACTTTGGCAAAACATTCATTTTAATCGCCGCAATTCTTCCCAAAAGAGATAATTGCAACTTCTCCCAATTTTCCAAATCTCTTTGTATATTGACCCACAGCCTTTCATAATTATTTTTGTACAATTTTGCATTAGAAACAGATAAAATAACCCCCAAATATTTTACCTTGTTAACAACCTCAAAATCTGTCAAATTAACCAAAATCTGCTTATCCAAATTAGTCATATTTTTGGGCAATATTTTAGTCTTATTGTTATTAATTTTAAAACCCGAAACCTATCCATACTGATATATCAATTGTAATAACTCTATTACAGAATAAGTAGGTTGAGATAAGGTAACCACCAAGTCATCAGCAAAAGCCCTTAATTTATATTCTTTTTTATTAACTTCTATTCCTTTTATTTGCTGTGATTCTCGAATTTTAATCAACAATATTTCCAAGGTTAAGACAAACAGCAATGGTGACAATGGACAACCCTGTCTGGTCCCCTTCTCTATTGTAAACACCTCTGACAAACCCCGATTAACTATAAGTTGTGCCGTTTGCTTTTGATAAATAACACCAAGAGCTTGTAAAATTCTTTCTCCAAAGTTCATTTTTTCAATTAATCTTATCATAAATTGCCAATTCAGCTGATCAAAAGCTTTTTCAGCATCTAAAAATATCAATCCTGCAGAAACTTGATTGTTTTTATCTAAATATTCTAATAAGTTAATAATTTGTCTAACATTATTCTTCATGTACCTTCCAGTTATAAAACCCGTTTGATCGGTATGTATTACATGATACAAAACCCTCATAAGCCTGTTAGCTAAAATTTTTGCAAAAATCTTGTAATCTACATTTAAAAGAGATATAGGTCTATAATTCTTTGGTAAAGTAAGATCTTGATCTTCTTTTGGAATCAAAGATATAAAAGCTCTACCCCATGATGGGGGAATCTCTGAACCCTGTAATATATTATTAAAAAGCTCACTTAAAGGTTGGATCATCTCTTGTACCAAGGTTTTATAATAAATAGATGTCAAACCATCCGTACCCGGTGCCTTACCTAATTTTAATTCTTTAATTACTATCTCAATTTCCTCACTAGTAATCAAACTATTAATTTCTTGTTTCTGATCTTCTGTTAATTTAGGAAAGTTAGCTTCTTTTAAGTAATTATCTATATCTGAAACCTGTACTTTAGTACTCATATATAATTTTTGATAATAATCTAAAAAGGATTTCTTAATCAACTCCTTCTGATATACCAATTTACCATTATAATTTATTTTATCTATAGTTCTCTGTCTTTGCTTCTTTCTCAGTTGATAGGCCAACCATCTCCCTGGTTTGTTAGTGTTACAAAATGTATTTTGTTTCATATACAGTAAATTAGTTGCAGTTTGATCAGCCATCAACATATTAAATTGTGATTTAAGCAATTTTATAGATTCCTTAACCTTCTCATCTGTAGAATTTAAAATCAAAGCTTTTTCTTTTAATTTGATCTCATCTTCCAACTCCTTACGTTTCTGCATCTGCTTCTGTCTATGAACATTATTCATTTGTATCAAAATCCCACGCATGTAGGCTTTACCTGCATCCCAGACCATTGACATTGAAGTTCCCTTATGCATATTTAAAACAAAATAGTCCTTTAATTGCTCTTTTAATTTTTGAACATTCTTTTTTTGTCTAAATAAATTTTCATTCATCCTCCACGATCTCCTTTCCTCTTTTTCATCAACCAATTCCATCCAAACTAGACTGTGATCCATCAATGTCCTGGGAAAAAATTTAACATTCTTTACTCTAAAATATAAATCCGTTGTAATAAAAAAAAATCAATTCTTGAAAAAGATTGATGTCTATCTGAAAAGAAAGTGAAGTCTCTCTCCTCCAAGTTATGTTCCCGCCAATAATCTTGCAGCTCCCAATCCTCTTTCAAATCAAAAAAAGCTTTAGGTAATTTAGCCTGTTTAAATTAGAGGATCCTTTTTTATCTCTTTGTGTATCTAAAACACCATTCCAGTCTCCCATTAGTATAACAGATCTATAATCCAACAAGTTAATTTCTGGTGGTTTAGTGTCGGTGATGGCGGCTACTTTGTAGCCGTCCTCCTGGGAAAGCGTGAGAACCGTGGAGAACAGCAGGCACCAGCTGTTCCGCGGCTCAAAACCTCCCTCCCGGGCGAAGGGGGGGAGGGGAGTATCACCTGAATAGAGGTAGAGCCTCTTGAACCCCCCAGGAATTTTTCCTTGGGGGGTGAAAAGAGAGCTCCCTCGGAGTTCGGGTTGCCTCCGCCTCCCAGCTGTCGTTGTTCCTTCGGGAACAAAGCAAAACGCTGCTACCACCTCCGCGCTTAAAGGGACCGGGTGAGTTATTTTTAAAAGCGGACAGAGTTGGATAAAGGATTTTTCTTATTGGATTTTATTTGGACTTTAGTTTGAAAGGTTGACCTTTATTTCTTTTTCTCTTTTTTCTTCGTCTTTTCTTGCGTGGAGAGTGAAAGTAAAATGGCGATTGGAAAGTTTTTTTTTCTTGAAAAAAAGTGAGTGAAATGGAACGTTATGGATTAGATGTTTTTTTTTTCTTTAAATTTTTTCTTAAAGTGGATTTGTGTTTTGGGAAGATTTTTTTTCTTTTTTTTTTAAACTCTCCTTTGTTATTTTTTTTCCCTTTTAAGGGACTTTTTATTTTTTATTTTTTTCAAAGAAGGAGGAAAGAAGAAACAAGATTTTTTCTTTTTCAAAATGGCTTCAAAGAGGCAAGCAACTTCTACAGTACCTAAGGTGGCTTCTTCTCCTGCAATCTTACCCGCACAACAACCTAAAGCTACACCACCACCCTCTCCTCCTTTGCCAGCAATAACGGTACAAGATATGAAAGATATAATGGGAAATGCTGTAGCTCAAATCAGAGGGGAAATGAAGGAGCTTTTAGAGCAGAATAATACTATTTTGAGGCAAGATATAGTTATGGCTTTAACAGGACTTGCCTCTGTGGTTGAGAAGTTGGACTCCAGAGTGGAAGAGGTGGCAGATAAGGTGGATATTTTGGAAGACAAATTTGAAGGCATGGAAAAAAAGATGGAAATTTCACAAGATGACATTGTTATGTCTCAGTACAGAGAGATGGAGTATGCTTTAAAAATCAGAGGCCTGAAAGAAGACATCCAGCAAGACTTGAGAGAGATTGTGGTAAATGACTTTGCTGCTATTTTGAATAGAGAGAAAGAGGAAATACTCAGAGAAGTTGAAAAAATATTTAGAGTTAACTCTTGGGTTGCAAAGCAAAGAAATTTACCAAGAGATGTGGTGATTTATTTTGGGAAGAGATCTCTGCGTAATGAAATTATACAAGCTTTTTACAATAAGAGGTTTCAGATTGCTGCTCAAGATGTCATCATTCTAAAGGAGATCCCATCTAAAATTTTTTTTTTTTTTTTTTTTTTATTGAAATTTTTCAAAAGTTTTACAAATAAAAATCCACCCCCCCCCTCCCCAACCACCCCACCCCCCCCCCGACTTCCCAGAACTGAATATAGGATTATTTAACAAATATTTTAAAAATAACATTTGCAATTTATAAAATAATTAATAATAATAATAAAAATCACAGTAATAATATATATTGAAATAATATACATAACATAAACTTTAAAATGAATAATATATACTAAAAAAGAAAAAAAATAAAAAATAAAAAGAGAAGAGAGAGAGAGAAAGAAGAAAGAAGAAAGTAGACGAAAAATAAAGCATATATATATATAAAAAAAAAATATATGAATAATAATACATTAAAAATGTATATATATAAAAAAGAAAAAGAAGAAAGAAAGAAAGAAAAAACAATCATTACAAATTATAAAAAGGCTAAATAATATTTTTCCATATCCAAATTATGTTGTATAAAATTTATCCATTTTTCCCATACCGCAAAAAATTTTTCTTGAGATTGCTCCTTTAAGAAAGCCGAAATCTTTGCCATTTCTGCCAAATACGAAACTTTATGAAACCATTCTTGTAAAGTAGGCAAAGATTCCTTCTTCCAATATTGTCCTATTAACAACCTAGCGGCTGTAATCAAATTTAACATCAATATAACCTCCTTAGCATCACAGTCAATAACAATACCTAGTAAAAATAATTGCGGAGTAAATTTTACCCTTCTTTTAAAAATTCTTTGAATATTCCACCATATCTTAATCCAAAAAGCTTTTATATGCTTACACGTCCACCAAATATGGTAATAGGTAGCATCCAAATATCCACATCTCCAGCATTTCGGCTGTAGATTAGGGTACATAATGGACATTTTCTTTGGGTCAAGGTGCCATCTATAAAACATCTTATAAAAATTCTCTCTTAAATTTTGCGCTTGTGTGAATTTAACATTTCTTATCCAAATAAGTTCCCAAGTATCCATTGAAATCGTTTCACCAATATTCTGTGCCCATTTAATCATACAATCTTTAACTAGTTCAAGTTCTGAATCTAATTCCACTAAAACCCCATAAACTCTCTTAATATGGGTTGGCCTTTGATCTCTTACTTGTTTTAAAAAAATTTCATCTTCTCTAAGCCAGCCCATTTTACAATCCATCTTCCATCTATCCACTATTTGTCTATATTGGAACCATGAATAAGTTAAGTTTTCATGTGTTAATTCTTCCAAAGATTTTAACTGCCAGTCTTGGCCATCCCATCTTAATAACTGTACGTAAGAGACCTTGTCCATATTTACCCCTTTCCTTATACCTTCTATGGCATGCCGAGGTATAGCCCATAATGGTATTTTGAAGTCACTTTTATAATACTTTCTCCACACTCTTAGCAAAGAGTTTCTTATAATATGAGACTTAAAAACCCAATCCACTTTTTTATTAAATATTAAATAGGCATGCCATCCAAAAAATAGGTCCCAGCCTTCCAAATGAAGTATTTCTGTATTTGTTAAATTCACCCAATCGCTAATCATTGTCAATACTACAGCATCATAATACAATTTCATATTTGGTACCTTGAGTCCACCTCTCTCACGAAAATCTTGCATTATTTTAAGTTTCACCCTTGGTTTTTTCCCTGCCCAAACAAATTTATTAATACCTTTTTGCCATTCATCTAAATTACGTTCGTTCTTTAAGATAGGTAACATTTAAACAAAAAAATAAACTTTGGCAGGACATTCATTTTAATAACTGCAATTCTGCCCATAAGGGATAACTGTAAATTATTCCAGTTTTTTAAATCCTTCTGTACCTCCATCCACAGCTTTTCATAATTATTTTTATACAATTTTACATTAGAAGCAGATAATGTAACCCCCAAATATTTTACCTTATCAACAATTTCAAAGTCTGTTAAGTTAACTAGAGCCTGTTTATCACCATTAGTCATGTTTTTAGCTAATATTTTGGTCTTATTATTATTAATTTTAAAGCCAGAAACACGTCCATATTGTTGAATCAATTGTAATAATTTCACCACCGAAGAAACAGGTTGAGACAAAGTAACAACCAAGTCATCTGCAAAGGCTCTTAATTTATATTCTTTTTTATTAATTTCTATTCCTTTTATTTCTTGAGACTCCCGAATTTTAATCAACAAAATTTCCAGTGTTAAAACAAACAATAACGGAGACAACGGGCATCCCTGTCTTGTTCCTTTTTCTATTACAAAAGCCTCTGACAAACCCCCATTTACAATAATTTGAGCAGTCTGTTTTTGATATATATTGGATAATACTTGTAATATATTTTGTCCAAAATTCATCTCCTTGATTAAACACAGCATAAACTGCCAATTCACTTGATCAAAGGCTTTTTCAGCATCCAAAAATATCAAGCCTGCAGAGACTTGGTTATTCTTTTCTAAATACTCTAATAAATTAATAATTTGTCTAACGTTATTCTTCATATACCTTCCAGTTATAAAACCCGATTGATCCCTATGTATAAACTGCTGCAAGATCCCCATAAGCCTGTTAGCTAAAATTTTTGCAAAAATTTTATAATCCACATTTAAAAGAGATATAGGCCTATAATTTTTAGGCAAAGTAAGATCTTGACTATCTTTTGGAATCAATGATATAAATGCATTACGCCAGGATGGAGGGATCTCTAACCCCTGTAATAAATTATTAAACAGTTCACACAACGGTTGAATCATCTCTTCTACTAAAGCTTTATAATAAATAGATGTCAACCCATCCGTACCCGGCGCTTTGCCCAATTTCAATTGTTTAATAGCTGTAACAATTTCTTCCTTAGTAATTAAACCGTTAATCTTTTTTTCCTGATCTTCTGTTAATTTAGGAAAGTTGACTTTGCCTAAATAATTATTTATATCTGTAATTTGAATATTGGTACCCTTATATAATTTTTGATAGTATTCTAAAAAAGATTTCTTAATCAATTCTTTCTGATAAACCAATTTACCATTATAATTTATTTTATCTATATTCCTCTGTTTCTGTTTTTTTCTTAACTGATAAGCCAACCATCTCCCTGGTTTATTAGCATTACAAAATGTATTTTGTTTCATAAATAGCAAATTAGTTGCAGCTTGATCAGCCATCAGCATGTTAAATTGTGTTTTTAACAATTTTAAAGCTCCTTTAATCTTTTCATCTAAGGGATTTGAAATTAAAAGTTTCTCTTTTAATTTAATCTCCTCTTCCAAGTCTTTCCGTTTCTGAATCTGTTTCTGTCTATGCAAATTATTCATTTTTATCAAAATACCACGCATAAAAGCTTTACTTGCATCCCAGACCATTGACATTGATGTTCCCTTGTTCATATTTAAAGTAAAATATTCCTTTAAACATTCCTTTAATTTATGAACATTTTTTTCTTGTTTAAATAAATTCTCATTCACCCTCCAGGATCTCCTATCTTCCTTCTCTACAAACAGTTCCATCCAAACTGGACTATGATCGGACAATGTCCTAGGAAAAATTTTTACATTCTTCACCCTGTTGTATAAATCTGTTGTGATCAAAAAGAAATCAATTCTTGAGAAAGATTGGTGTCTATCTGAGAAAAACGTAAAATCCTTTTCTTCTTGATTACGTTCACGCCAATAGTCTCTCAATTCCCAATCTTCTTTCATGTCAAAAAAGGCTTTAGGTAATTTAGCCTGTTTAAAAAAGGTAGAAGAGCCTTTTTTGTCCATTTGTATATCTAAGACACCATTCCAGTCTCCCATTAAAATCACGGATCTATAGTCCAACAAAGTTATTTTCTGATGTAGTAACCTATAAAATTGCTCCTGTTGCTGGTTTGGTGCATACAACCCCACAATAAGAATTTTCTTGCCATATAAACCAAGTTCAAGCATAACATATCTTCCATAAGGATCTGATTCTAACAAGGTAGCAGATAAATTCTGTTTAACATAGATTACCACACCCCCTTTCTTCCCAGGGGCGGGAGATACAAAATGAGATCCCAAGCGAGGATTATTTAAATATTTTTGATCTTTAGCTGTAATATGAGTTTCTTGCAAGCAAATAATATCATTGTTGTGTTGTTTCAAATAGTGGTAAATTTTTTTTCTCTTTTGAGGAATGTTTAATCCATTAACATTCCAGGACAGGAGCTTTGCCATCTCCCTTGGCCTTCAGCCTGGAGAAGATCCGCTCAAATTCTGCTGCTGATGAATATGTAGCAGAGCTTTTGGGTCTTGCTCCTCCCACCGGCACTGAAGCAATTTGCTGAATAGATTCTTCAATTTCTTTTTCTTTTTCTTTTTTCTGTTGTTCTTTTTCTTTACGTTTATGTGCTGCACGGGTCATTCTCTGTTCTTTAACCTCTGGTTGAGACATCCATACCACCTGTCCAGCAGTCATCATCCCTGTACCTTCAGATTTCTGTTCCATCTCTTTGTCACTCAAGACTTTATGCATCATGGGCAAAGGAGAGCCTGCTCCCAGGACCGTTTTATAAAATTCCTTAGCTTTAGCAACTGTATTAAGTCTATAACGTGTCCCCGCATGGCTCAAAACAATGCCCATCGGAATCTCCCATCTAAATGGCATTTGTCTTGCTTTAAGTTCATTTACTAAAAAAGCAAAATCTTTTCTGCTTCTTAAAATTTTAGGTGGAATTTCCTTTAAAATAATAATATCTTGGGCAGCAATCTGAAATCTTTTATTATAAAAAGTTTGTAGAATCTGATTTCGCAAAGACTTCTTAGCAAAATATATCACCACATCTCTAGGCAAATTCCTCTGTTTTGCAATCCAAGAATTAACTCTATAAATTCTTTCCACATCCCCACGTAACTCTTCTTTATCAATATTCAAAATAACAGCCAAGTCATTATCACCATTTCCATCAAATCTTGAGTTTTATCTTCTTTCAGACCCCTTATTCTCAAAGCATATTCCATCTGTCTATACTGGAACATAAGAATATCATCTTGTGAAGTCTCCACTTTTTTCTCCATATCTTGAAATTTATAATCCAAAAGTTCAACTGTTTCTTCAATTTCCTCTACTCTGGAGTCCAGCTTCACAACCACTGAGGCCATTCCAGATAGAGCTAAAAGTATATCATCCCTCAAAATAGCATTATTCTGTTCTAAAAGCTCCTTCATCTCTTTCTTCATTTCCTCCTTAGTTTCAGATTTATTCTGATCCAAAAGTTGTTTCATTTCCTCCCTAAACTGTGAGACAGCACTTACCATTATTTCTTTAATGTCTTGTGCTGATGTGCCAGATGGGGGAGATGAAGGTGGAGTAGATTTAAGTTGCTGCACTGAGGGTATTATTTTAAGTTGTTGTTGCACAGTAGAAGTAGCAGGAGAAGAAGTTACTTTAGAAGCTGCAGTAGCTGGTTGTCGTTTTGAAGCCATTTTAATTTATCTTCCTTTCTTCTTAAAAATACCAATAAAAATAAATAATCCAAAAAAAAATTAAAAATAAGATAAAATAGAATAAGATAAGATCAATCTAAAAGTCCCCAAGAATAAAAAAGTAAAAAAAGTAAAAAAAAAGCAATATTAAACAACAATTCAGCCGATCCGTCTTTTAAAGGAAAAAAAAACTTTCAAAACGCCATTTTACTTTCACTCTCACTTTTCCGCCCAAAAAAAAAAGAGAAAGCTCAAAAAAATAAAAAAAAAATCAGCAGATACTAAATAAACTAAATAAACTAAAAAAAATAAAATAAAGCTAAACTATAAATAAAATCCTTTAAACAGTTCTGTCCGGTTTAAGATTACTCACGGTTTCTTTAAGTACGGAGATGGTAGCGGCGTCTCGCTTTGTTTCCGAAGAAACAAAGACAGCTGAGAGGCGGAGAAGGCAATGAACTCCGAGGGAACCCTCTTTCTACCCCCTAAAAATAAAAATCCAGGGAGAGTTAAGAGGTTCTACCTCTATTCATGCGATCTCTACCCCTTCCCTTCGCCCGGGAAGGGGATTGCGAGCCGCGGGCCAGCTGATAAACGCTGTGCTCCGCGGATCTGACACCTTCTCAGGAGGACGGCTACAAAGTAGCCGCCATCTCCACCGCTTTGACCACCGGAAGTCCTCCCCATCTAAAATTTTAAGAAGGAAAAAGAGTTTGCTTTCTTAGCTAATGAACTTAAAAAAAGATTGATGCCATTCAGATGGGAGATTCCGATGGGTATTGTTGTGAGCCATGCGGGGACGCGTTATAGACTTAATACAGTTTCTAAAGCAAATGAGTTTTACAAGTCAGTCCTGGGAGCAGGCTCACCATCACTTATGATGCAGAAAACTTTGGATGGTAAAGAGGTGGAGCAGCAGTCTGAAGAAGTAGTATTGATGGATGCTGGAAAGTTACAGGCGGAGTGGTTGCAATAAGCAGAGATTAAAGAGCAAAGAATGACTCGCGCAGCACATAGACGTAAGGAAAAGGAACAACAGAAGAAAGAAGTTAAAGAAGTTCTTCAAGAATGTGTTTCGGTGCCTGTGGGAGGAGCAAGACCCAAGAGTTCTGCACCACATTCCTCAATGGCAGATCTGGTAAAGCTCCTGACATGGAATGCTAATGGTCTTAATTCCCCTCAAAAGAGAAAGAAAATTTTTCATTATTTAAAGCAACATAATAATGATATTATTTGCTTGCAGGAAACACATATTATATCTAAAGATCAAAAATATTTAGTTAATGCCCGTTTGGGATCTCATTTTGTATCTTTTGCTCCTGGGAAAAAAAGGGGAGTAGTTATCTATGTTAAGCAAAACTTATCTGCCTGTTTGGTAGAAGCTGATCCTCAAGGGAGATATGTTATGATTGAAGTTGGTTTGTATGGTAAGAAAGTACTTATAGTGGGACTGTATGCACCAAATCAACAACAGGAACAATTTTATAGACTGTTAGATCATCCGAGTTCCATCTTGAGTCCCACCGGAGCGCCTGGTGGGCCTCTGATTCTTACCTCATTGCCGATGGTTTCGTAGGCGTTCCGTCCCACTAATAGTAAAATTTCGGCATCGTTATCCAAGGGAGGGATAAGGTCGGCTAGGTGGGCTAGATGAGGAAAGTTTCTTGTTATCTCTGGCGTCGAAAGTTGACCCCGCTCGATCGGTATGTTGTCCCATTCCAATACTGTCAGAAACAGAAAATTAGAGCTCCCGTCTATTGCTTCTATACGAAGTCCGGACAGCGTCCTTCCCATCGTGATGCCAGTGGATGTGATAGTGTTTACTGCGAACTCTACCAATCCGGTCGGGAGGTTAAAGAGATTGAAAAGGGCTGACCTGCCTAACGTGTCAGTGCTGTGTACATCACATATCACGTACATTCTCACAGCCTCCTCCAGTTTCCCGTCTGGATATACTTTAGCCAGGAAGATGGGAGAGCATGAGGGCGGACGCGGTGAGCTGCCACATATTTGTATACAGTGCGTCTGGCCTATTATTGGAATGCTAGTGGAGATGCTTTGAGTGTTTGTTGTTGTGGTAGAGGTGGGAGCTGCTTGCCGTGACTCCTTGGACAGTGTCTTAGGTTCTAAGTGTAAGGCTGCTGGGTGTTTGTCACTGTCACACAGGTGGCATTTCACCTTAGCTCTGCAATCTTTGGCTGTGTGATCCATAGAGTCACAGCATTTGAAACATATCCTATCCTCTTTGAGTAGGGTCTTCCAGTCATCTAGGGTTTTTTTTCTAAATACTCTGCAATCATTTAGAGAGTGAGAGGACTTGTGTATCAGGCAAGTCAGGCCTTTGGTAGTTGGATGAGGGTTCGAAAGAACGCTTCTCGGTGTTTGTTCGTCTGGAGACTTCTTTGGGGAAGGCGTGATGTCTGTGGTTCTGTCTGTAGCTTGGGACGAACTTTGGTTGGGGTTGAAGTTGTCTTTTGTTGGCTTGAAGTTGCTGGCATTACGACATAGTTTTGCTTGGTCAGCCACAAAATCAGCGAGTACAGTGAAGGCGGGTGGTGCGTCGGGGTCTTGGTTCCTGTGGGTTTCTGATATTTTGGCCCATTCGTCCCTTGACTGCTTTGGTAGTTTTCTAACTATAATCCTTTGCTTCTCGAACTGATCGAGGCAGGTAAGTTTCGGCATGTTGGGTTACTCGCGAACTGAATGTAGCATCGAGAGCGTGTCTGCAAATTCCAACATCTGGGTGTGATCATTGATATTGATGTTAGGGAAGGTGTAAATGCAATCCAAGAGCAACTTTTCTGTCAGTTCATGCGCGCCATACCGCTCGTCGAGCCTTTCTCAAGCTTTGAGAAGGGTGGTAGCTGGGTTGCCCAGGTGGGCTAGTTGAGTGTTCTCTACTAATCGTGTGGAAGCCGGTCCCAGCCATGTTTTCATGTGTCCGAGCGCTTCACTCGATGTTATAGCTTCATCTTGGATGGCGGTTTGAAACGGGAGCTTCCACAATACATAGTCCTTTCCTGGTTTATCGGGGAATTTGTGTACACCCTTGGATGCCAGATCTAGTTTGCTTCTGCAAAGTCTCATAGGAGTGTAACTGGGTGGCGATGGTACATCGCTTCCAGTAGTAGGGGCGTGTGCCATGTTTGGCTGGTAACTTCCTTTGGCATATTGGTGGCTGGGTGTATTTTGCCATGTCACGTGCAAAGGATCTTGTTGGCTTGGTCTGAACTCTGCTGCTCTGGCATTGAGATGAGGGAGCCCAGGCTCCTGCTTGCTTACGTGTTGGAAGGTCTGTGTTTCTGGTAGAGTGTAGCTAGCTCCCTGGTAGGCTGTCAGAGCTGATATTCGAGGCTGTCCTCTGTAGTCAGGATTGGTGGCAGTTCCTTGGGGTGCTGCCTCCTGTTGGTGCAGCAGGGACTCTACTGACTCTAGTGTGGCTCTAACTCTTTCAACCTCATCCCTGAGCGACGGCTGGTTCTGCTGTAGGGCTATTGGTGCTACAGGTGGATCCATCCGATTGCCATTAGTGGTATGGTTTGGCGGGTTCTGTGGGGTAATAATGGTGGAAATATCTTGTGGCACTCCCCGCTGTGCAGTCATTGCCATTGCTGGTAATCCCATCAGGTTCGATGTGGCAGCAACGGCGGAAGGATCTCATGACCTAGGTGTCGTGACATCAGCTCTGCGGTTGACCAGCAAATCAGGTCGTTGAGATTCTTCTGTTCATCTACTCAGTCTTGGGGGGCTTGTGGCTGGCTGTGGTGCTCTCATCTGTGCATTCTGGAATGCGCTTTGGTTGTCCACATAGGCCTGTACACAGCTGTGAGAACTTTCCCTTCCTAGGCTTTCCAAATTGGGCGTTGACATGGCATCTTCTAACTCTCTCTGCAGGATCGCTTCTATTGTGGCTGCCTCTTTTGCTCTCTGTTGTCGCTGGAAAATCTCAAAGTTGGCCTGAGCTTTGGCCAAGTCTTCTCTATGTAGCTTGTCGTCTACTGCTGCTTCTGCAGCAACGTTAGCCATTGATCTGTGCTTCCCTGAGACAGGCGGCAATACTCTCTGCTCCTGAGGCTCGAGATGCATGGCTCTGGCGAGAAGATGCCTTTGAATGGCGGGAGGGTCCTGTGATATGCGAGTGTTGGGACACGCTGGAGTGTGCCTTTGACATGTGGCGAAAAGATGAGGCCTTTCCAGACACATGGGATGGATCTGCGTGCGACCATTGTGATGGTGCATGTGAATAGCGGGAAACTTCGGACTCGGCTCTGTCGACCGGTCTGCCTTTCTGGTGAGGTTCGGGCTGTGGAGAACCATGTGAGCTCACTAGAAGCTTCTTACGTTCCTCGTTTATTAGCCTGAGGCTTTGCATCTCGCTGTCGACTCTTAGGTCTCTTAACTGTTCTTGAATGTCCTTGCTGTTCAGAGTCCATCCATTGCACGTAGGCATCTTCCTTATCTCCTTCCACTGCGTGTGCCCGTTCTGGGGAGAGTTCCTCCTTCTGTTCATGGTAGAGTTTGTATAATCTCTCCCAGTCTCGTTCACGGCGCCTGTGGATGATGTGCCATTTCTCCATCAGATGTGAATGCATGGTGTCTGTGAGCTTTCTGTTTTGTCTAAGATCGTATTGACCCTGAGACATTATTGGCTTTGTTGAGGCTTGAGTTTCAACCTCTGCATACTGGTCAAGGTTGGCTGTTAGCCGCATCTCTCCTTGACTGACTGGTTGGGGTGTCTCAACTAGGCTGGTTAATTGAACCCCTTTGTCCAAATCAATAAGACACTCCTCCATGGTTAGGGTAGGTTCCTTCTCAGCTATTTTGAAGAGAATTTGAAGAATTTCTCTTTTTGATCACTAGGGGTCGCTACTTGTAGATCAGCTTCTGAGGTGCTGTCTGTGGGTGGAGATGCCACTGGGTGCGTTCTCCTGTGTTTATGGGTACTTCAGTGCAGTTCACCCTTTCACCACTAGGGGTCACTTGCTGTGGGTCAGCTACCAGGGTGCACTGTCTTCGAGGTTCACCCTTTGTCCACTAGAGGGGCTTCTCTGGGTGCGGTTAAAGGCTTGTGTGTAGAGCTTCCTTTAACCACTAGGGGGCATCTGGAGAAAGGCTAGCCAAATTCTTCCTATTGCCATGTTACTGCTAGTGAGCCACTGAGAGAATGTAGAGGTACAAACTCCTACCTGGCGAGTTGC
Source organism: Crotalus tigris (assembly GCF_016545835.1). Lineage (NCBI taxonomy): Eukaryota > Metazoa > Chordata > Lepidosauria > Squamata > Viperidae > Crotalus > Crotalus tigris. The sequence goes on along the minus strand of NW_024098188.1, from coordinate 58,283 downwards.
AGGCTGGAACTCTGGGCCATCAGCTGTGATAATAGGTGAAGGCAATTGGCTCTTGCTTCCTGTCTCTCAAGCTGGAACAGCTTAGCCTTCAGCTTGAGTTGAGTGAGTACTTTTGGTAAGTTTACTCTGTGCCCTCTAGGGGATGTTAAAAGGCTAGCCAAATTCTTCCTATTACCACATTACTGCTAGTGAGCCACTGAGAGAATGTAGAGGTACAAACTCCCACCTGGCGAGTTGCAGGCTGGAACTCTGGGTCATCAGCTGTGATAATAAGCAAAGAGACTTGGCTTTGATTTCTTCTGCCTAAGTTCTCTCAAGCTGGAACAGCTTAGTGCTCAGCTTGGGTGAGTGAGTGAATGCTTCAGGTAAGATCACTCTGTGCCCTCTGGGGGGTGTTGGTAGCTTGGGATAACTTTAAGTAGCTTGCACTTTAACTAACAGATTTGCTCTGTTGTGTGCTGAATTAATTGTGGCTGTTGTGACTCAGCTAGAAAAAAAATTGCATGACCACCAGGGGGTGCTTCTGCGATGATTCCTCCTTATAACATTGGCTGAAATTCCGAGCATACCTAGGGCTGTCACTATGGCAACAGATGAGTTTATTGAAAGGCAATAAACCTTGCTTTTGTCTGAACTCTAGAGGCAGTCATTAAACAGTTCTTTGTTTCAGGCTGCGTGATTCACAGGCAAAGAGGGGAGGGGGAAAGGCCCAAGCTCCTTTTGGTGTTAAAATTCAAACTTTTCATGCAAGGAACAAAAGTGTAGATTTTTTGTTTTTCTTTCTCCCCGGCTATAAACATTAATTTGAGAACAGGTACAAGGCACTTTTACTTTGAAGGTTAGCTAGCAAGCGAATTAGCATAACAAAACCTCTTGATCACTCTTTGAAAGCTGTCTTTTACAAGACACGCTGGCTTTTAAAGGCATCAAGAGAATCTTTACTTCCTTGAAGGTTAATGTAGAGAAAAGGCTAACCAATTTGATTCTCTTTCTTCAAACTGTTGCAGCTTTGAGAGAATAATTAATCTTTGCCAATTTGTTATTTGCTTTCAAAAGATGGCACAAGTTATGAGTTTATCTTCTTACTATTCTGACCCAAATTTAAAGTGTTCTGTTTCAAATCCAGTCAGATAGTTAACTCAAAAGAAACGATCTTATAATAAACAAATAGATTTTAATGAGAAAGATTACTTGCGTTCACGTTGAGATTGGTGCTGCTGGAAATACATGTTTGTTCATCTTTTAGATCCTTCCTTTAGGTAAGAAGATATTGCTCTTTATACCATCTTTATGATGACACAGGCTATTGTATGACCTTCCATGGCCCATGCTTCTTACAGACAAAGAGATTCCATGTGGCTTGTGTCCAGGAGGTCTCCCAATGACGTTTGGGGCTCCTCCCACTGACCCGTCCACATACCTAGCATTTAACCCAATAACTGCCAGACATTCCAACATAGAGCTGGACCATAGAGCTATATGGGCCATAGAGCTATATGGGCCAGAACAATAGTATAGTATAGTATAGTATAGTATAGTATAGTATAGTATAGTATAGTATAGTGTAGTGTAGTGTAGTGTAGTGTAGTGTAGTGTAGTGTGGTGTAGTATAGTATAATGTAATATAATAATATAATAATAGTAATAATAATAGTAATAATAATAATTAGTAATGATGATGATGATGATGTTGGTGATGGTGATGATAAGTTGGAAGGGATCTTGGAGATCATCTAGTCCAACCCCCTGCTCAGGCAGGAAACCCTATACCATTTTGAACAAATGGCTGTCCAGTTTCTTCTTAAAAGCTTCCAGTGTTGGAGCATTCACCACTTCTGGAGGCATGTTGTTCCACTGGTAAACTGTTCTAACAGTCAGGAAGTTTCTCCTTTGTTCTAGGTTGCTTCTCTCTTTAGTTAGTTTCCACCTGTTGCTTCTTGTCCTGCCTTCAGACGCTTTGGAAAATAGCTTGACTTCCTCCTCTTTGTGACAGCCCCTGAGATATTGGAACACTGCTATCATGTCCCCCCTCGTCATTCTCTTTGTTAAACCAGACATACCCAATTCCAGCAAACGTTGCTTATATGTTTTAGCCTCCAGTCCCCTAAGCATCTTTGTTGCTCTTCTCTGTACTCTTTCTACAGTCTCAACATCTGTTTTACATTGTGGTGACCAAAACTGGATGCAGTATTCCAAGTGTGGCCTTACCAGGGCATTGTAAACTGGTATTAATACTTCATGTGATCTTGATTCTATCCCTCTGTTAATACAGCCTAGCATTGTGTTGGCTTTTTTGGCAGCTGCAGCACACAGCTGGCTCCTATTTAAGTGATTTTCCACTAGGCCAATCTGAAAGGAAGATCTGAAAGGAAGAAAACAGAAAAGAGAAATTTCAGCCAAAACGGTGTAATTTCAAAGGGGAGAGAAAAGTTAGATGTGAAAGGGAAGAGTGAAGGACTCCAAAGAAGCTTCTCTGATCAAAATTGGTCACGAAGAACCAAAATGTGGGTGTTCCAGATCAGAAGAGTTGGTGTTAGAAAACCTAAAGTGGCTGCTGCTGTCAGCCTGAATACCCAGAGTCCTTAAACTCTTCTTTCGACTAAAATGGATTAGAAAGAGTTCAGAAAAGGGCAACAAAGTTGATCAGGGGACTGGGGGCTAAAACATATGAAGAACGGTTGCAGGCATTGGGTATGTCTAGTTTAATGGAGAGAAGGACAAGGGGGGACATGATAGCAGTCTTCCAAGTATTTGAGGGGCTGTCACAGAGAGGAGGGGGTCAACCTATTTTCCAAAGCACCTGAAGGCCAGACAAGGAATAACGGATGGAAACTGATCTAGGAGAGATTCAAGCTGGAAATAAGGAGAAATTTCCTGACAGTGAGAACAATCGACCAATGGAGCAGCTTCCCTTCAGAAGTTATGGGAGCTTCATCACTGGAGGCTTTCAAGGAGAGACTGGACTGCCATATGTCAGAAATGGTGTAGGGTCTCCTGCTTAGGCAGGGGGTTGGACTAGATGACCTGCAAGGTCCCTTCCAACTCTGTTATTCTATCTATGCTATATCAGACTAAGTTTAGAAAATATGACAGTCCTGACTTCCACTGTCAAGATTATGTAGCGTCAAGATATGTTTTGATGTTAGGCAAGGCAGGTGCCAAGGTAAAAAAGAATCATGGTCATCTCTATGAAATGAAAATGACAACTTTACCCCCATTTTTTTCATGTCTCCAAAGGAGGTGGGTGAGAAGGAGGAAGGGTAAGGGGAACATAGTTATGCTCTAGAAAACCATAGAATTGAAGAAAAATAATAACCCGACGCTGAAGATGAACGAAAGCAGCAGAAGAACATCCTGTTGTAGCCAATGCAAGAGAGATTGCTGATGATCAAGGAGGCAAAGTTGGAAGAACTGTTGACAGAGAACTGAGCTGAGATTTTGAAGGCTCTTTTATTCTGCTCATATATCAGAGGTTTGACGGCACCGCTGATCACAGGAGGTGCATTAATCTCCAATGTGTCCGCTTAACAAATCCTGAGGATTGAGGATTTCTCTGCAAGATGCTGAAAGAGAAAGGGAATGATTAAGGACAACCTGGACCAAAAGATAATAATAATAATGATGATAAAGTTGGAAGGGACCTTAGAGGTCATCTAGTCCAACTGCCTGCTCAGGCAGGAAACCCTATACCATTTTGGACAAATGGCTGTCCAGTTTCTTCTTAAAAACTTCCAGTGTTGGAGCATTCACATGTTCTGGAGGCAGGTTGTTCCACTGGTTAACTGTTCTAACTGTCAGAAAATTCCTCCTTAGTTCTAGGTTGCTTCTCTCCTTGATGAGTTTCCATCTGTTGCTTCTTCTCCTGCCTTCAGGATTCTTGGAGAATATCTAATACCATCAAACATCCACATCTGCCTATCCCAGGTCCTGGGTAAGGACTCGATAGGTAGACAAAATGCCAAATCCAGTCTGAACATCTGGCTGACTGTGCGATGATCCATAATAATAATAATAATAATAATAATATGATGATGATGATGATAAGTTGGAAGGGACCTTGGAGGTCATCTAGTCCAACCCCCTGCTCAGGCAGGAAACCCTCTACCATTTTGGACAAATGGCTGTCCAGTGTCTTCTTAAAAGCTTCCAGGTTGGAGCATTCACCGCTTCTGGAGGCAGGTTGCTCCACTGGTTAACTGTTCTAACAATCAAGAAGTTTCTCCTTAGTTCTAGGTTGCTTCTCTCTTTGGTTAGTTTCCACCCATTGCTTCTTGTCCTGCCTTCAGGTGCTTTGGAAAATAGCTTGATTCCCTCTTCTTTATGGCAGCCCCTGAGATATTGGAATACTGCTCTCATGTCCCCCCTTGTCCTTCTCTTTGTTAAACTAGACATACCCAATTCCAGCAACCGTTCCTTATATGTTTTAGCCTCCAGTCCCCTAATCATCTTTGTTGCTCTTCTCTGTACTCCTTCTAGAGTCTCAACATCTGTTTTACATCGTGGTGACCAAAACTGGATGCGGTATTCCAAGTGTGGCCTTACCAAGGCATTGTAAAGTGATATTAATACCTCATGTGATCTTGATTCTATCCCTCTGTTAATGTAGCCTAGCACCGTGTTGGCCTTTTTGGCAGCTGCAGTACACGACTGGCTCCTATTTAAGTGATTGTCCACTAGGCCAATCTGAAAGGAAGAAAAGAGAAATTTCAGCCAAAACGCTGTAATTTCAAAGGGGAGAGAAAAGTTAGATGTGAAAGGGAAGAGTGAAGGACTCCAAAGAAGCTTCTCTGATCAAAATTGGTCAAGAAGAACCAAAATGGGGGTGTTCCAGATCAGAAGGGTTGGTGTTAGAAAACCTAAAGTGGACCAACACCATTGCAGTAGGCAGAGAAGAACAGGAGGAGACATGGCTAGGTCATAGTTGAAATGTGGATGAAGATGGATAATATGGCTATTGTCACCAAATAGACCATTATATGAAGACCTCTTGGTGAATGTGTATGTTTAAGTGAAATGTAGCCATCGTTCAATTGATCACTTTCATTCCACCCATCATAAAATCACACACCAATTATAACACCCTTCTGGAATTGAGTTACCATCACATCCCTAAGCGTCAAAAGGGTGTGACAGAAGGAAGGACGCACCTGAGAATTTGAGAACGCTAAGAGGAACCAAGAAGTTATTGTCACACATTGGTTAGTCATGCATATTGGTGTTCATCACCTGCTGCAAGGGTTTTTGTTCAGCTCTTCAGCAGAATTGTATCACTGTGCACTGGCCACCATCCAAATATTCCAGGCAATAATAATCACCGTCATCTTCTGCCTCAAGATTGGAGATGCTTAACACTGCAGATGTCCTAGAGTTTTCAACAGAACCGGAGAATCGTGCTGCGATTCCAGAGGCTCTGCTGCTATCGGAATATATAAGGAGTTTGGGGGGACCGCCAGGTTTCTGTTGATACCAGGAAGAATATCCTGATCCAATCGTTCCACTGCTTTTGGTACAAGAGATATCAATTGTCTCTGTAGGAGATCCAGACACAGAGGCTGGTTGTGTCAAGACTTGGGAAAGACTCCCTGAAAAAAAACAAAGGTGGCAGCGTTAGGACAATGTTCATTTCACGAAAGAGAAATGTGTGGTAGGAACAGAAATCTGAAATCAAAGAAGTAGAGGAGAAAACACTTGTCTGAATTATTAGGAGATGGAGGAAGAGTATAAATCCCAGTCATATCCCAACTCATAAGTTACCCATGAAGTAAGAGGAGAGGATGAGAAGAAGAGGCAGCCAAACCATGATTGGAGATTGGGACAGGACTGGATTGTCTGCAGAGCCAGCTGTCCTCTCTGCTCTTAAGCCTGTTGCCCAGTGGGGAATTCAAATTCATGCAAATGCCCTGCCTGCTCCGCAATTCTTCCTCAGATATGACAGCCAGCTTCAGATAAAAGGAAAGAGCATCCTTTGAAGATTCCTTCTCTTCAAGCAGTAGGATTTATAGCAGAGAAGTGTAGAACCCTAGGAGGAAATCCCAACTCCGCCATTAAGATCACTGAGTTGTTTTCAGCCATGATTCTCCTTCGGCTTATTTCACTTTTTACAATTTCTAGAGAAAACCATCAAAATATCCTGCAGGAATGACAATCTCTCAGCCCAAGAAATAGTGCCCAAGAGCCCCCAGATTGGAAGACTTATTTATTTGTTTGTTTAAATGTATTAATATTACAGCTCTTTCCCATGCATTCTGTTACGTTTTGGGTTTTACCCGGTTTTTGCTAGTTCTGTTCCTTGAGAAGAGAAATATGAGTTGAAAGGTAGCCAAAGAATAAATTCAACTTTTACTTCTCCACTACAAAAAATGAATGGTGGATATCAGGACCCAGTAATAAATTGTCTTCTTGGTCTAGCTGATTGTCATCTTAGCTTCTCCTTTTTGGATTCTGTTCCAGAGTATAAACCAGACATGTCAAACACAAGGCCCGGGGCCCGGATTCGGCCCGCGAAGCCATCCTGGAAACAGTGAGGGAACGGCCCCTGCTGTCTTGGCTCTGGCCCAAGCCAGTCGGGAGCCAATGTACAATTTTATGGTGGCCATCTATGCTGAAACACATTCAGCCTTAGCTCTATAAGCCAGCCCCCCATGGCCGGAGAGGAACAGTGAGGCTCCTCCAGTGGACCACACCTTGTGCGCTTGTTCCAGTCCCACCCCCTTCTGCCAGAGACCCTCAGATCTGTCCCACTCCTGCCCAGGCCCCCACAGGCACCCTTGACACAAACAATGTAGAGCTGGCAACACCCAACGAGTAGGCCACACCCAACTCCATCCACGCCCACCCAGTAGGCCGCACCCACCCTGGTCACATCCACCCGGCCCCCTGAGGGCAACCGCAATGCTGATGCGGCCCTCAATGAAATTGAGTTTGACACCCCTGGTATAAACCACCCATGTGATTAGACCAACGTAGGGATACGACCAGCCTGATCTAGTGGGAGGGAAATGTTTTTTCATTGCTGCTGTCAGCCTGAATACCCAGAGTCCTTAATCTCTTCTTTGGACTAAAATGTTTTAGAAAGAGTTCAGAAAAGAGCAACAAAGTTGATCAGGGGACTGGGGGCTAAAACATATGAAGAACGGTTGCAGGCATTGGGTAGTTTAATGGAGAGAAGGACAAGGGGGGACATGATAGCAGTCTTTCAATATTTGTGGGGCTGTCACAGAGAGGAGGGGGTCAACCTATTTTCCAAAGCACCTGAAGGCCAGACAAGGAATAACGGATGGAAACTGGTCAAGGAGAGATTCAACCTGGAAATAAGGAGAAATTTCCTGACAGTGAGAACAATCGACCAATGGAGCAGCTTCCCTTCAGAAGTTATGGGAGCTTCATCACTGGAGGCTTTCAAGGAGAGACTGGACTGCCATCTGTCAGAAATGGTGTAGGGTCTCCTGCTTAGGCAGGGGGTTGGACTAGATGACCTGCAAGGTCCCTTCCAACTCTGTTATTCTATCTATGCTATATCAGACTAAGTTTAGAAAATATGACAGTCCTGACCTCCACTGTCAAGATTATGTAGCGTCAAGATATGTTTTGATGTTAGGCAAGGCAGGTGCCAAAGTAAAGAAGAATCATGGTCATCTATATGAAATGAAAATGACAACTTTACCCCCATTTTTTTCATGTCTCCAAAGGAGGTGGGTGAGAAGGAGGAAGGGTAAGGGGAACATAGTTATGCTCTAGAAAACCATAGAATTGAAGAAAAATAATAACCCGACGCTGAAGATGAACGAAAGCAGCAGAAGAACATCCTGTTGTAGCCAATGCAAGAGAGATTGCTGATGATCAAGGAGGCAAAGTTGGAAGAACTGTTGACAGAGAACTGAGCTGAGATTTTGAAGGCTCTTTTATTCTGCTCATATATCAGAGGTTTGACGGCACCGCTGATCACAGGAGGTGCATTAATCTCCAATGTGTCCGCTTAAGAAATCCTGAGGATTGAGGATTTCTCTGCAAGATGCTGAAAGAGAAAGGGAATGATTAAGGACAACCTGGACCAAAAGATAATAATAATAATGATGATAAAGTTGGAAGGGACCTTAGAGGTCATCTAGTCCAACCGCCTGCTCAGGCAGGAAACCCTATACCATTTTGGACAAATGGCTGTCCAGTTTCTTCTTAAAAACTTCCAGTGTTGGAGCATTCACATGTTCTGGAGGCAGGTTGTTCCACTGGTTAACTGTTCTAACTGTCAGAAAATTCCTCCTTAGTTCTAGGTTGCTTCTCTCCTTGATGAGTTTCCATCTGTTGCTTCTTCTCCTGCCTTCAGGATTCTTGGAGAATATCTAATACCATCAAACATCCACATCTGCCTATCCCAGGTCCTGGGTAAGGACTCGATAGGTAGACAAAATGCCAAATCCAGTCTGAACATCTGGCTGACTGTGCGATGATCCATAATAATAATAATAATGATGATGATGATGATGATAAGTTGGAAGGGACCTTGGAGGTCATCTAGTCCAACCCCCTGCTCAGGCAGGAAACCCTCTACCATTTTGGACAAATGGCTGTCCAGTGTCTTCTTAAAAGCTTCCAGGTTGGAGCATTCACCGCTTCTGGAGGCAGGTTGCTCCACTGGTTAACTGTTCTAACAATCAAGAAGTTTCTCCTTAGTTCTAGGTTGCTTCTCTCTTTGGTTAGTTTCCACCCATTGCTTCTTGTCCTGCCTTCAGGTGCTTTGGAAAATAGCTTGATTCCCTCTTCTTTATGGCAGCCCCTGAGATATTGGAATACTGCTCTCATGTCCCCCCTTGTCCTTCTCTTTGTTAAACTAGACATACCCAATTCCAGCAACCGTTCCTTATATGTTTTAGCCTCCAGTCCCCTAATCATCTTTGTTGCTCTTCTCTGTACTCCTTCTAGAGTCTCAACATCTGTTTTACATCGTGGTGACCAAAACTGGATGCGGTATTCCAAGTGTGGCCTTACCAAGGCATTGTAAAGTGATATTAATACCTCATGTGATCTTGATTCTATCCCTCTGTTAATGTAGCCTAGCACCGTGTTGGCCTTTTTGGCAGCTGCAGTACACGACTGGCTCCTATTTAAGTGATTGTCCACTAGGCCAATCTGAAAGGAAGAAAAGAGAAATTTCAGCCAAAACGCTGTAATTTCAAAGGGGAGAGAAAAGTTAGATGTGAAAGGGAAGAGTGAAGGACTCCAAAGAAGCTTCTCTGATCAAAATTGGTCAAGAAGAACCAAAATGGGGGTGTTCCAGATCAGAAGGGTTGGTGTTAGAAAACCTAAAGTGGACCAACACCATTGCAGTAGGCAGAGAAGAACAGGAGGAGACATGGCTAGGTCATAGTTGAAATGTGGATGAAGATGGATAATATGGCTATTGTCACCAAATAGACCATTATATGAAGACCTCTTGGTGAATGTGTATGTTTAAGTGAAATGTAGCCATCGTTCAATTGATCACTTTCATTCCACCCATCATAAAATCACACACCAATTATAACACCCTTCTGGAATTGAGTTACCATCACATCCCTAAGCGTCTAAGAGGGTGTGACAGAAGGAAGGACGCACCTGAGAATTTGAGAACGCTAAGAGGAACCAAGAAGTTATTGTCACACATTGGTTAGTCATGCATATTGGTGTTCATCACCTGCTGCAAGGGTTTTTGTTCAGCTCTTCAGCAGAATTGTATCACTGTGCACTGGCCACCATCCAAATATTCCAGGCAATAATAATCACCGTCATCTTCTGCCTCAAGATTGGAGATGCTTAACACTGCAGATGTCCTAGAGTTTTCAACAGAACCGGAGAATCGTGCTGCGATTCCAGAGGCTCTGCTGCTATCGGAATATATAAGGAGTTTGGGGGGACCGCCAGGTTTCTGTTGATACCAGGAAGAATATCCTGATCCAATCGTTCCACTGCTTTTGGTACAAGAGATATCAATTGTCTCTGTAGGAGATCCAGACACAGAGGCTGGTTGTGTCAAGACTTGGGAAAGACTCCCTGAAAAAAAACAAAGGTGGCAGCGTTAGGACAATGTTCATTTCACGAAAGAGAAATGTGTGGTAGGAACAGAAATCTGAAATCAAAGAAGTAGAGGAGAAAACACTTGTCTGAATTATTAGGAGATGGAGGAAGAGTATAAATCCCAGTCATATCCCAACTCATAAGTTACCCATGAAGTAAGAGGAGAGGATGAGAAGAAGAGGCAGCCAAACCATGATTGGAGATTGGGACAGGACTGGATTGTCTGCAGAGCCAGCTGTCCTCTCTGCTCTTAAGCCTGTTGCCCAGTGGGGAATTCAAATTCATGCAAATGCCCTGCCTGCTCCGCAATTCTTCCTCAGATATGACAGCCAGCTTCAGATAAAAGGAAAGAGCATCCTTTGAAGATTCCTTCTCTTCAAGCAGTAGGATTTATAGCAGAGAAGTGTAGAACCCTAGGAGGAAATCCCAACTCCGCCATTAAGATCACTGAGTTGTTTTCAGCCATGATTCTCCTTCGGCTTATTTCACTTTTTACAATTTCTAGAGAAAACCATCAAAATATCCTGCAGGAATGACAATCTCTCAGCCCAAGAAATAGTGCCCAAGAGCCCCCAGATTGGAAGACTTATTTATTTGTTTGTTTAAATGTATTAATATTACAGCTCTTTCCCATGCATTCTGTTACGTTTTGGGTTTTACCCGGTTTTTGCTAGTTCTGTTCCTTGAGAAGAGAAATATGAGTTGAAAGGTAGCCAAAGAATAAATTCAACTTTTACTTCTCCACTACAAAAAATGAATGGTGGATATCAGGACCCAGTAATAAATTGTCTTCTTGGTCTAGCTGATTGTCATCTTAGCTTCTCCTTTTTGGATTCTGTTCCAGAGTATAAACCAGACATGTCAAACACAAGGCCCGGGGCCCGGATTCGGCCCGCGAAGCCATCCTGGAAACAGTGAGGGAACGGCCCCTGCTGTCTTGGCTCTGGCCCAAGCCAGTCGGGAGCCAATGTACAATTTTATGGTGGCCATCTATGCTGAAACACATTCAGCCTTAGCTCTATAAGCCAGCCCCCCATGGCCGGAGAGGAACAGTGAGGCTCCTCCAGTGGACCACACCTTGTGCGCTTGTTCCAGTCCCACCCCCTTCTGCCAGAGACCCTCAGATCTGTCCCACTCCTGCCCAGGCCCCCACAGGCACCCTTGACACAAACAATGTAGAGCTGGCAACACCCAACGAGTAGGCCACACCCAACTCCATCCACGCCCACCCAGTAGGCCGCACCCACCCTGGTCACATCCACCCGGCCCCCTGAGGGCAACCGCAATGCTGATGCGGCCCTCAATGAAATTGAGTTTGACACCCCTGGTATAAACCACCCATGTGATTAGACCAACGTAGGGATACGACCAGCCTGATCTAGTGGGAGGGAAATGTTTTTTCATTGCTGCTGTCAGCCTGAATACCCAGAGTCCTTAATCTCTTCTTTGGACTAAAATGTTTTAGAAAGAGTTCAGAAAAGAGCAACAAAGTTGATCAGGGGACTGGGGGCTAAAACATATGAAGAACGGTTGCAGGCATTGGGTAGTTTAATGGAGAGAAGGACAAGGGGGGACATGATAGCAGTCTTTCAATATTTGTGGGGCTGTCACAGAGAGGAGGGGGTCAACCTATTTTCCAAAGCACCTGAAGGCCAGACAAGGAATAACGGATGGAAACTGGTCAAGGAGAGATTCAACCTGGAAATAAGGAGAAATTTCCTGACAGTGAGAACAATCGACCAATGGAGCAGCTTCCCTTCAGAAGTTATGGGAGCTTCATCACTGGAGGCTTTCAAGGAGAGACTGGACTGCCATCTGTCAGAAATGGTGTAGGGTCTCCTGCTTAGGCAGGGGGTTGGACTAGATGACCTGCAAGGTCCCTTCCAACTCTGTTATTCTATCTATGCTATATCAGACTAAGTTTAGAAAATATGACAGTCCTGACCTCCACTGTCAAGATTATGTAGCGTCAAGATATGTTTTGATGTTAGGCAAGGCAGGTGCCAAAGTAAAGAAGAATCATGGTCATCTATATGAAATGAAAATGACAACTTTACCCCCATTTTTTTCATGTCTCCAAAGGAGGTGGGTGAGAAGGAGGAAGGGTAAGGGGAACATAGTTATGCTCTAGAAAACCATAGAATTGAAGAAAAATAATAACCCAACGCTGAAGACAAACGAAAGCAGCAGAAGAACATCCTGTTGTAGCCAATGTAAGAGAGATTGCTGATGATCAAGGAGGCAAAGTTGGAAGAACTGTTGACAGAGAACTGATCTGAGATTTTGAAGGCTCTTTTATTCTGCTCATATATCAGAGGTTTGACGGCACCGCTGATCCCAGGAGGTGCATTAATCTCCAATGTGTCCGCTTAAGAAATCCTGAGGATGCAGGATTTCTCTGCAGGATGCTGAAAGAGAAAGGGAATGATTAAGGACAACCTGGACCAAAAGATAATAATAATAATGATGATAAAGTTGGAAGGGACCTTAGAGGTCATCTAGTCCAACCGCCTGCTCAGGCAGGAAACCCTATACCATTTTGGACAAATGGCTGTCCCGTTTCTTCTTAAAAACTTCCAGTGTTGGAGCAGTCACATATTCTGGAAGCAGGTTGTTCCACTGGTTAACTGTTCTAACTGTCAGAAAATTCCTCCTTAGTTCTAGGTCGCTTCTCTCCTTGATGAGTTTCCATCTGTTGCTTCTTCTCCTGCCTTCAGGTGTCTTGGAGAATATCTAATACCATCAAACATCCACATCTGCCTATCCCAGGTCCTGGGTAAGGACTCGATAGGTAGACAAAATGCCAAATCTAGTCTGAACATCTGGCTGACTGTGCGATGATCCATAATAATAATAATAATAATAATTGTCAGAATCCAATTATATTTCATCTTTAAAACTCCCTGGAAAGAGAGCCGCTGACCCAGTTGGAACCTTGCCAGATGTTGGGATCCGAGAGGCCAGATTCCTCAGGAGAAGAAGTGGTGGAGACACAGGACCACAAGCCTCGCTGGTCGATGGGCGTTGGAAAGAAAAGTGAGTGGGGAAAGGAATCAAGAAAGGTGACCCTGAGACGGGGGACCAAGCAACCAGAATGGAAGCAGGAGATGGAGAAATCCCTGCACGCAAGTGAAGAGGGAGGAAGCTGGGCACCGTACTCAGACTGGATCCTAGAGAAAGCTATTGACCTGATGAAGAGAACTCTCAGCTCCCTAGGAGAGGAGAATACTGAACCCTACGGCCGCCCCAGTTCCTGGAGCCGCAAAGGGAGAGACACCGAGGGGGACATGGAACCTGCAACCCCAGGGACATCTACTGATCCAGGAGCTCCCACCCCCTACCGGACCACAGATGGCAATCTGGACGGAAGGCACTACCACCCACAACAGAGGCACCGATCCATTCCAAGACGTCCACCATTGGAAGTGAAATTCAAAGGGGAGCCAACACGCTTGGGGTTTTTCCTAACCCAAGTCCTCAGCTACATGGAGGAATATGGGCAGGATATTCCCAGCGACAAAGCCCGCATCCGGATCGTGCAATCTGCCCTGGATGGACCAGCTGCGGATTGGGTAGTGAACTTGCATGACTCCAATGCCCCAGAACTCAGTAACTTCAACCGTTTCATGTCCTCTTTGAGAAGACGATTTGAAGACCCCCTGGCTGATCGCAAAGCCCGTGAAAGAATAACAACGATGAGGCAGGGCAAACGCCCAGTGGCTGAGTATACACAAGAATTCCGGGCCATTGCCAGCAAACTGAATTGGCCAGAAGACATCCTCCTTGGCCATTTCAAAGACGGACTAAACTATGATCTATATGATGCTTGCCTGCCCCGAGGGGACCCACATCGACTTGAGGAATGGTACGTCTTGGCAGAGGAAGCAGAAATCGACATATTGAAGAGGCACCGCCGAGGAAAACAATGGAGCCGCCCCCCGCCTGAGCTGACACACCAACCGGTGAAATCATTGGATACAGCCAAGAAGCAAATGGGATGTTTCAAGTGCGGAAGAGAAGGGCATCGAGCTGTAGAATGCCGCTCAAAGGCCCCCCAGCACAACCCAGACAGATCCCCAATCAACAAACCCGGAAAGTATTCAGCTAAGCCAAAAGAAACGGCCATGAGAATGATGGAAATTGCAGAAACCCCCACCTCTGCTCACCAAGGGGAAAGGACTCCAGCCTACACCACAGGGCCGGTGGATGCCTCAGATGACAGCTCGGAGGGCGAACCCCTGGTAAGTGGATGCATCACACCCATCTTCAAAACAGTGACTATATTAATCCCCCCCATGCCCGAAGCTGTGAAGGTGAAAGCCTTAATAGACTCTGGCTGTACCCGCTGCCTCATTAGCCCAACACTAGTGGGGAATCTGGGCATCCCATCCAGGAGACTGGAACAACCAATCTCATTTGGCCAGCTAGATGGATCCATAGCAGGGGGGGTGCCAGCTACCCTAGCCACTTTGCCAATACATCTCTCCCTGGGCAACCATGAAGAGGACTTAACGTTTGTGGTGACCCCAGGTATGGAATGCCCAATGATTCTAGGGATGGAATGGTTGAAAAAATGGAACCCCTGGGTAAATTGGAGGACGACAGAAATCAAATTCCCGAAGGGGGACCCTATGGACTTAAAACCCCAAGGGAGGCTACCAGAATCAAGAATAGAAAAAGCATCCATAGGAGAGGAAAAAAGATTAACAGAAATACCAGAGGAATATAGGGACCTTGCTGAAGTCTTCAGTGAGGAGAGGGCGAATGAGCTTCCCCCCCACCGACCCACAGACTGTACCATTGAATTCAAGCCTGGGGCAAAACTCCCGAAGCCCAGATTATACTCCATGAGCCCAAAGGAGAAGGAGGAAATGGAAAGATTTATAAAAAAAAACCTGGAGAGAGGTTTCATTGAGCCAGCCAAGCCTAAAGTGGCTGCCCCGGTCCTTTTTAGAGAGAAGAAGGATGGCTCTTTACGTTTATGCGTGGATTATAGGGCCCTGAATACAATCAGTGAAAGCAACCTATACCCGCTGCCCCTCATGAAAGACATGCTGTCACACCTATCGAAAGGGAAAATTTTTTCTAAACTAGACTTAAGGGAAGCTTACTATCGAGTGAGAATCAAGGAAGGGGACGAATGGAAGACTGCATTTAACTGCCCCATGGGGTGCTATCAATTCAAAGTCTTGCCATTTGGATTACAAGGGGGCCCTGCAGTCTTTATGCAATTAATCAATGACGTTCTAAGGGAGCACCTGTTTAAGGGGGTCCTTGTTTACTTGGACGACATTCTTATCTTTACTGAAACAAAAGAAGAACACGTCAAACTTGTCAGAGCGGTTTTAAAGAAGCTGCGAGCCGCTCACCTATATGCCAAACTCTCAAAATGCGAATTCCACCAGGAAAGGATAGACTACCTAGGCTATCGCATATCCCCACAGGGCATTGAAATGGACCCAGAGAAGGTCAGAGCAGTATTAGAATGGGCACCACCCCGCACAAGAAAGCAACTACAAAGTTTCCTGGGCTTTGCAAATTTTTACCGCCAATTCATCCCCTCATTTGCACAGATAGCCTTGCCCCTCACTAACTTACTAAAAACGAAGGGAACATCCTCAGTAAAACCTAGCCAGCCACTAACATGGACAATGGAGTGCCAAGCAGCGTTTGAGAGACTAAAGAGACTTTTTTCTGCCGAACCAGTACTAAGGCACCCAGACATGGACAAACCCTTCATAATACAGGCAGATGCAAGTGATGTGGCAGTGGGGGCTGTGCTATTACAAGAAAATGATGATGCAGTATTGCAACCCTGTGCATATACATCCAAGAAACTCACGGAAACAGAACAGCGCTGGCCCGTATGGGAGAAGGAGGCTTATGGGATACGTTGGGCATTACTCACATGGCGACAGTTCCTGGAAGGCAACAAAATCCCCTTCCAGGTGTGGACTGATCACAAAAATTTGGAAGCCCTGAAAACTTCCAGGAAACTCAATCCCAAACAAGCCCGCTGGTCCCAGCATTTTCACCAATTCCAATTTAAGCTCAAACATTTACCAGGAAGAAAGAACTTCCTGGCAGATGCACTATCTCGCATGCCCCAATATAACAGCGCACGAACCACAGACTCTAGACCAATAATGGCAGAGTCACAACTGGCAGCACCAGTAACCACAAGAACCCAAGCCAAATTAAAACCACAACTGGACAGCCAAACTGGAATTGAATTCAGAAAAAGTTTGGAAACAGATGATTGGTTCCAGAAAAACAAAAATGTGTGCACAATGAAAGACGGGTTGCCTTGGATAGGGGAAAAGTTATATATACCAACAACTCAAAGAGTAACTTTCATGCACCTTTGCCATGACACAAAATCAGCAGGGCATTTTGGATTTGTAAAAACTTTACATTTAATTAAACGGCAATTTTGGTGGCCATCCATGAAAAAGGACATTGAAAGTTATATAGCCAGTTGTCCAAAATGTGCCACGGCAAAGAGGTTGCAAGGGAAAGTGCCAGGACTATTGCAAACAGTGGCAAGTCCCTCAGCCCCCTGGAGAGAAATAGCCATGGATTTTATAGTGGAATTGCCAGAAAGCAATGGGAATACTGTGGTCTGGACGGTCACGGACTTGTTTTCCAAACAGGTGCACTTTATCCCTTGCCAAAAGATTCCCACTGCAAAAGCCTTAGCAAAACTTTTCATCCAACACATTTACAGATTGCATGGGGCACCCCAACGCATCATCTCTGACAGGGGGGTGCAATTTACGTCTGCATTTTGGAAGGAATTTTTATCCCTCTTAGGAACCACTCAGGGACTGACATCTAGCCACCACCCTCAAGGAAATGGGGGGGCTGAAAAAATGAACTCAGTACTTAAGCAATATTTAAGATGTTTTCTTAGTTTCCAGCAGACCGAGTGGGCGGACTTACTCCCCTTTGCAGAAGTTGCCTACAATAATGCAGTCCACTCCAGCACAGGTTACACTCCTTTTCAAATAGCCACCGGTCAAAGTTTCAACCCCATGCCAGAATTAACCCCAAACGAACCAACGATCCCCTCGCTGAAAGAATGGATGGAAAAATTACAAAACACCTGGCCAATAGTCAGAAAAGCACTAGATGAAGCTAGGCAGGCTTACAAAACACAAGCCGATAAAAAAAGGGTTGAGCCTACACCATTCATTATAGGAGAGATGGTGTACTTATCTACAAAATACCTAAAGTCCCTACAGCCCTGTAAAAAACTTGGACCAAAATACATAGGACCTTTTCCAATTAAAAGAATCATAAATCCAGTAACAGTAGAATTAGAATTACCCAAAAATCTCAGGCAAATACACCCAATTTTTCATTGCAGCTTGCTGAAAAGGGAGCATCAGTCACCTCTACGGCCAAAAATCCCCCCCCCACCACCTCCAATCATGGTGGAGGGTGAACAACACTTCGAAATAAAGGAAGTCCTTGACTCTAGGAGATATCATGGAGCAACTCAGTACCTAGTTGCCTGGAAACACCTCCCTCCCTCACAAAATGAGTGGGTCCATAAACGTCATGTCAGAGCCCCGAAGCTATTGAAGAAGTTTCACACAGAGTATCCTAACAAGCCTGACTAAATTTTATACTTGTGTTTTCTTCAGGTGGATCTCTCTTATTGTTAAGAGGGGCCGGATGTCAGAATCCAATTATATTTCATCTTTAAATTATCAAATATAGAAACTCCCAATTCTGCCTTCTCTGGATTCTGCCATAAGAGGGAGAGAAGGGGGAGAACAAAGGGGCTTTATGGCCCTCACTTCCTTCTTTACACTTCAAAGAGCTGAATGCTGAATGTGTGTTTATTGTAACCTCGAAGTGTTAACATACCAAAGGAGGGAAGTTGCCTTTCATGTAGTTATCTGAAGTCTCCATCCAGACGGAAGAAAGAAGAAAGGGAGTGGAATTGTGATACTTGAAACTATCACTGGAAGGGGGGTTGATTGGGTGGGACTACTGGGGAACCCCTTAAAACCTTGAATGGGAGAGCTTGGACCCCAAGTCCTGTCTAGCATGCCTACAACCATTTTCTCTTAATAAAGGATTCCTGTTGGAAGAATTATTCCAAGAGTTCTGTCTTCTTAAGATGCAAAGTGGGGTGGGTCCTTACAATAATAATGATGATGATGATGATGATGATGATGATGATGATGATGATGATGATGATGATGATGATAAGTTGGAAGGGACCTTGGAGGTCATCTAGTCCAACCCCCTGCTCAGGCAGGAAACCCTCTACCATTTTGGACAAATGGCTGTCCAGTGTCTTCTTAAAAGCTTCCAGGTTGGAGCATTCACCGCTTCTGGAGGCAGGTTGCTCCACTGGTTAACTGTTCTAACAATCAAGAAGTTTCTCCTTAGTTCTAGGTTGCTTCTCTCTTTGGTTAGTTTCCACCCATTGCTTCTTGTCCTGCCTTCAGGTGCTTTGGAAAATAGCTTGATTCCCTCTTCTTTATGGCAGCCCCTGAGATATTGGAATACTGCTCTCATGTCCCCCCTTGTCCTTCTCTTTGTTAAACTAGACATACCCAATTCCAGCAACCGTTCCTTATATGTTTTAGCCTCCAGTCCCCTAATCATCTTTGTTGCTCTTCTCTGTACTCCTTCTAGAGTCTCAACATCTGTTTTACATCATGGTGACCAAAACTGGATGCGGTATTCCAAGTGTGGCCTTACCAAGGCATTGTAAAGTGATATTAATACCTCATGTGATCTTGATTCTATCCCTCTGTTAATGTAGCCTAGCACCGTGTTGGCCTTTTTGGCAGCTGCAGTACACGACTGGCTCCTATTTAAGTGATTGTCCACTAGGCCAATCTGAAAGGAAGAAAAGAGAAATTTCAGCCAAAACGCTGTAATTTCAAAGGGGAGAGAAAAGTTAGATGTGAAAGGGAAGAGTGAAGGACTCCAAAGAAGCTTCTCTGATCAAAATTGGTCAAGAAGAACCAAAATGGGGGTGTTCCAGATCAGAAGGGTTGGTGTTATTAAACCTAAAGTGGACCAACACCATTGCAGTAGGCAGAGAAGAACAGGAGGAGACATGGCTAGGTCATAGTTGAAATGTGGATGAAGATGGATAATATGGCTATTGTCACCAAATGGACCATTATATGAAGACCTCTTGGTGAATGGGTATGTTTAAGTGAAATGTAGCCATCATTCAATTGATCACTTTCATTCCACCCATCATAAAATCACACACCAATTATAACACCCTTCTGGAATTGAGTTACCATCACATCCCTAAGCGTCTAAGAGGGTGTGACAGAAGGAAGGACGCACCTGAGAATTTGAGAACGCTAAGAGGAACCAAGAAGTTATTGTCACACATTGGTTAGTCATGCATATTGGTGTTCATCACCTGCTGCAAGGGTTTTTGTTCAGCTCTTCAGCAGAATTGTATCACTGTGCACTGGCCACCACCCAAATATTCCAGGCAATAATAGTCACCGTCATCTTCTGCCTCAACACTGGAGATGGTTAACACTGCAGATGTTCTAGAGTTGTCAACAGAACCGGAGAATCGTGCTGGGATTCCAGAGGCTCTGCTGCTATCGCCATATATAAGGAGTTTGGGGGGACCGCCAGACTTCTGTTGATACCAGGAGGAATCCCCTGATCCAATTGTTCCACTGCTTTTAGTACAAGTGATTCGGACTGTCTCTCCAAGAGATCCAGACACAGAGGCTGGTTGTGTCAAGACTTGGGAAAAACTCCCTGAAAAAAAGCAAAGGTGGCAGCGTTAGGACAATGTTCATTTCACGAAAGAGAAATGTGTGGTAGGAACAGAAATCTGAAATCAAAGAAGTAGAGGAGAAACCACTTGTCTGAATTATAAGGGGATGGGGGAAGATTGTAAGTCACAGCCATTTTTAGTAGATAGCCCAAGTCTTCAATTACCCATAAAGGAAGAGGAGAGTATGAGAAGAAGAGGCAGCCAAGCCATGGTGGAAGATGGGATCAGGACTGAATTGTCTGCAGAGCCAGCTGTCCTCTCTGCTCTTAAGCCTTTTGCCAGTGGGGAATTCAAATTCATGCAAATGCCCTGCCTGCTCAGCAATTCTTCCTCAGATATGACAGCCAGCTTGAGATAAAAGGAAAGAGCATCCTTTGAAGATTCCTTCTCTTCAAGCAGTAGGATTTGCCAGTGGAGCTTTTGAGGAAACATTCCATTCCATTCCATTTTAATTTTTATCCAGTTTCTGCCACTTGTGTTCTGTGAGAAAGGAAATAATGCACGTTTTCTCATTGCTACTGACAACATAAATAACAAAAATGCTTAAGGTAGAACTTTGTGGACTAAAATTTCAGACTTAGTTTAGAAAACACGGCAATCCTGACCTCTATTGGTTATGTCACCGTAGTCTCAAAGTGTTTTATAGGTGTTGGGCAAAGCAGATGCCAAGATTTTCTTTGTCAAAATAAAGAAGCAGAGTGACCTACCTCGAACATAAATATCATGTTGCAATTTATTTTTTATGCCTCAAAAGGGGGGTGGATCAGAAAGGAGAATAGGAAGGGGAACTTAGTTATGATCTACAAAACCAAAGAGTTAAAAAAATCCAATGTTGAAGGCAAACAAACATTAACAAAGGAGATTCCTGTTGTAGGCAATCTGCTAGTGGTTGAAGATGCTCAAGGAGACAGAATTGGAAGAACTATGGAGAAGGCCAGAGAACTGAGTTGTGGCTTCAAAGGGTCTCTCTTATTTTGCTCATGTGTCTGATGATGGCACTGTTGACCCCAGGAGTTGAATTCATCTCCAATGTTTCCACTCATTTTCATACAACAAATCCTGACTGTTTCTCTGTAGGATGCTGAAAGGGAAGGGGGGTGATGAAGGAAAAGCTGGACCAAAAGGTCTGAAAGAAAGCAAAGAGAAAAGAAAAGCTTCATCCAAGGAGGTATAATTTCAAAGGGGAGAGAAAAGTTAGACATGAAAGAGAAGAGTGAGGGATTCCAAAGAAGCTTCTCTTATCAGAATTGGTTAAGAAGAACCAAAATGTGAGTGTTCCAGATCAGAAGGGTTGATGCTAGAAACGTTGTCCAACAGTACTGCAATAGGCAGAGAAGGTCAGGAGGAAACATGGCCCGGTTGTAGCTGGAATGTGGGATAAAGATCAACAATATGATTGTTGTCTCCAAACAATGATTATCAGAAGTGTTCTGGGTGGCTCTTTATGTTCAATGATTCATAATCCATCATTCAACTGATCCCCTTCATTTCCCCCACTATGAAGTCCCAGACCAATAATAATAACCTTCTCTAGTTCAGACACCATCACATCCCTGAGAGTTTAAGTAGATATGGTACCAACAAGGAAGCACCTTACAGTTTGAGAAGGTTAAGCGGAATCAAGAAGAAGATGTCACACATTGCCCAGTCATGCATATCGGTGATTGCCTCCTGAAAGGTTTTTGTTCAGCTCTTCAGTGGAATTGTAGCACTGTGTACGAGCCACTGCCTGTATAAGAGCCGCAAAAATAGTCACCCTCATCTTCTGCCTGAAGGTTGGAGATGCTTAACACGGCAGATGTTCTAGAGTTTTCAACAGAACCGGAGAATCGTTCTGGGATTCCAGAGGCATATATAAGGAGTTTGGGGGGACCGCCAGACTTCTGTTGATACCAGGAGGAATATCCTGATCCAATTGTTCCACTGCTTTTTTTACAAGAGATTTGGACTGTCTCTCTAAGAGATCCAGACACAGAGGCTGGTTGATTCAGGACAAACTGGGAAAAACTCCCTGAAAAAAAGCAAAGGTGACAGGAAAGACTCAGTCAGCATTCTGTCCATTGACCTTAGGAGAAATGTGTGGTATTAACAGAAATCTGAAATCAAAGAAGTAGAGGAGAAACCACTTCCCTGAATTATAAGGGGATGGGGGAAGAGTGTAAGTCCCAGCCATTTTTAGTAGATAGCCCAAGTCTTCAATTACCCATAAAGGAAGAGGAGAGGATGAGAAGAAGAGGCAGCCAAGCCATGGTGGAAGATGGGATCAGGACTGAATTGTCTGCAGAGCCAGCTGTCCTCTCTGCTCTTAAGCCTTTTGCCAGTGGAGAATTCAAATTCATGCAAATGTCCTGCCTGCTCAGCAATTCTTCCTCAGATATGACAGCCAGCTTCAGATAAAAGGAAAGAGCATCCTTTGAAGAATCCTTCTCTTCAAGCAGTAGGATTTGCTGGTGGAGCTTTTGAGGACACATTCCATTCCATTCCCTTTTGATTTTTATCCAGTTTCTGCCACTTGTGCTCTGTGAGAAAGGAAATAATCCACGTTTTCTCATTGCTACTGACCACATAAATAACAAACATCCTTAAGGTACAACTTTGTGGACTAAAATTTCAGACTTAGTTTAGAAAACACGGCAATCCTGACCTCTATTGGTTATGTCACCATAGCCTCAAAGTGTTTTATTGGGCAAAGCAGATGCCAAGATTCTCTTTGTCAAAATAAAGAAGCAGAGTGACCTACTCAAACGTAAATAGCATGTTGAAATTTATTTTTTATCCCTCAAAAGGGTGTGGATCAGAAAGAAGAATAGGAAGAGGAATATGGTTATGATCTAGAAAACCATAGAGTTAAAAAAATTCAAAATTTAGACAAACAAATATCAACAAAGGAGATTCTTGTTGTAGGCAATCTGAGAGTGGTTGAAGATGCTCAAGGAGACAGAGTTGGAAGAACTATGGAGAGGGCCAGAGAACTGAATTGTGGCTTCAAAGGGTCTCTCTTATTTTGCTCATGTGTCTGATGATGGCACTGTTGATCCTAGAAGTTGTATTAATCTCCAGTGTTTCCACTCATTTTCATACAACAAATCCTGACTGTTTCTCTGTAGGATGGGGGGGGGTGACTGAGATCAAATGAAACGGCATGCTTACACCCACTTTTTCATGACTTTAAAGATGGTGGATGAGCAGGAGGAATGAGAAGGGGAGCATAGTTATGATCTAGAAAAATATGGAATCAAAAAATATCTAAAGGTGCAGAGAAACAAAACCAGCAAAGGAAGGGGGTCTATTGTAAGCAATGTGAGAATGATTAGAGATCTCCAGGAGACAAAATTGGAAGAACTGTTGACAAAGCCAGAGAAATTGGCTGAGATTTTAAAGGGTCTCTCAATTTGCTTGTATGTAGATCTAAGGTGTGGTATTAGTCTCAATTTTTTCTATTCCTTTTGGAACAAAGGATTCTCACTGTTTCTCCAAAGCATGCTGAATGAGGAGGGCGCTAATTGAAGACAACCAAAATCCTGAAAGAAAGCAAAGAACAAAGAACAGTTTCCATCAAGGAGGTGTAATTTCAAAGGGGAGAGAAAAGTTAGTTCTGAAAGGGAAGAGTGATAAATGATCAATAAGAACCAAAACATGGATGTCCAGATTAGAAGGCTGATAAGAACAAGAGGAGATGTAAGCAGTCCAAAGTTGGAAAGCGGGGTAAAGATGTATAATATGGCTGTTGTCTCTAAATGGAGCACTATGCGAAGCGTTCTGAATGAATCTGTGTGAAGTCATAAGTCAACTGGCCCCATTCCACCCACCCACCATAATATCCCAGTCCAATTGCAGCATCATTCTGCAACTCAAATACTATCACATCCCCCAGAGTCTAAAACGGAGTGAAAGGAGTGAGGAAACACCTGACAGTTTGGGAAGGCTAAGAGGAACAGAGAACAATATGTCACACATTTGCCAATCATGCATATCAGACATCACCTCCTGCAAGGTTTTTGTTCAGCTCTTCAGTGGGATTGTGTCATCGTGTGCTTGCCAGTACCTACATAATATGTGCAATAATAATCAGCTTCATCCACTACCTCAAGATTGGAGATGCTTAACACTGCAGAGGACAGGAAGACCTGGTAGAGGACAGGAAGACCTGGAGGAACATTGTCCATGGGGTCGCGACGGGTCGGACACGACTTCGCAATTTACAACAACAACACTGCAGATTTTTCTGAGTTTTCAAGTGAACCAGATAATCATTCTGGGATTCCAGAGGCTCTACTGCTATCCTCGTATATGATCACTTTGGGAGCGTTTCCAAATTTCTGTTGATACCAGGAGGAATCCCCTGTGTCAATTGTTCCACTGCTTATAGTACGAGTAATTTGGATTGTCCCTCCAAGAGATCCAGACACAGAGGCTGGTTGAGTCATGGCTTGCAAAAAAGTCCCTGAAAGAAAACAAAGATGAAAGAAAGACTCTATCAGCACAATCTTCATTTAAATCAGAAGAAAAGTGTGGTAGGAAAGGCAATTAGGAGATGGACCTCTGAATTATCAGGAGGTTGAGGAAGGCTATAATCATTGCAATTTTTGAGTAGAAATCCCTTGACATAAATTACCCCTAAAGGAGAAGGAGAGGAGGAGGAGAAGAGGCAGCTGAGCCATGGTTAGAGATGGGATCAGATCTGAATTGTCTGCAGATCCAGCTGTCCTCTCCACTCTTAAGCCTTTTGCCAGTGGGGAATTCAAATTCATGCAAATGATTTGCCTGTTCCTTGACTCTTCCTCAGTTATGATAAAAAGAAAGACCTTCCCTTGATGGTTCCTTCCTGCCTGAGCAAGGGGTTGGACAAGAAGACCTCCAAGGTCCCTTCTTATTCTGTTATTCTTTTTGAGTATCATGATTTACTGATACAGCTTTTTTGAGGAGACCATCCTGTTTGGCTGAGCGGGAACATTTGGGAAGGTCTTCAGCTCAACTGCAGCATAGAAAGCATGCATGAGAATTGTCTTCACTTTATCTCCTTCATCCTTTCTTCTTCAACCTGAGACAGATCCCTCTCAGCTTTTCTGGGAAATTATGACCTATTGCAGGGATGTTAGGAATGATAACCATATATGTTAGGTCACACGTTCATGTTTTCCTGAAAAGTTGTTGTGCTTGGAGAGGGAATCTCCAAGGGTAGACACAAATCCAGTTCAGAGGCCACATGGACTACTTAGATTGGAGCTGGTGTCCCACCATAATATAAAAAGGAAACTTGATCCGTGCCACTTCCTAGAGTCTTTCTCCAAAATCAGGTCTCTGGTAACCCTTTCTACCATATAGAACCCATAATGTAATATTAAATTATATTATTCTTGTAACATATAATATTAAAAGGCCAAAACATTTATGAGCTGTAGCCCACTTCATCAGATGCCTCTGCTAGCTTGACTGAGGTAGGATTTCAGTGAGGGTGAAGACAGGGAAGCAAAGGGAGGGAATAAAAGGACATTCATCAATATTAGACCAAATGAAATATTTCTCCCCAGATGAATCCCAGTTCTAGATATATACAGAATATCTGAATTGGCAAAAGGACACCAATCAACCTGGGCTAAAGACTTTATTGAGATTGTAGTGGGGTGCCCCAGGGCTCTGTTCTGGGCCCAGTTCTCTTCAACATCTTCATCAACGATTTGGATGAAGGGATAGATGGGGAACTCATCAGATTTGCAGACGACACCAAGCTGGCAGGAATAGCCAACACTCCAGAAGACAGGCTTCAGATACAGAAGGATCTGGACAGACTTGAACACTGGGCACTAACTAACAAAATGAAATTCAATGGTGAAAAAAGCAAGGTTCTACATTTAGGCAAGAAAAACCAAATGCACAAGTACAGCATAGGTGGCACCATGCTCAATAGTAGTAACTGTGAGAGGGACCTCGGAGTCCTAGTAGACAATCACTTAAATATGAGCCAGCAGTGTGCTGCAGCTGCCAAAAAGGCCAACACAGTGCTAGGCTGCATTAACAGAGGGATAGAATCAAGATCACGTGAAGTATTAATACCACTCTTCAATGCCTTGGTAAGGCCACACTTGGAATACTGCATCCAGTTTTGGTCACCACGATGTAAAAAAGATGTTGAGACTCTAGAAAGAGTACAGAGAAGAGCAACAAAGATGATTAGGGGACTGGAGGCTAAAACATATAAGGAACGGTTGCTAGAATTGGGTATGTCTAGTTTAACGAAGAGAAGGACAAGGGGGGACATGATAGCAGTATTCCAATATCTCAGGGGCTGCCATAAAGAAGAGGGAATTAAGCTATTTTCCAAAGCACCTGAAGGCAGGACAAGAAGCAACGGGTGGAAACTAATCAAGGAGAGAAGCAACCTAGAACTAAGGAGAAACTTCCTGACAGTGAGAACAATTAATCAGTGGAACAGCCTGCCTCCAGAAGCAGCAAATGCTCCAACACTGGAAGTTTTTAAGAAGAGACTGGACAGCCATTTGTCCGAAATGGTGTAGGGTTTCCTGCCTGAGCAGGGGGTTGGACTAGATGACCTCCAAGGTCCCTTCCAACTTTATTACTATTACTATTACTTACATGTTTAACTTCAGGTTTACCAGGATGAACCATGTCTGGCATTTTTTCCTTGTCTCTAAGACCCACTTGAGTACTTGATGGTGAGTTTAGAAAGAGATGTTCCTGTTTAAGAAACAGAAGAGAAGATTCAATCATGTCATTTCTTGATCGGCTGAAGCTCTTCTTTATTGGAAGGGAAACCAAACCTATGAAAGAGTTTTACTTCCTTTGAAGGGCTTTTGTCTCATTTCTCTATCTGAATCAAGCACTGTGCACCCGTCCCCAATCCAAACTAAGCAATAATAAGTGGCCTCATCTTCCACCAAGGCCCCTGTGATGGTCAGGGACATGGTGTTCCCTGACCTGGAGCCAGAGAAACGGGCTGGAACGCCTGATGGCCTGCTGCTGGTGCTGTGTATTAAGAGCCTTGGAACCTCCTCTGACTTCTGCTGGATCCATCGTGGGTAGTTGTTGTCAGTGATGTTTCCACCATCGTATCTACAGGACATGGTGATTGTCCCTGCTGGAGCTACAAAATCTGGATCTTTCAAGCTCTGCAGCTGCTGGATACTGGCCCCTGAAGGAGCACATGGAATTAAGGGAATAAGAGAGAACATGGAATTAAGGAACATCAAGTGAAACTACCTTATACAGCCAAACCACGCCCAACATTCTCCTGCACTGCATTCCACATGGAGACCCTCACAACAATTAACCCTTCTTTCCCCTGATTCTGTTGGTCTCACCAAAGGATTAAAGGATGGTGAAGAGTAGAAGAATACAAGCCATACTGGACAATTAGACAATCTTCCTGAAAGAATCAATCAGTCATTGGCTTCAACCTGGCCTCTCTTAAATCCCTAGAGGTGAGGAATACAATTAGCATGCAAATGAGATGGTTTTTAAAAGGATGCTGATGCCTGTCTTTACCAAATAGGTTGCCCAGTTAACTAAAGGTGTAACCTGCACCATTTTGATGGACAGATGACATTTGTGAGCTTAGAGCTGAATAGGTGAGCTGGTCAAATAAGAGTTTATAGTAGAGAAGTAAAGAATCCTAGGATGAAATCCCAACTCCGCCATTAAAATCTGAGTTGTCTTCAGCCGTAATCCTCATTCAGCTTACTTCACAACATAAAATTAATGTGAGAACAGAAAAATCAAGATATAGTAGAAAACAGACTATATCAGCATAAAAAAATACTTTCAAGGAGAGACTGGACTGCCATATGTCAGAAATGGTGTAGGGTCTCCTGCTTAGGCAGGGGGTTGGACTAGATGACCTGCATGGTCCCTTCCAACTCTGTTATTCTATCTATGCTATATCAGACTAAGTTTAGAAAATATGACAGTCCTGACCTCCACTGTCAAGATTATGTAGCATCAAGATATGTTTTGATGTTAGGCAAGGCAGGTGCCAAGGTCAAGAAGAATCATGGTGATCTCTATGAAATGAAAATGAAAATTTTACCCCCATTTTTTTCATGTCTGCAAAGGAGGTGGGTGAGAAGGAGGAAGGGTAAGGGGAACATAGTTATGCTCTAGAAAACCATATAATTGAAGAAAAATAATAACCCGACGTTTAAGACGAACAAAAGCAGCAGAAGAACATCCTGCTGTAGCCAATGCAAGAGAGATTGCTGATGATCAAGGAGGCAAAGTTGGAAGAACAGTTGACAGAGAACTGAGCTGAGATTTTGAAGGCTCTTTTATTCTGCTCATATATCAGAGGTTTGACGGCACCGCTGATCCCAGGAGGTGCATTAATCTCCAATGTGTCCGTTTAACAAATCCCGAGGATGCAGGATTTCTCTGCAGGATGCTGAAAGAGAAAGGGAATGATTAAGGACAACCTGGACCAAAATATAATAATAATAATAATAATAATAATAATAATAATAATAATAATAATAATAATAATAAAGATGGAAGGGACCTATAGTATAGTATAGTATAGTATAGTATAGTATAGTATAGTATAGTATAGTATAGTATAGTATAGTTATTCTGACCCAAATTTAAAGTGTTCTGTTTCAAATCCAGTCAGATAGTTAACTCAAAAGAAACGATCTTATAATAAACAAATATATTTTAATGAGAAAGATTACTTGCGTTCACGTTGAGATTGGTGCTGCTGGAAATACATGTTTGTTCATCTTTTAGATCCTTCTTTAGGTAAGAAGATATTGCTCTTTATGATGACACAGGCTATTGTATGACCTTCCATGGCCCATGCTTCTTACAGACAAAGAGATTCCATGTGGCTTGTGTCCAGGAGGTCTCCCAATGACCTTTGGGGCTCCTCCCACTGACCCGTCCACATACCTAGCATTTAACCCAATAACTGCCAGACATTCCAACATAGAGCTGGACCATAGAGCTATATCGGCCATAGAACTATATGGGTCAGAACACTCCCCGCTTGGAAATTTATATTTCCACTACTAAAATAGTAAAAACGTAGCATCAAGGCATGCAATACTCATTGTGGTTAACTTGTGACTAAATAGATAAAAACTTGGTATTAAACATGCATAACTATAAGGTAAACATAAAACATGCACGATTATGCTAAAGGGAATAAGCAAATGTTACATCAAACAATGCATAAGACAATACATAATTTGAGGTTTAATCTTCTGGTTCAGTCTTCATCAGCAATGGACCAAATCGGTGATCAGCCTGGTACAAGTGTCTTTGAGTCACGACCTGTCTCACGTGACTTCACGATCTGGATCTCAGCTGGGTGGACTAGTTCATCACGTGGATGGGCCAATTGTTCTGGTATGCAGTCTTGTCTCCCAGTGAGACAGGGTCTTCTGCCTGTGAAGGAAACTGGAGCCAAATCTGGAACAGAAAAAACTGGAACCCAAGCTTCTCGGGAACGAGGGGAACTGGATTCACAGGATAATCAGGAACTGAAAAACCTGGAAAACATAAACAGCTGGATCTGGAAACACAGGAGCAGCTGAAGAATCAGGATCAGGAGCATCTGGATCTGAAGAATCAGGAACAACAGCTGGAACTGAAGGGTCAGTTTTCCAAGTCGGCCTTCTTTAGCAACAAAACTAGGTCAGTGATTGGTCTGGTGTAGATTTTTTTAACAGTCAGACTCATGTGGTTTCACTACCTGAATCTCAATTTGGCGGACGAGACCATCGGGACTAGGCATGGTCTGTTGTACGAGTCCCATAGGCCAATGATTTCTTTGAACATCTTTGTCCTTCAGCAAGACTAGGTCGCCTTCTTGTAGGTTGGGCTCTTTGGTCTTCCACTTACACCGTCCTTGGAGGGTAGATAAATACTCTTGCCTCCATCTTTTCCAGAAGGTGTTGGCCAGTAGCTGAACTTGCTTCCATTCTCGTACATACGAGTCTTTGATGGTGAAGTTTCCTGCTGGTATTGGCCAATCGCCTGTCTTTTGAGTCAATAAAGTTGCTGGGGTGAGTATGGTTGGATTTTCAGGGTCTGAAGATACTGGAACCAAAGGTCGTGCGTTGATGATAGCCGCAACTTCCGCCATGAGGGTCGTGAGAACTTCGTGCGTGAGTTTGGGTGTCATAGTCAACATAGAGTCCAGGATTCTGCAGGCGATGCCTATCATGCGTTCCCACGCTCCTCCCATGTGAGATGCATGGGGGGGTGTTGAAAGTCCAGGCACAATTTTGGGCTAGGAGGTATTTGCCGATGTGTGAGTCGGAACGAATGCCTTCATCAATTTGCAATTCCTTACAGGCCCCTATAAAATTAGTTCCGCGATCAGACCTAAACATTTTGACTGGTCCTCTATGGGCTTGGAATCTTCTTAGCGCATTAATGAAAGAAGAAGAATCCATAGCTTCAATGACTTCTATGTGGATCGCCCTGGTGCTGAGACATGTGAAGAGTACAGCCCAACATTTGCTATTGGCGTGTCCACCTCTGGTTCGACGAGCCAATACTACCCAAGGTCCGAATACATCTAAGCCCACATTGGTGAAAGGTGGTGCAGGTATTAGGCGTTCGACTGGTAAGGCAGCCATCAGTTGGTGTTGAGTTGGCCCTCTTTGTTTACGGCAATGTAGACATTTGTGCAGGATGGTGGCGACGCATCTTTTGGCTCCCACGACCCAAAGGCCTGCCGCTCTGACTGCACCTTCCGTGAAATGTCTGCCTGCCTTGATGGTGGATGGTATTGTGGTGATATTGAATTAATAGGTGTGTGATGTATTGACGAGCTGGGAGGATAATAGGGTGTTTGAGGTGTAACACTACCTCAGCATTGGCTATACGTCCTCCTACTCGCAACAATTTATGACTGTCCAAAAATGGATTCAATTTCAGGAGAGAACTATTCTTAGGGAGAGGTCTATTTGCTGCTAGACACGCAAAATCTAATGGATATGAATCTTGTTGTATGCTTCGAAGAATCCCTCTCTCGGCCTGGAGATGACTTTCGAGGATGCTTATATTACGGTGCAGAAAACGGACTATTTTTGCCACTCCTGCTACTAAAGGTCTCCACTTGGAGAAGCGTTCAAAATGCGCGGGGTTCAGAGAACGATGAGGAGAAGCTTTGATTGCTTCCTTGACATTTGCAAGGAGGCAAGTTAACTGAGCAGTCGACGTCACGCTCCGTTCAGGCGAATGATTGTGTCCTTGGGGCCGCACGTCTTTATCCTGGTTTGGTTCTGCCAGCTTATAGTTCTCTGGTACTTTCAACTTTTGGTTGTTAGGGTGCAGCAAAAACGCAGGACCCGTTAACCAAATTGAATCTACCAACTTCGAAGCAGGAATGGACCGTGTTGCTTGATCAGCTGGATTCTGCTCCGTTGCTACATAGCGCCACTGGTTAGGGTGTGAGGATCACCTAATCCTTTCCACCCTATTGCTTACGTAGACGTAAAACTGCCTATTTTGATTGTGGATGTAGCCTAGCACTATTTTACTGTCCGTGTAGAAGGTGGTGGATTGTAATTCGAGATCTAATGCTTTAGTTATTATTTCTGCCATCTCTACAGCTAGAACGGCACCGCAGAGTTCTAACCTGGGTATAGTGTGGCTCTGTAATGGGGTCAGTTTTGCTTTTCCCATAATGAAGCCAACATGACATCTCTCCCTGCTGTAGACTTTTACGTATCCTACAGCTGCAATAGCCTGTATGGATGCATCTGAAAACATGTGTAGTTCCCTTTTGGCAGCAGCGGCTAAGGAGAGGGGCACATACGTGCGCTGAATGGAGATGTTTTGTAGGCAGCTAAGGGATTTACATCACATCTCCCACTCCTGTTTGTGTTCTGGTGGTAGTGGCTTGTCCCAATCGGTAGCATATTGGGAGAATGAGCGCAGAAGAAGCTTACCTTGGACTGTTATAGGTGCGGCAAAACCCAAGGGGTCGAACAGACTGTTGACTGTGGAAAGGACACCTCTCCTTGTGAAGGCGTTGTCTTTCGCGGGAGTTGTAAAGGTGAAGGCATCTTTCTTCAGATCCCAACACAGGCCTAGGCTACGTTGTAAATGAGGATCATCTGTGCCAAAGTCGAGGTCTTTCAAACCTTGTGCATGATCGTCAGGGTCGAAAGCCGCTAATACTTCTTTGCTGTTGGATGCTATTTTGTGCAACCTAAGGTTAGCTGCTGCTAACATTCCGCGTGTCCTTTTTATTAAGTCTATGGCTTCGGCAGGGGTTGGTACTGATTTCAAGCCGTCATCGACGTAAAAATCCCGTTCCACAAAGCACCTGGCGTCGGTGCCGAATTTATCTTCGCCTATTCTGGCGGTGTGTTGTAGACCGTAATTGGCGATTGCTGGGGAGGAACCGTTGCCAAAAACATGTACTCGCATCCTGTATTCTGTCACCTGTTGGGTATGGTGGTCATCACTGAACCACAGAAAACGCAGGTAGTTGCAGTGATCTTCCCTTACGTAGAATGAATAAAACATTTGCTGGATGTCTGCCATGACAGCCACCGCTTCTTTTCTGAAATGGATGAGTATTCCCAACAAACTATTGGTAAGGTCGGGTCCTGTAAGAAGGACTTTGTTCAGGGAGATCCCTTGGTGTTGCGCACTGGCATCGAAAACCACTCCGATTTTCCCTGGTTTATGAGGGTGGTACACCCCGAAGAATGGTAGGTACCAGCATTCTTCTCCGTCCTGCATCGGAGGCGCTATTTCTGCATGTCCGTTCTGGAACATTTTCTCCATGAAATCTACCAGGTGTGTTTTCATGTCTGCTTTTTTTAGCATGGTAATAGTAATAGTAGTAAAGTTGGAAGGGACCTTGGAGGTCATCTAGTCCAACCCCCTGCTCGGGCAGGAAACCCTACACCATTTCTTCGTAGGCTGTTGAGCCGAGAGAGCGCTTGCTCATAATTGTTAGGTAGACGTGGTCTGAGTGTGCGGAAGGGAAGGGGGGCTACCCAACTTCCGGTTTCATTCTGTAGACATTTTTTATCTATGATGTCTAGAAATTTTTTGTCCTCTATCAACAGTCCTATGTCGCTGTCGTTGTTGCAGACTTGGAACACTGACACTCCCACGATAGGCTTAGTAGGTGAGAGCTTGAGGTGTTGCTGGCATGGTTGTAGATGTGAAGCTCTTCCATTACTCAGAATGGAAGTCTTTAAGACGTTTGCTTGTGTTGGTGTTTGCAGCTTGTCAATGCATGCTTCCCCTGTGATGGTCCACCCGAGTTCCATCTTTTTTTTTTTATTGAAAATTTTTAG
Source organism: Crotalus tigris (assembly GCF_016545835.1). Classification (NCBI taxonomy): domain Eukaryota; kingdom Metazoa; phylum Chordata; class Lepidosauria; order Squamata; family Viperidae; genus Crotalus; species Crotalus tigris. The sequence goes on along the minus strand of NW_024098188.1, from coordinate 25,172 downwards.
ATTTTAAAAAACAATACAATTCCCTTCCCCGAGCCCCCCCAACCCTCCCATACCCTCCCCCGAACTTCCCAGAGCTGAATACAGGCTTAATTAATTTTTTTTCAAAAAGTCTTAAAACAGATATAAACCATAAACAAATCTAAATACATTAATTAAACAAGTTGTAAAATAGTTAACAATAATATATGTATAAAAAGACAAAAATACAAGGAAATACAAGAAAATAGGAAGAAAGAAAAAGAAAAGAAATAAAAAGAAAAAAAAGAAAAAGAAAAAAATCTATAAAGTTTATAAAATATCTTAAATTTTAAATATAAGTTATTGAAAAGCTAAATAATATTTTTATATCCAACTTATGTTGTATAAAGTATATCCATTTTTTCCATACCAAAAAATACTTCTCTTGCGATTGGTCTTTCAAGAAAGCCGAAATCTTTGCCATTTCCGCCAAATAAGAAACTTTAAAAAACCACTCTTGCAAGGTAGGCAAAGATTCCTTCTTCCAACATTGCCCTACTAACAACCTTGCCGCTGTAATTAAATTTAGCATCAATATAGTCTCTTTAGTATCACAATCAGAAACAATACCTAACAAAAACAATTGTGGGGTATTGTCTATAATGAAACCATGAGTAAATAATATTTTTTTGTATTAAATCTTCCAAAGATTTTAATTGCCAGTTTCTACCATCCCATCTAAGTAATTGTACATAAGAAACGCTATCTATCTTAACTCCTCTCCTTATCCCTTCTATCGCATGCCCCGGTATGGCCCATAGTGGAATTTTAAAATCACTTCTATAATATTTCCTCCAAACCCGAAGTAAAGAGATCCTTATAATATGAGATTTAAAAACCCTATCAACCTTTTTATTAAAAATTAAATAGGCATGCCATCCAAAAAGTAAATCCCAACCCTCCAAGAGGAGTATTTCTACATTTGTTAAATTAACCCAGTCACTTATTAATGTTAAAACCACAGCATCATAATACAATTTCAAGTTCGGTACCTTGAGTCCACCTCTCTCACGAATATCTTGTATAATTTTAAGTTTTACTCTTGGTTTTTTCCCTGCCCAGATAAATTTGTTAATATCTTTCTGCCATTCATTTAAATTAACCTCATTCTTTAAAATAGGTATCATTTGAAATAAAAAAAAGAAACTTTGGCAAAACATTCATTTTAATCGCCGCAATTCTTCCCAAAAGAGATAACTGCAACTTCTCCCAATTTTCCAAATCTCTTTGTATATTGACCCACAGCCTTTCATAATTATTTTTATACAATTTTGCATTAGAAACAGATAAAATAACCCCCAAATATTTTACCTTGTTAACAACCTCAAAATCTGTCAAATTAACCAAAATCTGCTTATCCAAATTAGTCATATTTTTGGGCAATATTTTAGTCTTATTGTTATTAATTTTAAAACCCGAAACCTATCCATACTGATATATCAATTGTAATAACTCTATTACAGAATAAGTAGGTTGAGATAAGGTAACCACCAAGTCATCAGCAAAAGCCCTTAATTTATATTCTTTTTTATTAACTTCTATTCCTTTTATTTGCTGTGATTCTCGAATTTTAATCAACAATATTTCCAAGGTTAAGACAAACAGCAATGGTGACAATGGACAACCCTGTCTGGTCCCCTTCTCTATTGTAAACACCTCTGACAAACCCCGATTAACTATAAGTTGTGCCGTTTGCTTTTGATAAATAACACCAAGAGCTTGTAAAATTCTTTCTCCAAAGTTCATTTTTTCAATTAATCTTATCATAAATTGCCAATTCAGCTGATCAAAAGCTTTTTCAGCATCTAAAAATATCAATCCTGCAGAAACTTGATTGTTTTTATCTAAATATTCTAATAAGTTAATAATTTGTCTAACATTATTCTTCATGTACCTTCCAGTTATAAAACCCGTTTGATCGGTATGTATTACATGATACAAAACCCTCATAAGCCTGTTAGCTAAAATTTTTGCAAAAATCTTGTAATCTACATTTAAAAGAGATATAGGTCTATAATTCTTTGGTAAAGTAAGATCTTGATCTTCTTTTGGAATCAAAGATATAAAAGCTCTACCCCATGATGGGGGAATCTCTGAACCCTGTAATATATTATTAAAAAGCTCACTTAAAGGTTGGATCATCTCTTGTACCAAGGTTTTATAATAAATAGATGTCAAACCATCCGTACCCGGTGCCTTACCTAATTTTAATTCTTTAATTACTATCTCAATTTCCTCACTAGTAATCAAACTATTAATTTCTTGTTTCTGATCTTCTGTTAATTTAGGAAAGTTAGCTTCTTTTAAGTAATTATCTATATCTGAAACCTGTACTTTAGTACTCATATATAATTTTTGATAATAATCTAAAAAGGATTTCTTAATCAACTCCTTCTGATATACCAATTTACCATTATAATTTATTTTATCTATAGTTCTCTGTCTTTGCTTCTTTCTCAGTTGATAGGCCAACCATCTCCCTGGTTTGTTAGTGTTACAAAATGTATTTTGTTTCATATACAGTAAATTAGTTGCAGTTTGATCAGCCATCAACATATTAAATTGTGATTTAAGCAATTTTATAGATTCCTTAACCTTCTCATCTGTAGAATTTAAAATCAAAGCTTTTTCTTTTAATTTGATCTCATCTTCCAACTCCTTACGTTTCTGCATCTGCTTCTGTCTATGAACATTATTCATTTGTATCAAAATCCCACGCATGTAGGCTTTACCTGCATCCCAGACCATTGACATTGAAGTTCCCTTATGCATATTTAAAACAAAATAGTCCTTTAATTGCTCTTTTAATTTTTGAACATTCTTTTTTTGTCTAAATAAATTTTCATTCATCCTCCACGATCTCCTTTCCTCTTTTTCATCAACCAATTCCATCCAAACTAGACTGTGATCCATCAATGTCCTGGGAAAAAATTTAACATTCTTTACTCTAAAATATAAATCCGTTGTAATAAAAAAAAATCAATTCTTGAAAAAGATTGATGTCTATCTGAAAAGAAAGTGAAGTCTCTCTCCTCCAAGTTATGTTCCCGCCAATAATCTTGCAGCTCCCAATCCTCTTTCAAATCAAAAAAAGCTTTAGGTAATTTAGCCTGCTTAAATTAGAGGATCCTTTTTTATCTCTTTGTGTATCTAAAACACCATTCCAGTCTCCCATTAGTATAACAGATCTATAATCCAACAAGTTAATTTCTGGTGGTTTAGTGTCGGTGATGGCGGCTACTTTGTAGCCGTCCTCCTGGGAAAGCGTGAGAACCGTGGAGAACAGCAGGCACCAGCTGTTCCGCGGCTCAAAACCTCCCTCCCGGGCGAAGGGGGGGAGGGGAGTATCACCTGAATAGAGGTAGAGCCTCTTGAACCCCCCAGGAATTTTTCCTTGGGGGGTGAAAAGAGAGCTCCCTCGGAGTTCGGGTTGCCTCCGCCTCCCAGCTGTCGTTGTTCCTTCGGGAACAAAGCAAAACGCTGCTACCACCTCCGCGCTTAAAGGGACCGGGTGAGTTATTTTTAAAAGCGGACAGAGTTGGATAAAGGATTTTTCTTATTGGATTTTATTTGGACTTTAGTTTGAAAGGTTGACCTTTATTTCTTTTTCTCTTTTTTCTTCGTCTTTTCTTGCGTGGAGAGTGAAAGTAAAATGGCGATTGGAAAGTTTTTTTTTCTTGAAAAAAAGTGAGTGAAATGGAACGTTATGGATTAGATGTTTTTTTTTTCTTTAAATTTTTTCTTAAAGTGGATTTGTGTTTTGGGAAGATTTTTTTTCTTTTTTTTTTAAACTCTCCTTTGTTATTTTTTTTCCCTTTTAAGGGACTTTTTATTTTTTATTTTTTTCAAAGAAGGAGGAAAGAAGAAACAAGATTTTTTCTTTTTCAAAATGGCTTCAAAGAGGCAAGCAACTTCTACAGTACCTAAGGTGGCTTCTTCTCCTGCAATCTTACCCGCACAACAACCTAAAGCTACACCACCACCCTCTCCTCCTTTGCCAGCAATAACGGTACAAGATATGAAAGATATAATGGGAAATGCTGTAGCTCAAATCAGAGGGGAAATGAAGGAGCTTTTAGAGCAGAATAATACTATTTTGAGGCAAGATATAGTTATGGCTTTAACAGGACTTGCCTCTGTGGTTGAGAAGTTGGACTCCAGAGTGGAAGAGGTGGCAGATAAGGTGGATATTTTGGAAGACAAATTTGAAGGCATGGAAAAAAAGATGGAAATTTCACAAGATGACATTGTTATGTCTCAGTACAGAGAGATGGAGTATGCTTTAAAAATCAGAGGCCTGAAAGAAGACATCCAGCAAGACTTGAGAGAGATTGTGGTAAATGACTTTGCTGCTATTTTGAATAGAGAGAAAGAGGAAATACTCAGAGAAGTTGAAAAAATATTTAGAGTTAACTCTTGGGTTGCAAAGCAAAGAAATTTACCAAGAGATGTGGTGATTTATTTTGGGAAGAGATCTCTGCGTAATGAAATTATACAAGCTTTTTACAATAAGAGGTTTCAGATTGCTGCTCAAGATGTCATCATTCTAAAGGAGATCCCATCTAAAATTTTAAGAAGGAAAAAGAGTTTGCTTTCTTAGCTAATGAACTTAAAAAAAGATTGATGCCATTCAGATGGGAGATTCCGATGGGTATTGTTGTGAGCCATGCGGGGACGCGTTATAGACTTAATACAGTTTCTAAAGCAAATGAGTTTTACAAGTCAGTCCTGGGAGCAGGCTCACCATCACTTATGATGCAGAAAACTTTGGATGGTAAAGAGGTGGAGCAGCAGTCTGAAGAAGTAGTATTGATGGATGCTGGAAAGTTACAGGCGGAGTGGTTGCAATAAGCAGAGATTAAAGAGCAAAGAATGACTCGCGCAGCACATAGACGTAAGGAAAAGGAACAACAGAAGAAAGAAGTTAAAGAAGTTCTTCAAGAATGTGTTTCGGTGCCTGTGGGAGGAGCAAGACCCAAGAGTTCTGCACCACATTCCTCAATGGCAGATCTGGTAAAGCTCCTGACATGGAATGCTAATGGTCTTAATTCCCCTCAAAAGAGAAAGAAAATTTTTCATTATTTAAAGCAACATAATAATGATATTATTTGCTTGCAGGAAACACATATTATATCTAAAGATCAAAAATATTTAGTTAATGCCCGTTTGGGATCTCATTTTGTATCTTTTGCTCCTGGGAAAAAAAGGGGAGTAGTTATCTATGTTAAGCAAAACTTATCTGCCTGTTTGGTAGAAGCTGATCCTCAAGGGAGATATGTTATGATTGAAGTTGGTTTGTATGGTAAGAAAGTACTTATAGTGGGACTGTATGCACCAAATCAACAACAGGAACAATTTTATAGACTGTTAGATCATCCGAGTTCCATCTTGAGTCCCACCGGAGCGCCTGGTGGGCCTCTGATTCTTACCTCGTTGCCGATGGTTTCGTAGGCGTTCCGTCCCACTAATAGTAAAATTTCGGCATCGTTATCCAAGGGAGGGATAAGGTCGGCTAGGTGGGCTAGATGAGGAAAGTTTCTTGTTATCTCTGGCGTCGAAAGTTGACCCCGCTCGATCGGTATGTTGTCCCATTCCAATACTGTCAGAAACAGAAAATTAGAGCTCCCGTCTATTGCTTCTATACGAAGTCCGGACAGCGTCCTTCCCATCGTGATGCCAGTGGATGTGATAGTGTTTACTGCGAACTCTACCAATCCGGTCGGGAGGTTAAAGAGATTGAAAAGGGCTGACCTGCCTAACGTGTCAGTGCTGTGTACATCACATATCACGTACATTCTCACAGCCTCCTCCAGTTTCCCGTCTGGATATACTTTAGCCAGGAAGATGGGAGAGCATGAGGGCGGACGCGGTGAGCTGCCACATATTTGTATACAGTGCGTCTGGCCTATTATTGGAATGCTAGTGGAGATGCTTTGAGTGTTTGTTGTTGTGGTAGAGGTGGGAGCTGCTTGCCGTGACTCCTTGGACAGTGTCTTAGGTTCTAAGTGTAAGGCTGCTGGGTGTTTGTCACTGTCACACAGGTGGCATTTCACCTTAGCTCTGCAATCTTTGGCTGTGTGATCCATAGAGTCACAGCATTTGAAACATATCCTATCCTCTTTGAGTAGGGTCTTCCAGTCATCTAGGGTTTTTTTTCTAAATACTCTGCAATCATTTAGAGAGTGAGAGGACTTGTGTATCAGGCAAGTCAGGCCTTTGGTAGTTGGATGAGGGTTCGAAAGAACGCTTCTCGGTGTTTGTTCGTCTGGAGACTTCTTTGGGGAAGGCGTGATGTCTGTGGTTCTGTCTGTAGCTTGGGACGAACTTTGGTTGGGGTTGAAGTTGTCTTTTGTTGGCTTGAAGTTGCTGGCATTACGACATAGTTTTGCTTGGTCAGCCACAAAATCAGCGAGTACAGTGAAGGCGGGTGGTGCGTCGGGGTCTTGGTTCCTGTGGGTTTCTGATATTTTGGCCCATTCGTCCCTTGACTGCTTTGGTAGTTTTCTAACTATAATCCTTTGCTTCTCGAACTGATCGAGGCAGGTAAGTTTCGGCATGTTGGGTTACTCGCGAACTGAATGTAGCATCGAGAGCGTGTCTGCAAATTCCAACATCTGGGTGTGATCATTGATATTGATGTTAGGGAAGGTGTAAATGCAATCCAAGAGCAACTTTTCTGTCAGTTCATGCCCGCCATACCGCTCGTCGAGCCTTTCTCAAGCTTTGAGAAGGGTGGTAGCTGGGTTGCCCAGGTGGGCTAGTTGAGTGTTCTCTACTAATCGTGTGGAAGCCGGTCCCAGCCATGTTTTCATGTGTCCGAGCGCTTCACTCGATGTTATAGCTTCATCTTGGATGGCGGTTTGAAACGGGAGCTTCCACAATACATAGTCCTTTCCTGGTTTATCGGGGAATTTGTGTACACCCTTGGATGCCAGATCTAGTTTGCTTCTGCAAAGTCTCATAGGAGTGTAACTGGGTGGCGATGGTACATCGCTTCCAGTAGTAGGGGCGTGTGCCATGTTTGGCTGGTAACTTCCTTTGGCATATTGGTGGCTGGGTGTATTTTGCCATGTCACGTGCAAAGGATCTTGTTGGCTTGGTCTGAACTCTGCTGCTCTGGCATTGAGATGAGGGAGCCCAGGCTCCTGCTTGCTTACGTGTTGGAAGGTCTGTGTTTCTGGTAGAGTGTAGCTAGCTCCCTGGTAGGCTGTCAGAGCTGATATTCGAGGCTGTCCTCTGTAGTCAGGATTGGTGGCAGTTCCTTGGGGTGCTGCCTCCTGTTGGTGCAGCAGGGACTCTACTGACTCTAGTGTGGCTCTAACTCTTTCAACCTCATCCCTGAGCGACGGCTGGTTCTGCTGTAGGGCTATTGGTGCTACAGGTGGATCCATCCGATTGCCATTAGTGGTATGGTTTGGCGGGTTCTGTGGGGTAATAATGGTGGAAATATCTTGTGGCACTCCCCGCTGTGCAGTCATTGCCATTGCTGGTAATCCCATCAGGTTCGATGTGGCAGCAACGGCGGAAGGATCTCATGACCTAGGTGTCGTGACATCAGCTCTGCGGTTGACCAGCAAATCAGGTCGTTGAGATTCTTCTGTTCATCTACTCAGTCTTGGGGGGCTTGTGGCTGGCTGTGGTGCTCTCATCTGTGCATTCTGGAATGCGCTTTGGTTGTCCACATAGGCCTGTACACAGCTGTGAGAACTTTCCCTTCCTAGGCTTTCCAAATTGGGCGTTGACATGGCATCTTCTAACTCTCTCTGCAGGATCGCTTCTATTGTGGCTGCCTCTTTTGCTCTCTGTTGTCGCTGGAAAATCTCAAAGTTGGCCTGAGCTTTGGCCAAGTCTTCTCTATGTAGCTTGTCGTCTACTGCTGCTTCTGCAGCAACGTTAGCCATTGATCTGTGCTTCCCTGAGACAGGCGGCAATACTCTCTGCTCCTGAGGCTCGAGATGCATGGCTCTGGCGAGAAGATGCCTTTGAATGGCGGGAGGGTCCTGTGATATGCGAGTGTTGGGACACGCTGGAGTGTGCCTTTGACATGTGGCGAAAAGATGAGGCCTTTCCAGACACATGGGATGGATCTGCGTGCGACCATTGTGATGGTGCATGTGAATAGCGGGAAACTTCGGACTCGGCTCTGTCGACCGGTCTGCCTTTCTGGTGAGGTTCGGGCTGTGGAGAACCATGTGAGCTCACTAGAAGCTTCTTACGTTCCTCGTTTATTAGCCTGAGGCTTTGCATCTCGCTGTCGACTCTTAGGTCTCTTAACTGTTCTTGAATGTCCTTGCTGTTCAGAGTCCATCCATTGCACGTAGGCATCTTCCTTATCTCCTTCCACTGCGTGTGCCCGTTCTGGGGAGAGTTCCTCCTTCTGTTCATGGTAGAGTTTGTATAATCTCTCCCAGTCTCGTTCACGGCGCCTGTGGATGATGTGCCATTTCTCCATCAGATGTGAATGCATGGTGTCTGTGAGCTTTCTGTTTTGTCTAAGATCGTATTGACCCTGAGACATTATTGGCTTTGTTGAGGCTTGAGTTTCAACCTCTGCATACTGGTCAAGGTTGGCTGTTAGCCGCATCTCTCCTTGACTGACTGGTTGGGGTGTCTCAACTAGGCTGGTTAATTGAACCCCTTTGTCCAAATCAATAAGACACTCCTCCATGGTTAGGGTAGGTTCCTTCTCAGCTATTTTGAAGAGAATTTGAAGAATTTCTCTTTTTGATCACTAGGGGTCGCTACTTGTAGATCAGCTTCTGAGGTGCTGTCTGTGGGTGGAGATGCCACTGGGTGCGTTCTCCTGTGTTTATGGGTACTTCAGTGCAGTTCACCCTTTCACCACTAGGGGTCACTTGCTGTGGGTCAGCTACCAGGGTGCACTGTCTTCGAGGTTCACCCTTTGTCCACTAGAGGGGCTTCTCTGGGTGCGGTTAAAGGCTTGTGTGTAGAGCTTCCTTTAACCACTAGGGGGCATCTGGAGAAAGGCTAGCCAAATTCTTCCTATTGCCATGTTACTGCTAGTGAGCCACTGAGAGAATGTAGAGGTACAAACTCCTACCTGGCGAGTTGCAGGCTGGAACTCTGGGCCATCAGCTGTGATAATAGGTGAAGGCAATTGGCTCTTGCTTCCTGTCTCTCAAGCTGGAACAGCTTAGCCTTCAGCTTGAGTTGAGTGAGTACTTTTGGTAAGTTTACTCTGTGCCCTCTAGGGGATGTTAAAAGGCTAGCCAAATTCTTCCTATTACCACATTACTGCTAGTGAGCCACTGAGAGAATGTAGAGGTACAAACTCCCACCTGGCGAGTTGCAGGCTGGAACTCTGGGTCATCAGCTGTGATAATAAGCAAAGAGACTTGGCTTTGATTTCTTCTGCCTAAGTTCTCTCAAGCTGGAACAGCTTAGTGCTCAGCTTGGGTGAGTGAGTGAATGCTTCAGGTAAGATCACTCTGTGCCCTCTGGGGGGTGTTGGTAGCTTGGGATAACTTTAAGTAGCTTGCACTTTAACTAACAGATTTGCTCTGTTGTGTGCTGAATTAATTGTGGCTGTTGTGACTCAGCTAGAAAAAAAATTGCATGACCACCAGGGGGTGCTTCTGCGATGATTCCTCCTTATAACATTGGCTGAAATTCCGAGCATACCTAGGGCTGTCACTATGGCAACAGATGAGTTTATTGAAAGGCAATAAACCTTGCTTTTGTCTGAACTCTAGAGGCAGTCATTAAACAGTTCTTTGTTTCAGGCTGCGTGATTCACAGGCAAAGAGGGGAGGGGGAAAGGCCCAAGCTCCTTTTGGTGTTAAAATTCAAACTTTTCATGCAAGGAACAAAAGTGTAGATTTTTTGTTTTTCTTTCTCCCCGGCTATAAACATTAATTTGAGAACAGGTACAAGGCACTTTTACTTTGAAGGTTAGCTAGCAAGCGAATTAGCATAACAAAACCTCTTGATCACTCTTTGAAAGCTGTCTTTTACAAGACACGCTGGCTTTTAAAGGCATCAAGAGAATCTTTACTTCCTTGAAGGTTAATGTAGAGAAAAGGCTAACCAATTTGATTCTCTTTCTTCAAACTGTTGCAGCTTTGAGAGAATAATTAATCTTTGCCAATTTGTTATTTGCTTTCAAAAGATGGCACAAGTTATGAGTTTATCTTCTTACTATTCTGACCCAAATTTAAAGTGTTCTGTTTCAAATCCAGTCAGATAGTTAACTCAAAAGAAACGATCTTATAATAAACAAATAGATTTTAATGAGAAAGATTACTTGCGTTCACGTTGAGATTGGTGCTGCTGGAAATACATGTTTGTTCATCTTTTAGATCCTTCCTTTAGGTAAGAAGATATTGCTCTTTATACCATCTTTATGATGACACAGGCTATTGTATGACCTTCCATGGCCCATGCTTCTTACAGACAAAGAGATTCCATGTGGCTTGTGTCCAGGAGGTCTCCCAATGACGTTTGGGGCTCCTCCCACTGACCCGTCCACATACCTAGCATTTAACCCAATAACTGCCAGACATTCCAACATAGAGCTGGACCATAGAGCTATATGGGCCATAGAGCTATATGGGCCAGAACAATAGTATAGTATAGTATAGTATAGTATAGTATAGTATAGTATAGTGTAGTGTAGTGTAGTGTAGTGTAGTGTAGTGTAGTGTAGTGTGGTGTAGTATAGTATAATGTAATATAATAATATAATAATAGTAATAATAATAGTAATAATAATAATTAGTAATGATGATGATGATGATGTTGGTGATGGTGATGATAAGTTGGAAGGGATCTTGGAGATCATCTAGTCCAACCCCCTGCTCAGGCAGGAAACCCTATACCATTTTGAACAAATGGCTGTCCAGTTTCTTCTTAAAAGCTTCCAGTGTTGGAGCATTCACCACTTCTGGAGGCATGTTGTTCCACTGGTAAACTGTTCTAACAGTCAGGAAGTTTCTCCTTTGTTCTAGGTTGCTTCTCTCTTTGGTTAGTTTCCACCTGTTGCTTCTTGTCCTGCCTTCAGACGCTTTGGAAAATAGCTTGACTTCCTCCTCTTTGTGACAGCCCCTGAGATATTGGAACACTGCTATCATGTCCCCCCTCGTCATTCTCTTTGTTAAACCAGACATACCCAATTCCAGCAAACGTTGCTTATATGTTTTAGCCTCCAGTCCCCTAAGCATCTTTGTTGCTCTTCTCTGTACTCTTTCTACAGTCTCAACATCTGTTTTACATTGTGGTGACCAAAACTGGATGCAGTATTCCAAGTGTGGCCTTACCAGGGCATTGTAAACTGGTATTAATACTTCATGTGATCTTGATTCTATCCCTCTGTTAATACAGCCTAGCATTGTGTTGGCTTTTTTGGCAGCTGCAGCACACAGCTGGCTCCTATTTAAGTGATTTTCCACTAGGCCAATCTGAAAGGAAGATCTGAAAGGAAGAAAACAGAAAAGAGAAATTTCAGCCAAAACGGTGTAATTTCAAAGGGGAGAGAAAAGTTAGATGTGAAAGGGAAGAGTGAAGGACTCCAAAGAAGCTTCTCTGATCAAAATTGGTCACGAAGAACCAAAATGTGGGTGTTCCAGATCAGAAGAGTTGGTGTTAGAAAACCTAAAGTGGCTGCTGCTGTCAGCCTGAATACCCAGAGTCCTTAAACTCTTCTTTCGACTAAAATGGATTAGAAAGAGTTCAGAAAAGGGCAACAAAGTTGATCAGGGGACTGGGGGCTAAAACATATGAAGAACGGTTGCAGGCATTGGGTATGTCTAGTTTAATGGAGAGAAGGACAAGGGGGGACATGATAGCAGTCTTCCAGTATTTGAGGGGCTGTCACAGAGAGGAGGGGGTCAACCTATTTTCCAAAGCACCTGAAGGCCAGACAAGGAATAACGGATGGAAACTGATCTAGGAGAGATTCAAGCTGGAAATAAGGAGAAATTTCCTGACAGTGAGAACAATCGACCAATGGAGCAGCTTCCCTTCAGAAGTTATGGGAGCTTCATCACTGGAGGCTTTCAAGGAGAGACTGGACTGCCATATGTCAGAAATGGTGTAGGGTCTCCTGCTTAGGCAGGGGGTTGGACTAGATGACCTGCAAGGTCCCTTCCAACTCTGTTATTCTATCTATGCTATATCAGACTAAGTTTAGAAAATATGACAGTCCTGACTTCCACTGTCAAGATTATGTAGCGTCAAGATATGTTTTGATGTTAGGCAAGGCAGGTGCCAAGGTAAAAAAGAATCATGGTCATCTCTATGAAATGAAAATGACAACTTTACCCCCATTTTTTTCATGTCTCCAAAGGAGGTGGGTGAGAAGGAGGAAGGGTAAGGGGAACATAGTTATGCTCTAGAAAACCATAGAATTGAAGAAAAATAATAACCCGACGCTGAAGATGAACGAAAGCAGCAGAAGAACATCCTGTTGTAGCCAATGCAAGAGAGATTGCTGATGATCAAGGAGGCAAAGTTGGAAGAACTGTTGACAGAGAACTGAGCTGAGATTTTGAAGGCTCTTTTATTCTGCTCATATATCAGAGGTTTGACGGCACCGCTGATCACAGGAGGTGCATTAATCTCCAATGTGTCCGCTTAACAAATCCTGAGGATTGAGGATTTCTCTGCAAGATGCTGAAAGAGAAAGGGAATGATTAAGGACAACCTGGACCAAAAGATAATAATAATAATGATGATAAAGTTGGAAGGGACCTTAGAGGTCATCTAGTCCAACCGCCTGCTCAGGCAGGAAACCCTATACCATTTTGGACAAATGGCTGTCCAGTTTCTTCTTAAAAACTTCCAGTGTTGGAGCATTCACATGTTCTGGAGGCAGGTTGTTCCACTGGTTAACTGTTCTAACTGTCAGAAAATTCCTCCTTAGTTCTAGGTTGCTTCTCTCCTTGATGAGTTTCCATCTGTTGCTTCTTCTCCTGCCTTCAGGATTCTTGGAGAATATCTAATACCATCAAACATCCACATCTGCCTATCCCAGGTCCTGGGTAAGGACTCGATAGGTAGACAAAATGCCAAATCCAGTCTGAACATCTGGCTGACTGTGCGATGATCCATAATAATAATAATAATAATGATGATGATGATGATGATAAGTTGGAAGGGACCTTGGAGGTCATCTAGTCCAACCCCCTGCTCAGGCAGGAAACCCTCTACCATTTTGGACAAATGGCTGTCCAGTGTCTTCTTAAAAGCTTCCAGGTTGGAGCATTCACCGCTTCTGGAGGCAGGTTGCTCCACTGGTTAACTGTTCTAACAATCAAGAAGTTTCTCCTTAGTTCTAGGTTGCTTCTCTCTTTGGTTAGTTTCCACCCATTGCTTCTTGTCCTGCCTTCAGGTGCTTTGGAAAATAGCTTGATTCCCTCTTCTTTATGGCAGCCCCTGAGATATTGGAATACTGCTCTCATGTCCCCCCTTGTCCTTCTCTTTGTTAAACTAGACATACCCAATTCCAGCAACCGTTCCTTATATGTTTTAGCCTCCAGTCCCCTAATCATCTTTGTTGCTCTTCTCTGTACTCCTTCTAGAGTCTCAACATCTGTTTTACATCGTGGTGACCAAAACTGGATGCGGTATTCCAAGTGTGGCCTTACCAAGGCATTGTAAAGTGATATTAATACCTCATGTGATCTTGATTCTATCCCTCTGTTAATGTAGCCTAGCACCGTGTTGGCCTTTTTGGCAGCTGCAGTACACGACTGGCTCCTATTTAAGTGATTGTCCACTAGGCCAATCTGAAAGGAAGAAAAGAGAAATTTCAGCCAAAACGCTGTAATTTCAAAGGGGAGAGAAAAGTTAGATGTGAAAGGGAAGAGTGAAGGACTCCAAAGAAGCTTCTCTGATCAAAATTGGTCAAGAAGAACCAAAATGGGGGTGTTCCAGATCAGAAGGGTTGGTGTTAGAAAACCTAAAGTGGACCAACACCATTGCAGTAGGCAGAGAAGAACAGGAGGAGACATGGCTAGGTCATAGTTGAAATGTGGATGAAGATGGATAATATGGCTATTGTCACCAAATAGACCATTATATGAAGACCTCTTGGTGAATGTGTATGTTTAAGTGAAATGTAGCCATCGTTCAATTGATCACTTTCATTCCACCCATCATAAAATCACACACCAATTATAACACCCTTCTGGAATTGAGTTACCATCACATCCCTAAGCGTCTAAGAGGGTGTGACAGAAGGAAGGACGCACCTGAGAATTTGAGAACGCTAAGAGGAACCAAGAAGTTATTGTCACACATTGGTTAGTCATGCATATTGGTGTTCATCACCTGCTGCAAGGGTTTTTGTTCAGCTCTTCAGCAGAATTGTATCACTGTGCACTGGCCACCATCCAAATATTCCAGGCAATAATAATCACCGTCATCTTCTGCCTCAAGATTGGAGATGCTTAACACTGCAGATGTCCTAGAGTTTTCAACAGAACCGGAGAATCGTGCTGCGATTCCAGAGGCTCTGCTGCTATCGGAATATATAAGGAGTTTGGGGGGACCGCCAGGTTTCTGTTGATACCAGGAAGAATATCCTGATCCAATCGTTCCACTGCTTTTGGTACAAGAGATATCAATTGTCTCTGTAGGAGATCCAGACACAGAGGCTGGTTGTGTCAAGACTTGGGAAAGACTCCCTGAAAAAAAACAAAGGTGGCAGCGTTAGGACAATGTTCATTTCACGAAAGAGAAATGTGTGGTAGGAACAGAAATCTGAAATCAAAGAAGTAGAGGAGAAAACACTTGTCTGAATTATTAGGAGATGGAGGAAGAGTATAAATCCCAGTCATATCCCAACTCATAAGTTACCCATGAAGTAAGAGGAGAGGATGAGAAGAAGAGGCAGCCAAACCATGATTGGAGATTGGGACAGGACTGGATTGTCTGCAGAGCCAGCTGTCCTCTCTGCTCTTAAGCCTGTTGCCCAGTGGGGAATTCAAATTCATGCAAATGCCCTGCCTGCTCCGCAATTCTTCCTCAGATATGACAGCCAGCTTCAGATAAAAGGAAAGAGCATCCTTTGAAGATTCCTTCTCTTCAAGCAGTAGGATTTATAGCAGAGAAGTGTAGAACCCTAGGAGGAAATCCCAACTCCGCCATTAAGATCACTGAGTTGTTTTCAGCCATGATTCTCCTTCGGCTTATTTCACTTTTTACAATTTCTAGAGAAAACCATCAAAATATCCTGCAGGAATGACAATCTCTCAGCCCAAGAAATAGTGCCCAAGAGCCCCCAGATTGGAAGACTTATTTATTTGTTTGTTTAAATGTATTAATATTACAGCTCTTTCCCATGCATTCTGTTACGTTTTGGGTTTTACCCGGTTTTTGCTAGTTCTGTTCCTTGAGAAGAGAAATATGAGTTGAAAGGTAGCCAAAGAATAAATTCAACTTTTACTTCTCCACTACAAAAAATGAATGGTGGATATCAGGACCCAGTAATAAATTGTCTTCTTGGTCTAGCTGATTGTCATCTTAGCTTCTCCTTTTTGGATTCTGTTCCAGAGTATAAACCAGACATGTCAAACACAAGGCCCGGGGCCCGGATTCGGCCCGCGAAGCCATCCTGGAAACAGTGAGGGAACGGCCCCTGCTGTCTTGGCTCTGGCCCAAGCCAGTCGGGAGCCAATGTACAATTTTATGGTGGCCATCTATGCTGAAACACATTCAGCCTTAGCTCTATAAGCCAGCCCCCCATGGCCGGAGAGGAACAGTGAGGCTCCTCCAGTGGACCACACCTTGTGCGCTTGTTCCAGTCCCACCCCCTTCTGCCAGAGACCCTCAGATCTGTCCCACTCCTGCCCAGGCCCCCACAGGCACCCTTGACACAAACAATGTAGAGCTGGCAACACCCAACGAGTAGGCCACACCCAACTCCATCCACGCCCACCCAGTAGGCCGCACCCACCCTGGTCACATCCACCCGGCCCCCTGAGGGCAACCGCAATGCTGATGCGGCCCTCAATGAAATTGAGTTTGACACCCCTGGTATAAACCACCCATGTGATTAGACCAACGTAGGGATACGACCAGCCTGATCTAGTGGGAGGGAAATGTTTTTTCATTGCTGCTGTCAGCCTGAATACCCAGAGTCCTTAATCTCTTCTTTGGACTAAAATGTTTTAGAAAGAGTTCAGAAAAGAGCAACAAAGTTGATCAGGGGACTGGGGGCTAAAACATATGAAGAACGGTTGCAGGCATTGGGTAGTTTAATGGAGAGAAGGACAAGGGGGGACATGATAGCAGTCTTTCAATATTTGTGGGGCTGTCACAGAGAGGAGGGGGTCAACCTATTTTCCAAAGCACCTGAAGGCCAGACAAGGAATAACGGATGGAAACTGGTCAAGGAGAGATTCAACCTGGAAATAAGGAGAAATTTCCTGACAGTGAGAACAATCGACCAATGGAGCAGCTTCCCTTCAGAAGTTATGGGAGCTTCATCACTGGAGGCTTTCAAGGAGAGACTGGACTGCCATCTGTCAGAAATGGTGTAGGGTCTCCTGCTTAGGCAGGGGGTTGGACTAGATGACCTGCAAGGTCCCTTCCAACTCTGTTATTCTATCTATGCTATATCAGACTAAGTTTAGAAAATATGACAGTCCTGACCTCCACTGTCAAGATTATGTAGCGTCAAGATATGTTTTGATGTTAGGCAAGGCAGGTGCCAAAGTAAAGAAGAATCATGGTCATCTATATGAAATGAAAATGACAACTTTACCCCCATTTTTTTCATGTCTCCAAAGGAGGTGGGTGAGAAGGAGGAAGGGTAAGGGGAACATAGTTATGCTCTAGAAAACCATAGAATTGAAGAAAAATAATAACCCGACGCTGAAGATGAACGAAAGCAGCAGAAGAACATCCTGTTGTAGCCAATGCAAGAGAGATTGCTGATGATCAAGGAGGCAAAGTTGGAAGAACTGTTGACAGAGAACTGAGCTGAGATTTTGAAGGCTCTTTTATTCTGCTCATATATCAGAGGTTTGACGGCACCGCTGATCACAGGAGGTGCATTAATCTCCAATGTGTCCGCTTAACAAATCCTGAGGATTGAGGATTTCTCTGCAAGATGCTGAAAGAGAAAGGGAATGATTAAGGACAACCTGGACCAAAAGATAATAATAATAATGATGATAAAGTTGGAAGGGACCTTAGAGGTCATCTAGTCCAACCGCCTGCTCAGGCAGGAAACCCTATACCATTTTGGACAAATGGCTGTCCAGTTTCTTCTTAAAAACTTCCAGTGTTGGAGCATTCACATGTTCTGGAGGCAGGTTGTTCCACTGGTTAACTGTTCTAACTGTCAGAAAATTCCTCCTTAGTTCTAGGTTGCTTCTCTCCTTGATGAGTTTCCATCTGT
Source organism: Crotalus tigris (assembly GCF_016545835.1). NCBI lineage: Eukaryota > Metazoa > Chordata > Lepidosauria > Squamata > Viperidae > Crotalus > Crotalus tigris. The sequence goes on along the minus strand of NW_024098188.1, from coordinate 7,789 downwards.
TGCTTCTTCTCCTGCCTTCAGGATTCTTGGAGAATATCTAATACCATCAAACATCCACATCTGCCTATCCCAGGTCCTGGGTAAGGACTCGATAGGTAGACAAAATGCCAAATCCAGTCTGAACATCTGGCTGACTGTGCGATGATCCATAATAATAATAATAATAATGATGATGATGATGATAAGTTGGAAGGGACCTTGGAGGTCATCTAGTCCAACCCCCTGCTCAGGCAGGAAACCCTCTACCATTTTGGACAAATGGCTGTCCAGTGTCTTCTTAAAAGCTTCCAGGTTGGAGCATTCACCGCTTCTGGAGGCAGGTTGCTCCACTGGTTAACTGTTCTAACAATCAAGAAGTTTCTCCTTAGTTCTAGGTTGCTTCTCTCTTTGGTTAGTTTCCACCCATTGCTTCTTGTCCTGCCTTCAGGTGCTTTGGAAAATAGCTTGATTCCCTCTTCTTTATGGCAGCCCCTGAGATATTGGAATACTGCTCTCATGTCCCCCCTTGTCCTTCTCTTTGTTAAACTAGACATACCCAATTCCAGCAACCGTTCCTTATATGTTTTAGCCTCCAGTCCCCTAATCATCTTTGTTGCTCTTCTCTGTACTCCTTCTAGAGTCTCAACATCTGTTTTACATCGTGGTGACCAAAACTGGATGCGGTATTCCAAGTGTGGCCTTACCAAGGCATTGTAAAGTGATATTAATACCTCATGTGATCTTGATTCTATCCCTCTGTTAATGTAGCCTAGCACCGTGTTGGCCTTTTTGGCAGCTGCAGTACACGACTGGCTCCTATTTAAGTGATTGTCCACTAGGCCAATCTGAAAGGAAGAAAAGAGAAATTTCAGCCAAAACGCTGTAATTTCAAAGGGGAGAGAAAAGTTAGATGTGAAAGGGAAGAGTGAAGGACTCCAAAGAAGCTTCTCTGATCAAAATTGGTCAAGAAGAACCAAAATGGGGGTGTTCCAGATCAGAAGGGTTGGTGTTAGAAAACCTAAAGTGGACCAACACCATTGCAGTAGGCAGAGAAGAACAGGAGGAGACATGGCTAGGTCATAGTTGAAATGTGGATGAAGATGGATAATATGGCTATTGTCACCAAATAGACCATTATATGAAGACCTCTTGGTGAATGTGTATGTTTAAGTGAAATGTAGCCATCGTTCAATTGATCACTTTCATTCCACCCATCATAAAATCACACACCAATTATAACACCCTTCTGGAATTGAGTTACCATCACATCCCTAAGCGTCAAAAGGGTGTGACAGAAGGAAGGACGCACCTGAGAATTTGAGAACGCTAAGAGGAACCAAGAAGTTATTGTCACACATTGGTTAGTCATGCATATTGGTGTTCATCACCTGCTGCAAGGGTTTTTGTTCAGCTCTTCAGCAGAATTGTATCACTGTGCACTGGCCACCATCCAAATATTCCAGGCAATAATAATCACCGTCATCTTCTGCCTCAAGATTGGAGATGCTTAACACTGCAGATGTCCTAGAGTTTTCAACAGAACCGGAGAATCGTGCTGCGATTCCAGAGGCTCTGCTGCTATCGGAATATATAAGGAGTTTGGGGGGACCGCCAGGTTTCTGTTGATACCAGGAAGAATATCCTGATCCAATCGTTCCACTGCTTTTGGTACAAGAGATATCAATTGTCTCTGTAGGAGATCCAGACACAGAGGCTGGTTGTGTCAAGACTTGGGAAAGACTCCCTGAAAAAAAACAAAGGTGGCAGCGTTAGGACAATGTTCATTTCACGAAAGAGAAATGTGTGGTAGGAACAGAAATCTGAAATCAAAGAAGTAGAGGAGAAAACACTTGTCTGAATTATTAGGAGATGGAGGAAGAGTATAAATCCCAGTCATATCCCAACTCATAAGTTACCCATGAAGTAAGAGGAGAGGATGAGAAGAAGAGGCAGCCAAACCATGATTGGAGATTGGGACAGGACTGGATTGTCTGCAGAGCCAGCTGTCCTCTCTGCTCTTAAGCCTGTTGCCCAGTGGGGAATTCAAATTCATGCAAATGCCCTGCCTGCTCCGCAATTCTTCCTCAGATATGACAGCCAGCTTGAGATAAAAGGAAAGAGCATCCTTTGAAGATTCCTTCTCTTCAAGCAGTAGGATTTATAGCAGAGAAGTGTAGAACCCTAGGAGGAAATCCCAACTCCGCCATTAAGATTACTGAGTTGTTTTCAGCCATGATTCTCCTTCGGCTTATTTCACTTTTTACAATTTCTAGAGAAAACCATCAAAATATCCTGCAGGAATGACAATCTCTCAGCCCAAGAAATAGTGCCCAAGAGCCCCCAGATTGGAAGACTTATTTATTTGTTTGTTTAAATGTATTAATATTACAGCTCTTTCCCATGCATTCTGTTACGTTTTGGGTTTTACCCGGTTTTTGCTAGTTCTGTTCCTTGAGAAGAGAAATATGAGTTGAAAGGTAGCCAAAGAATAAATTCAACTTTTACTTCTCCACTACAAAAAATGAATGGTGGATATCAGGACCCAGTAATAAATTGTCTTCTTGGTCTAGCTGATTGTCATCTTAGCTTCTCCTTTTTGGATTCTGTTCCAGAGTATAAACCAGACATGTCAAACACAAGGCCCGGGGCCCGGATTCGGCCCGCGAAGCCATCCTGGAAACAGTGAGGGAACGGCCCCTGCTGTCTTGGCTCTGGCCCAAGCCAGTCGGGAGCCAATGTACAATTTTATGGTGGCCATCTATGCTGAAACACATTCAGCCTTAGCTCTATAAGCCAGCCCCCCATGGCCGGAGAGGAACAGTGAGGCTCCTCCAGTGGACCACACCTTGTGCGCTTGTTCCAGTCCCACCCCCTTCTGCCAGAGACCCTCAGATCTGTCCCACTCCTGCCCAGGCCCCCACAGGCACCCTTGACACAAACAATGTAGAGCTGGCAACACCCAACGAGTAGGCCACACCCAACTCCATCCACGCCCACCCAGTAGGCCGCACCCACCCTGGTCACATCCACCCGGCCCCCTGAGGGCAACCGCAATGCTGATGCGGCCCTCAATGAAATTGAGTTTGACACCCCTGGTATAAACCACCCATGTGATTAGACCAACGTAGGGATACGACCAGCCTGATCTAGTGGGAGGGAAATGTTTTTTCATTGCTGCTGTCAGCCTGAATACCCAGAGTCCTTAATCTCTTCTTTGGACTAAAATGTTTTAGAAAGAGTTCAGAAAAGAGCAACAAAGTTGATCAGGGGACTGGGGGCTAAAACATATGAAGAACGGTTGCAGGCATTGGGTAGTTTAATGGAGAGAAGGACAAGGGGGGACATGATAGCAGTCTTTCAATATTTGTGGGGCTGTCACAGAGAGGAGGGGGTCAACCTATTTTCCAAAGCACCTGAAGGCCAGACAAGGAATAACGGATGGAAACTGGTCAAGGAGAGATTCAACCTGGAAATAAGGAGAAATTTCCTGACAGTGAGAACAATCGACCAATGGAGCAGCTTCCCTTCAGAAGTTATGGGAGCTTCATCACTGGAGGCTTTCAAGGAGAGACTGGACTGCCATCTGTCAGAAATGGTGTAGGGTCTCCTGCTTAGGCAGGGGGTTGGACTAGATGACCTGCAAGGTCCCTTCCAACTCTGTTATTCTATCTATGCTATATCAGACTAAGTTTAGAAAATATGACAGTCCTGACCTCCACTGTCAAGATTATGTAGCGTCAAGATATGTTTTGATGTTAGGCAAGGCAGGTGCCAAAGTAAAGAAGAATCATGGTCATCTATATGAAATGAAAATGACAACTTTACCCCCATTTTTTTCATGTCTCCAAAGGAGGTGGGTGAGAAGGAGGAAGGGTAAGGGGAACATAGTTATGCTCTAGAAAACCATAGAATTGAAGAAAAATAATAACCCAACGCTGAAGACAAACGAAAGCAGCAGAAGAACATCCTGTTGTAGCCAATGTAAGAGAGATTGCTGATGATCAAGGAGGCAAAGTTGGAAGAACTGTTGACAGAGAACTGATCTGAGATTTTGAAGGCTCTTTTATTCTGCTCATATATCAGAGGTTTGACGGCACCGCTGATCCCAGGAGGTGCATTAATCTCCAATGTGTCCGCTTAAGAAATCCTGAGGATGCAGGATTTCTCTGCAGGATGCTGAAAGAGAAAGGGAATGATTAAGGACAACCTGGACCAAAAGATAATAATAATAATGATGATAAAGTTGGAAGGGACCTTAGAGGTCATCTAGTCCAACCGCCTGCTCAGGCAGGAAACCCTATACCATTTTGGACAAATGGCTGTCCCGTTTCTTCTTAAAAACTTCCAGTGTTGGAGCAGTCACATATTCTGGAAGCAGGTTGTTCCACTGGTTAACTGTTCTAACTGTCAGAAAATTCCTCCTTAGTTCTAGGTCGCTTCTCTCCTTGATGAGTTTCCATCTGTTGCTTCTTCTCCTGCCTTCAGGTGTCTTGGAGAATATCTAATACCATCAAACATCCACATCTGCCTATCCCAGGTCCTGGGTAAGGACTCGATAGGTAGACAAAATGCCAAATCTAGTCTGAACATCTGGCTGACTGTGCGATGATCCATAATAATAATAATAATAATAATTGTCAGAATCCAATTATATTTCATCTTTAAAACTCCCTGGAAAGAGAGCCGCTGACCCAGTTGGAACCTTGCCAGATGTTGGGATCCGAGAGGCCAGATTCCTCAGGAGAAGAAGTGGTGGAGACACAGGACCACAAGCCTCGCTGGTCGATGGGCGTTGGAAAGAAAAGTGAGTGGGGAAAGGAATCAAGAAAGGTGACCCTGAGACGGGGGACCAAGCAACCAGAATGGAAGCAGGAGATGGAGAAATCCCTGCACGCAAGTGAAGAGGGAGGAAGCTGGGCACCGTACTCAGACTGGATCCTAGAGAAAGCTATTGACCTGATGAAGAGAACTCTCAGCTCCCTAGGAGAGGAGAATACTGAACCCTACGGCCGCCCCAGTTCCTGGAGCCGCAAAGGGAGAGACACCGAGGAGGACATGGAACCTGCAACCCCAGGGACATCTACTGATCCAGGAGCTCCCACCCCCTACCGGACCACAGATGGCAATCTGGACGGAAGGCACTACCACCCACAACAGAGGCACCGATCCATTCCAAGACGTCCACCATTGGAAGTGAAATTCAAAGGGGAGCCAACACGCTTGGGGTTTTTCCTAACCCAAGTCCTCAGCTACATGGAGGAATATGGGCAGGATATTCCCAGCGACAAAGCCCGCATCCGGATCGTGCAATCTGCCCTGGATGGACCAGCTGCGGATTGGGTAGTGAACTTGCATGACTCCAATGCCCCAGAACTCAGTAACTTCAACCGTTTCATGTCCTCTTTGAGAAGACGATTTGAAGACCCCCTGGCTGATCGCAAAGCCCGTGAAAGAATAACAACGATGAGGCAGGGCAAACGCCCAGTGGCTGAGTATACACAAGAATTCCGGGCCATTGCCAGCAAACTGAATTGGCCAGAAGACATCCTCCTTGGCCATTTCAAAGACGGACTAAACTATGATCTATATGATGCTTGCCTGCCCCGAGGGGACCCACATCGACTTGAGGAATGGTACGTCTTGGCAGAGGAAGCAGAGATCGACATATTGAAGAGGCACCGCCGAGGAAAACAATGGAGCCGCCCCCCGCCTGAGCTGACACACCAACCGGTGAAATCATCGGATACAGCCAAGAAGCAAATGGGATGTTTCAAGTGCGGAAGAGAAGGGCATCGAGCTGTAGAATGCCGCTCAAAGGCCCCCCAGCACAACCCAGACAGATCCCCAATCAACAAACCCGGAAAGTATTCAGCTAAGCCAAAAGAAACGGCCATGAGAATGATGGAAATTGCAGAAACCCCCACCTCTGCTCACCAAGGGGAAAGGACTCCAGCCTACACCACAGGGCCGGTGGATGCCTCAGATGACAGCTCGGAGGGCGAACCCCTGGTAAGTGGATGCATCACACCCATCTTCAAAACAGTGACTATATTAATCCCCCCCATGCCCGAAGCTGTGAAGGTGAAAGCCTTAATAGACTCTGGCTGTACCCGCTGCCTCATTAGCCCAACACTAGTGGGGAATCTGGGCATCCCATCCAGGAGACTGGAACAACCAATCTCATTTGGCCAGCTAGATGGATCCATAGCAGGGGGGGTGCCAGCTACCCTAGCCACTTTGCCAATACATCTCTCCCTGGGCAACCATGAAGAGGACTTAACGTTTGTGGTGACCCCAGGTATGGAATGCCCAATGATTCTAGGGATGGAATGGTTGAAAAAATGGAACCCCTGGGTAAATTGGAGGACGACAGAAATCAAATTCCCGAAGGGGGACCCTATGGACTTAAAACCCCAAGGGAGGCTACCAGAATCAAGAATAGAAAAAGCATCCATAGGAGAGGAAAAAAGATTAACAGAAATACCAGAGGAATATAGGGACCTTGCTGAAGTCTTCAGTGAGGAGAGGGCGAATGAGCTTCCCCCCCACCGACCCACAGACTGTACCATTGAATTCAAGCCTGGGGCAAAACTCCCGAAGCCCAGATTATACTCCATGAGCCCAAAGGAGAAGGAGGAAATGGAAAGATTTATAAAAAAAAACCTGGAGAGAGGTTTCATTGAGCCAGCCAAGCCTAAAGTGGCTGCCCCGGTCCTTTTTAGAGAGAAGAAGGATGGCTCTTTACGTTTATGCGTGGATTATAGGGCCCTGAATACAATCAGTGAAAGCAACCTATACCCGCTGCCCCTCATGAAAGACATGCTGTCACACCTATCGAAAGGGAAAATTTTTTCTAAACTAGACTTAAGGGAAGCTTACTATCGAGTGAGAATCAAGGAAGGGGACGAATGGAAGACTGCATTTAACTGCCCCATGGGGTGCTATCAATTCAAAGTCTTGCCATTTGGATTACAAGGGGGCCCTGCAGTCTTTATGCAATTAATCAATGACGTTCTAAGGGAGCACCTGTTTAAGGGGGTCCTTGTTTACTTGGACGACATTCTTATCTTTACCGAAACAAAAGAAGAACACGTCAAACTTGTCAGAGCGGTTTTAAAGAAGCTGCGAGCCGCTCACCTATATGCCAAACTCTCAAAATGCGAATTCCACCAGGAAAGGATAGACTACCTAGGCTATCGCATATCCCCACAGGGCATTGAAATGGACCCAGAGAAGGTCAGAGCAGTATTAGAATGGGCACCACCCCGCACAAGAAAGCAACTACAAAGTTTCCTGGGCTTTGCAAATTTTTACCGCCAATTCATCCCCTCATTGCACAGATAGCCTTGCCCCTCACTAACTTACTAAAAACGAAGGGAACATCCTCAGTAAAACCTAGCCAGCAACTAACATGGACAATGGAGTGCCAAGCAGCGTTTGAGAGACTAAAGAGACTTTTTTCTGCCGAACCAGTACTAAGGCACCCAGACATGGACAAACCCTTCATAATACAGGCAGATGCAAGTGATGTGGCAGTGGGGGCTGTGCTATTACAAGAAAATGATGATGCAGTATTGCAACCCTGTGCATATACATCCAAGAAACTCACGGAAACAGAACAGCGCTGGCCCGTATGGGAGAAGGAGGCTTATGGGATACGTTGGGCATTACTCACATGGCGACAGTTCCTGGAAGGCAACAAAATCCCCTTCCAGGTGTGGACTGATCACAAAAATTTGGAAGCCCTGAAAACTTCCAGGAAACTCAATCCCAAACAAGCCCGCTGGTCCCAGCATTTTCACCAATTCCA